>NC_137111.1:6656022-7184784 GCF_949357685.1 Gobio gobio
TAATTTATCATTTAAAGAGATCTTAATTTTGGGGATGGAAAAACAGGAATCAAGATACAGCCTACACTCTAAAAAATGCTGGGTTAAAAACAACCGAAGTTGGGTTGAAAATGGACTAATCCAGCAATTGGGTTGTTTTAACCCTGCAATTGGGTTGTTTTAAGCAAACATTTAACCCAACTTCTGGGTTAAAACGACCCATTCACTAAGTTAAAACAACCCATTCACCCATTTTCAACCCAACTTGGGTTGTTTTTAACCCAGCATTTTTTAGAGTGCAATTAATTATTAAATTGATTATTATACCCAAAAGGTGTATTACACATTATAACAACTGCACTCTATGAATCATTAGTTAAGCATTAGTAAACAGTTCATTCATCATTTATAAAGCATTAATAGACATTAATAAGCAGTTTATAAATACAGCTGTAAATGCTTTATTCTTGATTTATAAGCATATCTATAATGTGTTTAATAATTGTATTTTCATACTTTATTAATGATCAGTTTATCATTTCTAAATTAAGTATTACATTATTTACAGATCAGTTATTTAGGAGTTGTCAGTGGTTCATAAGATCATTTAGAAAGTGTAAGTAAAGGATTAATAAAATATTTAAATATACATTTATACATCTTATTATTTAGACATATAGTAATAGTTGCTCAGTGTGTTAATAAATGCTTTATAAACATGTATTCCTGTAATTCACAATTAATTCAGGTAGTTATGAAACATTTAGTAGTGAATTATTTTTGTGAGCTCATCTAAAGTGAGGAATATTTATGCCTTGTAAATCTTTTACAAATGACGTTCAAAGTCAAAACGTGGTCCTGTTGTGCGTTTATGCACATTTATGCTAATAGATTATTATGGTTATTATTGGTATTTTGGTTCCCAGTCAAAGCAATGAAAAACTAAAAACATTAAAAACAAAGGAGATTTAAAGGCTCAGTTCTCTTCAGAAAAAGAAAAACAAACACAAAAAAAACAGTGATTAGAAATATTTATTATCAAGATGCAAAATATTAAACTGTACAACATTGATATAAAAATAAACCTCTTCAATGGCATAGAAAAAAAATAATTTCTGTACACCTCCAGAAAATAAAACTGTGCAGTAAAATGAAACTAAGCCTCTGCAATCTGATAAAAAAGACTGGGAATAATGCGAGGTAACACTTTATTTTTATTGCCATTGTTACATACGTTACATGTAGTTACTATAGTAATAACAATAAATAATACAACTAACCCTAAACCAAATCCTAACCCTATAGTAAGTGCATGTAGTTACTTAATAATACTCAGTTCTTAAATGTATAATTACACAATGACATCTTAAAATAAAGTGTAACCTAATGCGATTAAGATGATTACATGCCTGTTTATTGTGAGTAAAATTGGCATACACCACATATTTTAATACGATTTATGGTTTTACTGTGATTATGAGCTTCATCACATTAGTTTGATCAAAGTATTGTGTTTACAAGAGGTCAAGTTTAATTGCATTATTGCCAAAATCCCATTATAATCCCATTACGAGGGAGAATGTAAGCACACTCATTGTATCCCTTTATTAAGAAAGACTAATAGATTTTTCATTGCGTCCCTAAAACGTTGCCCTGTGCCTAACAAAAGGACAGGGTTCACTGATATACTGCACATGCCTAGCAGAACTAACCGCTGACCACTGACCAGTTCTGATCTTCATGAGTGTTCATGAATTTAGAACGGCCCAGATTTCGAAGGCTATAAGTTGCTTGAGCTCTCTACATCTGCCTCATGGGCGTCTAGACTGTGTGAGCACCCCGAGGTTAGCACAAGCTGTTTCTAAGCTGATGAAAATGAAATGCTTGTCAGGCATAAAAAAAAGAGCAATGAAAAGTATTGCAAGTTTTTAGAAAATCACATTCCAGCTATGTCGGTTTGAACGTGAGACAATTCATTGTCACAGTGTTTTTAAAAACCTTGTTTACGACCATAGATTGAAACATCACACTTGGGAAGTTTTCAGCCACATGTGGTCTTTACTGTCTCAACTAATATTCAGGGTGTAATCTTCTTTGAGGATTAGTGCTGTGCTATTTTCTGGAAAGACGTAAAATGGTGCTACTGTCAGGAATGTCAATACTCGTGTGTAAACTTAAAGGGCTAGTTCACCCAAAAATGACAATTCTGTCATTAATTACTCACCCTCATGTCGTTCGACACCCGTCAGACCTCCGTTCATCTTCGGAACACAAATGAAGATATTTTAGTTGAAAGCTGATGCTGAGAAAGGCTTCAGATAGGCCTCCATTGGCATTCAGTACATTTACACTCCCAAGACCCATAAAAGGCACTTAAAACGTCGTTACAAAGTCCATCTCACCACAGTGACTCTACAATAATTTTACGAAGCGACGACAATAGTTTTTGTGTGCAAAAAAAAATCAAAATAACACCTTTATTCAACCTCTTCTTGTCTTCCGTGTGTGCCTCCACGACGCATGCGCGAGAATATGACGTAGCGCCAGCGTTCGGGAATCCATGAAATGCACACTCTAACCCCATTTTGAGAACTACGCCGAGACCTAAAGCACGATCAATGTAGAATTCAACAGCTTAGACACGCGCGTCTTCCTCTGATTGTAAACAAATCGCTTCTGGGTCATGTGTCCGAACGCCGGATCTGCGTCATATTCTCGCGCATCCGTCGTGGAGGAACACACACGGAAGACAAGAACAAGTTGGATAAAGGTGTTTTTTTTTTTTTTTGCGCACAAAAACTATTGTCATCGCATCGTAAAATTATTGTAGAGTCACTGTAGTGAGATGGACTTTGTAACAACGTTTTTAGTGCCTTTTTATGGGTCTTGTGAGTGTAAATGTACTGAATGCCAATGGAGGCCAATCTGAAGCCTTTCTCAGCATCAGCTTTACACTAAAATATCTTCATTTGTGTCTGAAGATAAACGGAGGTCTGACGGGTCTCGAACGACATGAGGGTGAGTAATTAATGACAGAATTTTCATTTTTGGGTGAACTAACCCTTTAATGCTTTGTGATGAGACGTTTGATTGCAGTCATTTCGATGTACTTCTTGTTTTGTCAGTCAAGTTTCCTAAAGGCTGTGCCAGTTGTTTTGCTTCCAAAACACTGCCTCAACCAATGGCATTTGGACCGGGACACTCTGTTTGTCTGAACAATGACAGACGAGGAGACTGTTTGGGAATTGTTATTTATTTATTGCACTTCATTTGGTGCTGCAAATGGCAGAAAAATTATAGATCTTTAAGCAATGAAAATGCTCATCGACAGCGGGGGATTGATTAATTTCTACGAGTCAGTTCATTCGTGCTGTAAACATTGGGAATCTACTTGGCTGGAATGGCTTTGTGGTTGAAATGATGGTTCAGCTGTAGCCGGGCTCCGCCCTCCTACGTACTTCCGCTCAAGTTTCATTTTCCTTCAGGACTCCGTCTGGGATTGCGGTATATTCTCTGGTTTTCTCCGGTCAAATTTTAACCGGTCCAATCAGCGAACAGAGGGAGTGGCTGAGAACGATGACGTTGATGTCGTGCGCTAGTTTGAGATGACACGCATCACGACCAAATGTTAGCGATTGGTTATGGCAGATCCAATAGTTTTAAACTTCAACAGAGCCCCCGCCTTCATGGAAGTGAACGCTTGTCAATGCAGAGTGGCCAGACTTTCTGTACAAATGAAATGTAAGAGAGTCTGGTTGGACCAGGCTAGTTCAGCTGCTGATGGATACAAAAAAAATCGCCTTTTAAGCCATATCAAAACTAATACATTTACATTGAATATTGTCAAAAGGCTGCAAAATATTGAGGTATTTTTTGAGGGGAGGGGGGGGGGGTCTAATGCTATTTAATGCATTCTGACTTAGGCCTAGTCCACATGTACACAGGTATTTTTATAACCAGAGTTTTTCCTCGGTTTTAAAAAAATCTCTGTCCACATGAAAATGCAAAACCACGCTATGATTGGCTGCCTGATTTCCTCATGGGTCCCATCCACGGGATGCACTGAGGGATGCCATGGGCTCAGTGAAACCCTTCTACAAGTTCCTTTACTGGACTCAGTGACAGGTAACTGTAAATACACAGGGGCAGGGCCCAAGTGGACTGAGGCTTCACACACTTGCCTTACTATGTTGTATTATTGTATTCTGGCGCCTCTGTTCTGCAATACAACGAGATAACTGAGCATGTATCTGTATATATGTAATAAGCGCTGTTAGCAGAGTTATTAAAAGCTACGTCCACCATTGCATAGACTCCACTCATGTAAACAAAAGCGATAACGGCGCACAATTTGACATCAAACAATGGAGAGAACGGCGCACACTTCGACTTCACAAGCCGAAATTTCCGGTTTCACCGTCTACACGACAACACTGTAATCGGAGTTTCTAAAAATCTTCACCCTGGCCGGAGTTTTCAAAAAAAGTCCGGTTTCAGTAACCGGATACTGCGTTTGCGTGTGGACGAACAGCCAAACCGTGTAGAAAAAGCTGCGGTTTTGAAAATTGTGTGGACAGGGCCTTATTTACACTGTTAAAGAATTGATTCTCATGCTAAACATGGATAAAGTTTCAAAAAACAGTTGGACGTATGACAAAGTATTTCTCTGCCAAATACACTCCTTCAGGATTTGAATACGTTTCGGAATGTTTTTTTTCGAGTAAGGCCCTGTATGATGTCATAAAGGGCGGAATTCCTTATATGGGCACTTCTCCCAGATGAGCGTGATGATCGTTCGGTGTAACAGAAGCCGTCAGCAGTGCTGTCATTGTTTTTAGACCACTAAATTAGCAATGTCACTAAAGAAGTGTGTTTCTGGTTGAGAGGGAAAGATCCCCTTGTTCAGCTTCCCAAATAACCCAGCATTAAACAGTGGATGCAGTTTGTTTTTTGTGTCATTTTTTTTGTCAGTTTGTCATATGAGTTTAGCAAGTGTGTGTGTTTGTTCTCGATCATGAGTGGAAACCGCAGGCGGTGAGTGAAACTGCATCAAATGTGTGTGTTTTGTTGGCAATCGGCACGTAAGTGCATATAATGTGAACAACGAACGTATAGTGAGTAGAAAGTTATCCAGGGATAATGCCATGATTTGTGTGTGTGTGTGTGTGTGTGTGTGTGTGTGTGTGTGTGTGTGTGTGTGTGTGTGAATTATATTCAGTTTAACAGCATTAGGTTCAAGAAGTTAAACTGTGTAACTGAACTGTGCAGTGCGCACATTTTGATGCTTAAATTATGAATGGGTCAAACGTGCTTGCAAAACGGCCTGAATCGACTGAAATTCGTTTGGACTTCTCTCTCACTGAATCATCTGAAGAGATACCTCAGTCAGTAAAACAAACAGACAGTATTGACAGAACAACGTCCATGCTTTATCTGTCCATGCAATAACTGCACATCCTTGAATGAGCGCGGATTTCTAGCATATATTTACTTGAGCTTCTTATCTATGGTTTGACCCATTTCAGAGGCGGCCAAAATCAGAATTTGAATGGACTGAATAAATCTCTCTATACGAACTTGACGTGCGATGCCGCACTGACTGACATGTATGCACGTGAATCACTGTCACACACACAGTCTCGCGCACAGAGAAATTTTATTAAGTTACTGCATAATACATTTTTAACAAGCAGAATAATACAGCATCACCATACACATTTTTAGCTGTGTCTATTATAGCATTTCGAAGGACAAAAACCTGAACTTTAACTATTGGCTTTTACATCAAGTCAGCTGTCCCTTAACTTTGCGCAAGGCCCTGTGCGGTCGCATACTTGGTACTGTGTGTGTGTGTGTGTGTGTGTGCTCGTGACTCTTTAGCTCCGCCCACTGCATGCCTCCACGAGCTTGGCTGTTTTCGGAAAGAATCGGTACAGTGTATCTTTTATGAATCTGATACATCTAAAGACTCTTCGGAGATATGAAGGATGCAATACTACTCTATAGGTACTCTAGATTAACATGAGACTGGCAGAAACTGTGTTATGACCCCTTTAAACTATATCATCTAACCCTAGAGTGCCATATTCTGTGGTGAATCTGGTGTACAGAATGAAAGGTTTTCCTGTTATGGTTTCACTAAGACTTTCACTTACACACACATATCTGATGCTCTTCTAAGAAATGTAGATATAGGTCAAGCACAGAGAACTGACAGATGCAAGAGCTTTATTCATGCGAGCACTTAAAGAGCTTGTTCTGTTCAGTTCTGTACAACGGCTTTAATGGGGAGAGGATTAATGCATCACGTGCATACAAACCAGCGCAAGCTTTGATTTGTTTTTATATTTGTTTTAATGATCCTACAAGTTCAATCAAGCCATCAAATATGAGGAAAATATTTTTTATGTTAGACTAAACCTGGTTAAGGTATTTATCTCACATAATTATTTGGCAAAAAAGGCTAACTACATCTACAGGTTTTATTATACTCTGCAAAAAAGGATAAACTAAATTGACTAAAATATAATCAGTTATTAATATTTCATTGATTTTCTCGTTCATAATTTCTTTGTATGACAACCTGGCCAAAACTATGCCTGCACAATTTGGCATGTTTCATTGCTTTATCACATACAATTAAATCATGAAGAGCCCAAACCCCTTCTCTCCTCTCTGGTAGAATCTGCTGGCTTGTTTCCGGAGCGGTTCGGACAGTTTCACTGGAGATGCGTGTGAAGTGAAAGTAGCGGCCCCGTCACACTCCCCTTCAGCAGAGGCCGAGTACATGAGGATCCGGGCCATGGCTCAACAGGTACACCTGCACACCGCACCTCATTTACACCTGTAGAGCAGGGGCGTAGCTAAGCCAGTGCCACCCCTGTTTGAAGCTTGGCCACCCCTCTGGCCACCCCTGATGTGCAAGCTGAAAAGCACTTTTGACAATGACAAAGAGGTGACTTTTACTTCGCCGCTATTCTGAACAGCTCGATGATTTATGATTTTATAGGTCATGTAAATCACAGTACTGACCAAACACTGATCCCTAAACCTTTCCGTCACTGTAATATTAATCAATGAAATAAGCTGCAGGGCAGGGTTTCTGGTGAAGCGGTTTGGCACTGTGGTTTGTGCACAGACCTCCAGGGTAGAAGCGAGCGGTAATGTTTCAAGTTCAGCACGAGTGAGCAACGCAAGAGGATACGGTGATGATCAGGTTAGGAACACCAATGTTATTTACCTAAGTTTTCCCTGCCTTTTTGGGAAAGTTTGTTATAGTTAAGATAATATGAATGTTTCCTTAGCAGAAACAAATGTTAGCTTACAATAGAGGGTATGCATCGCCGTCACTTTCCCGCCGGAACACGCCCCCTTAGCCGGGACTGAGTGGCAGAAGAGCTGCTGCATGATTGGATTTTAATAGGGGAAACACAAGTAAAAAAAAAAACGTTCTGGCTACGCCCCTGCTGTAGAGTGATCAACTCATACCGCTAGAACATACTGATGCTGTCAGAAAATAAGCTGCGGGTATAAAATGGATAGTTAAAATCCGCTTGTAGACAAGTCAAGTTTGTTTATATTGCACTTTATACATTAGGAAATGCTTAAAAGCAGTACACAGCAAAACATAGAGACAGGAACTAAACAGAGCGTTACTGGGAGACTGGGAAGAGAGGAGCCACAACAATGGAGAATATGAGGAAATAATCAACATTCAAGCAGGAAAACCTGCTCTAGTAGAGCCAGAAACAACATCAAGACTGTAAAAGAGCACAAAACGGCCTCTTTAATGAACGGCTTCTTGGCTCTTTGTGTGTATAATTCATTGTTTATAATGGTTGGATTAATTTTTCTTCTTCCAGGTCTTCATGCTGGATACGCAGTGCTCTCCTAAAACTCCGAACAACAAGGAAGGGTTTGAGCACGCTCAGTCCTGTGTGCTGATTATTGAGCTTCCTGCTGATCAGCAATCCAATGGTCAAGCTCAGAAGAGGTGAGAGGATGGACATTTAAACTCAGACTTTTAATAACACTATATACACTCACCTAAAGGATTATTAGGAACACCATACTAATACTGTGTTTGACCCCCTTTCACCTTCAGAACTGCCTTAATTCTACGTGGCATTGATTCAACAAGGTGCTGAAAGCATTCTTTAGAAATGTCGGCCCATATTGATAGGAGAGCATCTTGCAGTTGATGGAGATTTGTGGGATGCACATCCAGGGCACGAAGCTCCCGTTCCACCACATCCCAAAGATGCTCTATTGGGTTGAGATCTGGTGACTGTGGGGGCCATTTTAGTCCAGTGAACTCATTGTCATGTTCAAAAACCAATTTGAAATGATTGGAGCTTTGTGACATGGTGCATTATCCTGCTGGAAGTATCCATCAGAGGATGGGGACATGGTGGTCATAAAGGGATGGACATGGTCAGAAACAATGCTCAGGTAGGCCGTGGCATTTAACCGATGCCCAATTGGCTCTAAGGGGCCTAAAGTGTGCCAAGAAAACATCCCCCACACCATTACACCACCACCACCAGCCTGCACAGTGGTAACAAGGCATGATGGATCCATGTTCTCATTCTGTTTACGCCAAATTCTGACTCTACCATCTGAATGTCTCAACAGAAATCGAGACTCATCAGACCAGGCAACATTTTTTCAGTCTGCAACTGTCCAATTTTGGTGAGCTGGTGCAAATTGTAGCCTCTTTTTCCTATTTGTAGTGGAGATGAGTGGTACCCGGTGGGGTCTTCTGCTGTTGTAGCCCATCCGCCTCAAGGTTGTGTGTGTTGTGGCTTCACAAATGCTTTGCTGCAGACCTCGGTTGTAACGAGTGGTTATTTCAGTCAAAATTGCTCTTCTATCAGCTTGAATCAGTCGGCCCATTCTCCTCTGACCTCTAGCATCAACAAGGCATTTTCGCCCACAGGACTGCCGCATACTGGATGTTTTTCCCTTTTCACATCATTCTTTGTAAACCCTAGAAATGGTTGTGCGTGAAAATCCCAGTTACTGAGCAGATTGTGAAATACTCAGACCGGCCCGTCTGGCACCAACAACCATGCCACGCTCAAAATTGCTTAAATCCCCTTTCTTTCCCATTCTGACATTCAGTTTGGAGTTCAGGAGATTGTCTTGACCAGGACCACACCCCTAAATGCATTGAAGCAACTGCCATGTGATTGGTTGATTAGATAATTGCATTAATGAGAAATTGAACAGGTGTTCCTAATAATCCTTTAGGTGAGTGTATATCATCACGGGATCCAGGACTGGAAGAAAGTGAGGAGATGCGTCGCCCCGAATATTCGGTTTAGTGGTTAAACAATATTGGTTTCAGTGACTGATTCGTAAAATGCCATTTGTACATAGACCTGAAATAAAAGAACCAATTTTTATAACCTACGATATAAAATGTTAAGTTAAATGACAGATTAAAACTGAAATGTTGTTTTAATCCTACAGTAACCTGTGCTTGTATGTTTTCTTATTCTCTTTCACATGCTTGACAGAAAAATTGGGTAAGGCCACTGCAAACAAAATCCGCCATGCCTTACTGTTCTTCCATTTGAATGTAATGTTTCATACTTTTTAAGTTATCTATTTATCACCTACAGAACAGGGTTGTACACTGCATTTGTTAAGATTTGTTGGACATTTGCCTTACATATATACACTCTAAAAAAAAAAGGCTCGTAATCATAGGGGAACCTTTTTTAGTGCTATATAGCACCAATTTTGGTGCTTCAGTGGTTCTTCAGCGGTTCTTCAGAGGTGCTATATAGCACCTTAGTCAAAGAACCGGTGAAGAACCTCTGAAGAACCGCTGAAGAACCTCTGAAGAACCGCTGAAGAACCACTGAAGAACCGCTGAAGAACCACTGAAGCACCAAAATTGGTGCTATATAGCACTAAAAAAGGTTCCCCTATGATTACGAGCCAAGAACCATTTTTGGTGCAATATAGAACCTTTTTTTTTTTAGAGTGTACTACTACTCCTGATCCTAAAGAATCTGAATGAATCGCTCTGTGCAGGATTCCCTTCAGGACTCTGGTGGTGAGTTTGCTGTCCCATCAGGTGCTCCTGCAGAACCTGTATGACATCCTCTTGGAAGAGTTTGTCAAAGATTCTGGGAGCTCTGAGGGCCAGGGCAGAATCACGGCAGTGTCAGATCCCAAAGCCGCAGGCTTTCTCCGCTACATCTCAATGCAGAACCTGGCCATCATCTTTGACCTGCTGCTGGACTCGTACCGCACAGCGCGGGAATTCGACACCCGTCCAGGCCTCAAGTATCTGCTCATGAAAGTGTCAGGAGTGTGTGGAGCCGCTAACTTATACCGCCAATCTGCCATGAGCTTCAATATCTACTTTCAGGTACATTTACATTCTTACCTCAGTATATACAGAGGTTGGACAACGTAATGTGAACACCTGGGAAGTAGGCAATATTTCTCTTTTAATCAGTCCTTCCAGAAAAATGCGGCTTTTTTTGGTGATTGTTTGGGGCAAAAATCCTTGATTATGCGGCACATTTTCTTAAAAAATGCGATGGAAATGCGGGATATTTATGCAATTTTATGCGACAAAATGATGAAAAAGAGAATAAAAGCACATCACAGAAAGTGCTGGGAATACTTAAGTTCTCATCTTGTTTTATTGAAGACCTTAATAAACACATGGCTCAAATTTACAAAACATTGAGTCAAATTGAGTTACAAAAATTGAAGTAAAAAATTGAGTCAAGAGGTAGCTTTACAAAACAGACATTTGAGTGCTTCCAATGCACAAAGTGCAATCTCTTAAAGGGTTAGTTCACCCAAAAATGGCGATTTAAAAAAACAGCATCATGAAGCTTCGAAGCGTCATGAATCAGTGAGTAGATTCATGATTCGGATCGCGCGTCAAACTGCTGAAATATGTGACTTTGGCGATCCAAACCGCTGAATCGACTCACTGATTCATAATGCTCCAAACCGCTGAATCGACTCACTGATTCATAATGCTCCAAACCGCTGAATCGACTCACTGATTCATAACGCTTCAAACCGCTGAATCGACTCACTAATTCATAATGCTCCAAACCGCTGAATCGACTCACTAATTCATAATGCTCCAAACCGCTGAATCGACTCACTGATTCATAACGCTTCAAACCGCTGAATCGACTCACTGATTCATAACGCTTCGAAGCTTCATGATGCTGTTTTTTTAAATCGGTCAACACACCGGGAAACTGCTTTGCGCGGTCTTTTGCTGTTATTTTTGTTGGCAAATGTGAATTTGCATGCTTCATCATGGTTTCACCGATATCTATGGTTTCACCACGGGGTTTGCAGCTTTTCGATGACGTTCGCATCACTTCAAAACATTCCCATGGCAATAGGGGGAAATGGCGGCTCGTGTGTGAAGTAAACAAACATTTTTCAACTTTCTGCTAATATATGTGACTTTTTTGCAGCGGAAATGCGGGGATTATGAAATCATGCTAGCCCCGCATATTTTGCATGCGGAAATAGGCAATTTGAAAAAATGCGGCCCCCGCATAAATATGCGGACTTTGGCTGATTATGTATTAAATCATGCGATCACATAATCACGTTTTTCTGGACTGTATTAAGGTGTTTTACCAAAACTTGCCTTTAAAGGGGACCTATTATGCCCCTTTTTATAAGATGTAAAATAAGTCTGATGTCCTCAGAGTGTGTATGTGAAGTTTTAGCTCAAAATAACCCACATATCATTTTTTATAGCATGCTAAAATTGCCACCTTTTGGGGGTGAGCCAAAACACGCCGTTTTTGTGTGTGTCCCTTTAAATGCAAATGAGCTGCTGCTCCCGGCCCCTTTCAAGAATAGGGCGGAGCTTTAAGAGCTCATGTTCCAGCGAATCGGCAACAACAAAACAGGACAATCTCACGAACAGAAAATGTCAGAAACTGTAATTAGCGGTGTTCAAACTTATATGTTCATCTGACTGTACTGTACATAATTAATACGCGTTTATGAATTATGCAGATGGTGAGCATGGCGGGAAAAAAATAACGATATAGCTCTGCTCTCCTGGTGCCTTCACGTGCTGCCCTGCAGCTTCATCAGAAATGTCATAAACCCCACTTCTGAAGGCATGATTACGAGCTTGTCGCATTCAAGTGGGCGACTTCAGAGGGCGTTCATGTGCAATTTTTAACTATGATAATTCTGATAGCATGTGAGGGCAGCATCAGGGAAAACAGGCAGAGACAATGGTGGCTTTAACAACAATCAGTGCCAACAATCTCTTTCAGAAAGGCAATTTGGAAGGACACACAACATATGACGTGTTATACTTACTTTGTCTGGATCTGAAGTTTGCTCACAAAGCGTCAGTATTGACCCGTCTTTCAGAATCACAACGTATAAGATTTTAGCGATTTTCTTCAAAAATTAAATTTAACCATGATGTCCCCAGTGACTCAGATTCTATGGAGACTCTGTGCATTGGTACATCCCCAAAACACAACACTTGTAATGCCTCTTTGGCACAGATATTGTAAAACTCCAGCTGCTACAGCGTGGATATGAAAATGGCAGATGGCAGGTCGTCACCTGCTGTGGGCGGGGCTTCTCTTTTTGGACTTCTGACAAGTCGGCCATTTCACTCAGATAATCCCAATGTGTGTATCTTCACTGTAGCCTACAACAAATTATATTAATCCTATAATAATGGGTGTTCACATTATTTTGTTCAATCCCTGTATATATATATGTATGTGTGTGTATTGATGATCAATAATTAATAGGTTCTTGAAAATACATTGGTAATGTTAAAACCAGTTCTTTTAAACTGTTTATTATATAAATGTATCATGGTTTCCACAAACATATTAAGCAGCAAAAACTGTTTTTAACACCTGATAATAATACAAATGTTTCTTGAGCAGCAAATCATCATATTATAAGTCTTTCTGGAGGATCATGTGACACTGAAGACTGGAGTAATGATGCTGAAAATTCAGCTTTAAATTACACTTTACTATATATTCACATAGAAAACAGTTATAATAATATTTCAAAATATTACTGGTTTTACTGTATTTTTGATCAAATAAATGCAGCCTTAGTGAGCATAAGAGACTTCTTTAAAAACATAAAAAATCCATTTCAAACTTGACCGGTAGTATTGTATGTAATATGTATGTGTATATACACACTGCCCGACCAAAGAAAAAAGTCGCTGTTTGGATTTTAATAGGCAAATGCTTATGATTGGATCATTATTGCAGTGATTATGTTTTTAGCATGTTATATGTTTGACAACAGTTCTTCTAAACCTAATTGATGTGTAGCTTTTCATTTCTTAAACAACCATGTAGGAAGACATGTCATGGCCATATTCCCGGATGACAATGTGAAGATTCATCAGCTCAAACTGCATCAGCACCAAAAATGTGTGCACCTCTTGATGGAAATAACATTAAGAGCCCTATCATATGCAAATGTTTTTTGCTATTTAAAGCCTGACGCAGTTATCATTTTCACATCCTGTGCCATGCTGTTTAAATATCAAATGCACAAATATCAAATATCAGGCATCTGGTCTGAACACCAGGTGTGATCAGGAGCATTGTTGGAGTGTTGCTATTGTGAGGAACTGAAAACCACTGACCATTGACCCACACACACCTGCTCTAAAGTCAATAGTGCAGTATCTTTTGTGTTATTTAAAGGGTGTGTTAGTAATATGAGCCTATAGGTGGTGCACAACGTACATACACTCTGCTTATTACACACACTGGGACGCACAGCAGCACACACACATTTTTAAATAGGAAAAATAAAAGGATTCCTCTCTGGAGAAGCGTTCAGTCTTTCCGCTCACATGTAAATAGCGAATCCGCCATGGCGTGAGCGCAACTGGCTTTTAAAGGGAAAGGGAGATGAGACTCTGATTGGTTTATTGCACGTTACGCCCAAAAAACACATCCATGACTCATTAAGAGACAAGGGACAACCCTTTAGGACTATGCACCTGACGCACCAACGTTTTTTTCCGTCGTTAAACTAGCCCTAAGTGCACCTGCGCCTGGGGCTTTAGCCCATGCGCTCAGATCAGTAAAATAGGGCCCTAAACATTTATTTCCATCAAGAGGTGCATACATTTTTGGTCCAGATCTTGTATTTCCAATGCAAGAGTCCAGAACTCTTTAAAGTCTCCTCAAGCACCCCAAAGACTTTCAATTAATTTAGGTTCATGTGTGAAAACGATCCTTCATGTTCCCTCCCAACCATTCTTCCAGTTTGAGCTGATGAATCTTGACATTGTCATCCTGGAATATGGCCATAATGTGTCTTCCTACATGGTTGTTTAAGAAATGAAAAGCTACACACTCCATCAGTTAGGGTTAGAAGAACTGTTGCCAAACATAAAACATGCTAGAAATACAAAAATCACTGCAATAATGATCCAATCATAGACTAATTTGCAAAGAGTGACTTTTTTCTTCGGCTGGGCAGTGTATACACTCACCTAAAGGATTATTAGGAACACCTGTTCAATTTCTCATTAATGCAATTATCTAATCAACCAATCACATGGCAGTTGCTTCAATGCATTTAGGGGTGTGGTCCTGATCAAGACAATCTCCTGAACTCCAAACTGAATGTCAGAATGGGAAAGAAAGGTGATTTAAGCAATTTTGAGCGTGGCATGGTTGTTGGTGCCAGACGGGCCGGTCTGAGTATTTCACAATCCGCTCAGTTACTGGGATTTTCACGCACAACCATTTCTAGGGTTTACAAAGAATGGTGTGAAAAGGGAAAAACATCCAGTATGCAGCAGTCCTGTGGGCGAAAATGCCTTGTTGATGCTAGAGGTCAGAGGAGAATGGGCCGACTGATTCAAGCTGATAGAAGAGCAACTTTGACTGAAATAACCACTCGTTACAACCGAGGTATGCAGCAAAGCATTTGTGAAGCCACAACACACACAACCTTGAGGCGGATGGGCTACAACAGCAGAAGACCCCACCGGGTACCACTCATCTCCACTACAAATAGGAAAAAGAGGCTACAATTTGCACAAGTTCACCAAAATTGGACAGTTGAAGACTGGAAAAATGTTGCCTGGTCTGATGAGTCTCGATTTCTGTTGAGACATTCAGATGGTAGAGTCAGAATTTGGCATAAACAGAATGAGAACATTGATCCATCACGCCTTGTTACCACTGTGCAGGCTGGTGGTGGTGGTGTAATGGTGTGGGGGATATTTTCTTGACACACTTTAGGCCCCTTAGTGCCAATTGGGCATCGTTTAAATGCCACAGCCTACCTGAGCATTGTTTCTGACCATGTCCATCCCTTTATGACCACCATGTCCCCATCCTCTGATGGCTACTTCCAGCAGGATAATGCTCCGTCACAAAGCTCCAATCATTTCAAATTGGTTTCTTGAACATGACAATGAGTTCACTGGACTAAAATGGTCCCCACAGTCACCAGATCTCAACCCAATAGAGCATCTTTGGGATGTGGTGGAACGGGAGCTTCGTGCCCTGGATGTGCATCCCACAAATCTCCATCAACTGCAAGATGCTCTCCTATCAATATGGGCCAACATTTCTAAAGAATGATTTCAGCACCTTGTTGAATCAATGCCACGTAGAATTAAGGCAGTTCTGAAGGCGAAAGGTATTGTCAAACACAGTATTAGTATGTGTTCCTAATAATCCTTTAGGTGAGTGTATATTACTATACACATACAGTAGTAATATATGTGTATATATTAACAATAGAACATGTATATATGAGCAAAACAATGTTAGTTTCTGATACTAATGAATTTTGAATTTCTGATATTTTGTACAGTAGTAACTTTACTTTCACAGCAGAAACGCTGTCAGTGTGGAAGCTCAACATTTGCCACATGCCTCAACATTTCACACCATATTGTGTTCATTTGGGTTTAAGCGTAAGAACCCGAAAACGATTTGACTGGTGAATACCTTTGTGTCATCTCAATATCCTTTCCTGTTCAGGCTTTGCTGTGCGCAATGCTGACAAACCAGGAGAGCATGACCGTGGAGCTGGTGAAGAAGATCCTGAGCGAGGAAGAGGATGGCGGCTCTGACTCTTCACAGCAGTGCTCCTCCGAGGATGAAGATATCTTCGAGGAGATGGCCCAGGTGAGTCCTCCGCGTGCTCGTGAGAAGCGCCAGTGGCACGCTCGCATCCCTTCTCTGAGCACGCAGCCCGCCAGCAGCCTGGACTGGGCGTGGCTGGTCAAACGCCTGCACAAACTCTGCATGGACTTGTGCAACAACTATATTCAGATGCACCTGGACCTGGAGAGTAATCTTGGAGAGCAGCCCACCCTCCGGGCCGACCCACTCTTTTTCTTGCCGCTTTTTAATTCGGAGAGCTCCACGCCCTCCACCGGGGGCCTGTCGGGCCACGGGACGCCCTCGGAGGACAGCTTCCGTGCGCACCTTGACGAGACGCCCTCGGAAGAGGTCCATAGTCCCGGCGGGTTGAGTGCAACCCTCCCACAGCTGAGAGGAGAGAGGAGGGACGGGGCCCGTAAGAAGGAATGGTGGGAGAGTGCGGGAAACAAGCTGTACACCATCGCCACCGACAAGACCATCACCAAGCTTATGATCGAGTACAAGAAACGCAAGCAGCAGCAGCAGCACAATCACACCACGTTTGCCAAAGATGCCAAAGCGGGAGAGAAGAGGGGCGAGGCGGTGACCCTGCGCGGCCCGGACTCCCCAGGACCCCAGAGGCCCCAGCAACTAGTTGAGCAGGGGCCCATGCGTCACTCCTTCAGCGCGGGGCCCGAGCTACTGCGGCAAGAGAAAAGAACCCGATCGGGCTCCACCGCAAGTTCACACAACATCTCCATCAGAGACTCTGAGGCGCAGATACAGGTAAGACCGGACAGGAAACCAAGTGTCACATGAGCAAGCACCACTCACATTTCCCCTACAAAAACTAAAATAGCAGATAAATCATTTTAAAACTTTTAAAGTCCACATAAAATGGAAGTTTTCTTCTCTATTGTGACGTATATCAGAGTGAAATGGCTTCTCAAACAAGAACAAATGTAGGCCGGGGCTTGATTTTGTCTGTGGGGAATTGATTGGATGGTTGAGGTTTGCTATTGGCTGATCTCATGTGAGTGACAGGTTGCCCCGCCCTCGTTATCAGAGAAGAGGAGAGATGCTGCAAGAGGAAGGTGGGAAGTTATTCTGAATCAAGATTCTGAGACGCATGAATTTAACAAAATAACAATGTGCACAGATTATTCAAACACACAACTAAGAATTTGTATCAGTGATTGTGTGTGTGGTTTTGTTCATAACAAACCCAGATGGGACCAGTGGTGTTTTATATGCAGATACAGGGTTTCTGCAGGATTTATGAAGAAAAATTTAAGAGCAAGTAAAGAAAATGGAAGGAATAAATTGAAGGGAACACAATAGGTCAATATGTTCTCTATATGTAAATGTAAAGGGAGAAACACATTGACTATTAGCAGCTATTGGTTGATCTCATGTGAGTGACAGGTTGCCCCGCCCTCGCATGAATTTAATGTGATTAAAATAATGGGAACACTTTACAATAAGGTTGTATTAGTTAACATGAATTTACCTTGAACAACACCTCTGTTCAGCGTTAGTTAATCTTTGTTAACGTTAGTTTATAAAAATCCAGCTGTTCATGGTTTGTTGATGTTAGTTCACAGTGCATTAACTAATGTTAACAAGATTTTAATAATGCATTAGTAAATGTTGAATTTAACATTAACAAAGATAAATAAATGCTTTAGAAGTGCAGTTCATTATTAGTTCATGTTAACTAATGAATCTTATTTTAAAGTGTTACCAAAATAATAATGTGCACAGATTATTTAAACACACAACAATGAATACAGTGATTGTGTGTGTGGTTTTGTTCATAACAAACCCAGATGGGATTTATGAAGGTAAATTTAAGACCTTTTTAAGACCAAGTAAAGAAAATGTAAGGAATAAATTGACGGGAACACAATAGGTCAATATGTTCTCTATATGAAAATGTCTAGAGAAACAATGAGTTGTATTTGCAATGTCCAACAGATATCATAACTTTTTAATTCATTTTACAAAAAAACATGAATCATTCGGCTCAAAACCACTACAATATGAAAATATATTTTACTGTACCTTCTGTTCTCTGCAAAAAAGTGTTTTTTCCTCAGTATTTCTCTCTTTTTCCAGTACAAAATATTCTTGATGAGATGGAAAATGACAAAATATGAAGTCTTGTTTTCTGTGAAATGCAAAATGAAGTGATTTTGTGATTAAAAAAGAACAACTATCTGCCATGGGGCTCTGGAAAATCTGCTTAATTCAAAGTTTTGATAACTAATAAACAGATATTTGTTCTTGTATTAAGCATAAACTCACTTCATTTTGTAACTTGACTTCATTTCACATTTGCAGCTCAAGTCTTGATTTAAACATGTTTAGATATTTGTATTGGAAAACAGGACAAGAGTTATTCATTTTTTGCAATACATGCAACATTTAATGCCATGACTTTATGAATGTAAGAATTTTGCTCTGAATTAAGACACTTTTAAGGCCCACAGAAACCCTGAACTAATAAAAATGAAAAATTACTAAAACTTTATATAAATATCAAAATAAAAGCTATTTCAAAATCCATTATTATTATTTCCAATATTAAAAGTACATAAACAAAATACAATATTTAAAACCTTTTTAAATTAAATGTAGTCATATCTATCTAACATAATTCTGGCTAATGCTTTATTTTACAGTGTTTTTGTTGCATATGTTACATGTGCTTAATATAGTAATAAGTAAATTATGCATAATTACATCCAACTAAACAAACCAAAGTACATGTTGTTATTTAATATTACTAATATTAAATAACTACATGTACTTACTATAGGGTTAGGGTTTGGTTGAAGGTTAGTTGCATGTAATTATGCATAATTTTTAGTTATTACTACAGTAACTACATGTAACGTGTTATTCAAGAAAGTATAACCTAATTCTATATTTTTAGACAAGCAGAATGAATATTTCTACTCTGGTGTCACCTTTGACCTGAGCAATGGCGATCATATCAGTCCATTCCTGATAATAACACCAAATGTAGCATTTTAATGAACAGTACTTTTTGGTAACTGTTTATCACATGTCTTAGAAGTAATAATATTTTAAGCCAGTATTGTGAGAGTATCGTATCATATTGTGAGATCAGTATCGTGTATCGAACCGAATCGTGAGATGAACTTATTGTTACACATCTACTATTTTTTATATTAAAACAATATTGTTACATATTTTGTTTAGTTTTATAGCCTCATGGTGTGTTCACACCGGACGCGAATGTGATACGTGCGAGTGATTTACATGTTAAGTCAATGCAAAGACGCGAATAGACGTTCCGTCTCATTCGCGCGAATCAAACCGCAGAATGTCTATTGGCGTCTTTGCATTGACTTAACATGTGACACGGCGCGAATTGAGCGTTTGACGCGTGATTCGCACGAATCGCCCGAGTTGCAAAATCTGAACTTAGGCGGATATTCGCGCCGCGTTAACCAATCAGGAGCTTGCTCTAGTAGTGACAACAATGAGGAGAAAATCTGTATATTAATATCTGTTTCAGACAATATGATTATCACAGTGATAACATTAAATGACATGAAACACAACAGTCTCTTTTTGTTAAATGCAAGTTTATGTATGATCGATAATACAAAAGTATAAGTAAAAGGTATAATAAGCTATACATTAAATAAAGCAAACAATTCAGTCAAACATTCAAAGTCAGTTGCTAGTCGGCTACAACTGTAACGTAAAGTTAAATAGCCTAAAAATAAAAAAGTAATGAAACTTCACTTTGCCCTCAGCCTAAACGATTTGCCAGGGAACAAATTATAGATCCATGAGACCAAAAATCGCATGTTACATATACACAAGACGAATTATAGCTTGAGACGCCACAGAGACATCAGAGCCAGCGGCAGACGTCTGAAGGACTGGCCGAGGAAAGGCTGCTCTCGCCGGGGTTAATGAGAGCTGAGCGCCGCTGATCCACTGGAGCTCACAACTCCGAAAACCCCAGATAAAATTTTCAAATAGGCGCTCTTTTTATAAATAAACCACAGATTTGAGCTTTAAACAACTACATTATCACCTGAAAAAGTCTTAAAACTACGTTTTGTCACATTAACAGTAGATTTGAACAAAAAAGACGTGTAAACAGCCCATGTTAGCCATTTCTCAACGAGACGAGCCGGCTGGCAGAAGCCCCTCCCATGACGCGAATTCGCATCTGTTGTGAAGTGAATGTCACGCGCGAATGAAGCGAGTAAACTCAAAATTTTCAAGCGTCCAACTTCGCGCGAATAGCGCAATTTATTCGCTTCATTCGCGTCCGGTGTGAACGCCACATCAGGAAGGAACTAAATCTATTGTGGCATGAATAGAAGAATATTATAGTCAAATTACAGAAATTGTAATTGCCTATTTTTCTGTAATTGCATATTTCTATAGAACTGATTTTATTGCATTTGTCCATTTTCCTGCCCAGGCCTGGACCAACATGGTCCTCACCGTCCTGAACCAGATCCAGCTCCTGCCGGACCCCACGTTCATCGCCCTCCAGCCAGCGGTGTTCCCCTGCATCAGTCAGCTGACCTGTCATGTGACTGACCTCAGAGTGCGGCAGGCGGTGCGCGAGTGGCTCGGACGGGTGGGGCGTGTTTATGACATCATCCTGTGATGACCCGGCTCGTGCGCTTTACCCTTCGCCTCGGCATATGCTCGTATAATCTGTGACGTCTAACTTTGCTAACTCTTTTTATTGCAGTGCACAGTGATCTCTGTGTAATACGAATCCCTTTCGCGAATGTCCTTCAATATCCATGCTGTTATATTCAGAATCTATATTTTTATTTATTTATATCTCTGAATGTTTATCGGCTTTAAATGTACATGTGCCATATACATAATTATGTGATTTTTCTCTCATCTAGCCCTTTAAAACGTCAACTTTAAACTCCCCTGAACATTTCTACAGTTAAAGTCATTGCACAATGAAATGTGGACTTAATGCACTTTTGTTAATGCTTTGATTAAAGCATGATCTTGTGCTTTGCTAAATGCAGTTTCATGTTGCTACTATTATCACAACATAAGTTATATAATATACAATGCCTTTAAATATCTAACTCTGATTTCTATTTTATTCTGAGCAAAAACACTGTACAAGACATTACGTCCTTTTGTAGTGCGTATAACACTGATATCAGCTGGAGTATCGGCTATAGTTTAGTATGTGTTGGCTTCATCTCAGTTGGGTTTTGTCTATAAATCTGGAAACATTGGAGTTGTGAAAGCTGATCCACGAACACTAGCTCTCAAAATGCTCACAATCCTCATTATTAGTGGTGCTGCCACAGGCAAAGCTTGACTACTGGTCTCTTGCATACTTAAAGCTACACTGTGTGATATTTTCCCCCATCTAGTAGTGAAAAGGTATATGAACATCCAGTGAATATTAGTTTCTGTTCCTCTCAATTCCGATTTCGTTTTAACTCCTACGGTGGCTGATTTAGTCCAAGATTAACATGGCTTCCAGTTCGACCTCGTCCACATTCGACACAGTGCCATCGAGTGTTAAAACGCCAAAGGCAAAGCTTGAATTTACGGGTATGTCCCTCTTTGGCTAATGTACTTTCAAGATGGAGGGGCAACATGGCGACCCGCATTCGAACCCCTCACCCGTATGTATTTTCAATGGTATATTATAAACTTACGAGAATACTTTATTACTTGAAAGAAGTAAATATACATTAATGAGCACATATTTTTGAAAGAACTAAGTGTTTTTAGCTAAGAATAAACTAAAAAAGTTACACAGTGTAGCTTTAAGGTCCTTTCACACTGGACGCGATTTTGACGCGCAAATAATTTGATGGTTTTATTTTTTGATCCGCTGTTTGTGAACAAGTGTTTCCACACCGAACACAAATGTGATGCGGTGAAAAAATTACGTTTATTTTTATTTTATCCGACAGAAAAGGCTTCAACCAATCACATACCAGGAAACAAAGGTGACGAAATGTCCAGTTGATGTCACTAGCTATTCAATCAACAATAAAGGAAGTTAAGGAACACGGCAACTTTTTGGGACTTTAGCTTAAGCCCCGTTTCCACCGAAATTACCCGGAACAATTTGTACCAGGAACTTTTTTTCCCTCAGACCTGCTACTGTCTGCGTTTCCACTGCGGTCTAAAGTACCGTGAAGATTAGGCAAATTAGTCCGGTGATGTAGGACTGCGCGCAACTGCTCCTCCAGTCAGCGATGGACAGGAATCATTTCTGCGCGACACTGTCTGCAACAATAACAGGAGGAGATGCAAGCAGCGCTGCTTTTACTGGTTATGTATTGGTTTACTAAAGAGGTCATTAACAAAACGGCGGAAAAGAGACGAGCACTGATTTAGTTTTAGTCAGTCTTTTGACTAAAAAGCCATTTAGTTTTAATCATATTTTAGTCGCCTGAATTGTTTTTAGTTTTATCTAGTTTTAGTCGACTAAATATAAGATTTTAGTCGACTAATTCTACAGTAGATCTAGTCTCCTAAAATCTAATGAGTTTAGTTAAATTGAAACAAATTAAGCATTTAAACATTAAATAACCGACTGTCAGTTGAACTGACATTTTGACATCATTTTGTCTTTGACATTAAAAATACACGAAAGTTACAGATGCAGCTGTGTTTGCCCACTGTAGGCTACAGATAACCATAACATAACCTTTTGAGTTAAAACTCGTAGATTTTTTTCTTAACCTTTTGTCCGCGACTGTAGAAAGTGAATGTGTTTCCGTCAGTATGACTGTAGCACTTACATTGTGACTCAACTGGAAACAGCTGCTCCGGATCGATCGGTTCCTGAAGTGTGTGTTTGTCCCAAATTGTCCCACGGATATTCGAAAGCAAGTGCGGAACCGGCCATGATAAAGTTTTAGCTTCTGTAGATTAGCATACTCCCCTTCAGACTCTCTGTTCTTTAAGACCGGGTGCACCCAAAACCTTCTTTTCGGTCTTTTAAATAAAATGAAAAGCTCGTCTTCATTGGATGATGAAGTGTCCATGTTTTCTCAACTGTCGTCGCAAATGTTTGGGAATGTTGGAGCTCTGAAACGTCACAAATTCGTGTCCCGGCTGATGTGAATGGTTTTGACACGAACTACTCGCACACTAAATATTTGCTTTTTCGTTACGTGTTCAAGTCAAGTCAAGTCAAGTCAACTTTATTTATATAGCGCTTTTAACAATGTAGATTGTTTCAAAGCAGCTTTACAGTGTTAAACAGGAAAAAAATGCAGCATAATTTTAATCAGCTGTATAGCCATTCTGGAAACATTTCAAGTATCATACAGTGACAGTGTGGGCGTTAGATCAATAATTTGATCAGTAATTTAGTTTAAATGGTTAATTTAGTTTAAATTTTTCAACTAAACATCGAAATTAATCTAAATAATAATGTCCCCAACTGAGCACGCCATGTGTTCAGTGTGAAAGGGCCTTTTATTCTTTTTCTGGACTATATATTAGCGCGTCAAATCGTCCGACTCATTGAGGAGAGGTGTGCTATGACTTTTCTAAGCGATCGCACCTACGATGTTCGCACAGCGGATGAAAAAGCGGGCGGAAAAGTTCATAGAATTAAAATAGCGGTCTTAGAAACAACCCTCCTTCTCTCTCTCTCTCTCTCTCTCTCTCTCTCTCTCTCGCTCTCGCTCTCTCTATCTCTCTCGCTCTCGCTCTCTCTCTCTCACTCATTTGACTTCTCAAACAGCCGATAAGTAATGACAAAAAAACTTCATAGACACACCCTAGCAACCAGTTACAGCACCCTAGCAACCACCCCACAGACCATTGAAAAATAGAGGAGAGGGATATAAATGTTATCAGAACATCATAGAGACACGTGGGTTTGGCTCTTTAGATTTGTGCAGACATACAGTCTATTACTTTAACCTGCTAACTGTCTAGCCACGCCCTAGCAACCATTGTCGAGCACCCTAGCAACCAAAAACCAAAGAGGGATATCTTCAAATCCGAATGTCATAGAGGCATTGCGATTGGTTCATACATATTGGCATGCAGCTTTTGGAGTATCATCAGTGGCAGGTGCCAAGCCACTCCATAGCAACCAAACAGAGTACCCTAGCAACCTTTCAGCAAGACCTATATCTCTGCATCAGAACATCGTATAGAGATGGGGGTTGGCTCTTTTGACTCATGCTAGCAAACAGGACTTCCAACATGCTACACATGCTAGCAGTGAATAGCTACATACTAAGTGCAAAATCATTCGAAGAACATGTTAAGAACTCTATAAAAACTCAATAGTAAGCATCTGTGACGGCTACCAATGGCATAGCAACCACCCAGAACACCCTAGCAATGCCCTATCAACCACCCAGAATAACTTAGCAAATACCCAGAACACCCTAGCAACCGCATAGCAACCGAATGCCAAGTTTTCCCCACTGCAAGCACCACTCATTTTCTTTTTTTCTTTTTTCATTTTCACATTTTCTTTCTAGTTCTGATTAATATCCAATGTCCGTCCATCCCGTCAGCCAGAAACTGTGTGCCATAGATTCCACTACCCATAATCCAATGGGAATCTATGGTTTAAAACATCAGATACTAGTTTTAGAGTTCACCAAACAACACTACATCTGACTCAACTTGAATAAAACAGTGAGAACAATAGTATACTTTTCATAGCTGCACCGTATGCTGTCTTAAAAGTGTAAAAGCCGCTCGTTGAAGGTATTATCTAGACAAATTTTACAATCTGTATTCATTAAAATTGGATATGTTTGCACTTTTAGAGGCATAGAATTGTAACGCTTTATCCCAAATATATTTTATTCCTTGATCTAGAACTGCAGTTGTTTGAATATTAATTTGTGTCTTCAATCATCTGCATGTATTATATATATGTTGATTCTTATGTGAAAGGATATGCATTTTATTTATGTTGTGATGCTTAGTGTTCTTATAAGGAATTAGTTTGACAAGCTACAAAGAAATGGTATGTAATTCATAGTTATTTACAAAAAGGCTATGGGAACTATGAAAATCAGGACCCATATACAGATATCCTTACATGTATGCAGTGCTCACGGCCTATGTTACATAATCATAGTGAGAATTTATAATCTTAGCTCGATTTTCTCATATTCTGTTGTGTTTATGGCGACTGCTTGGCATAAACAACAGAGGGAGATTAAAGGATGTTGAAAGGGACCAAAGACTAATTTATATTAAATATGAGATTGAGTTTATTTTTAGCATAACAAAGTTTGTTTGTTTGTTCTTTTCAGTTGAAAGCATTCATATTTCTTTGATTCCCCCCACCCCCCCTTCGGTCTACTTTGTGTCGGTTTTGTAAGTATTCGACAGCACAACAGTTCTGACAGTGTTTTGTCTTGACAAAAAAAGACTTTATAAACTCTAAGGGATATATTTATAGGGGATGGTTTGTGTAAACGATTGGTTTGCGACTAAACGTTCAGCGCTTGGTCTAAATCCATAGGAAAACATGTTGTGCAGACTTGAGCTAAAACTACTCAGAACGTCTTAATTTGAGCTCTGCTAACATCTTTAATCCATAATGCCACTCCATTTCCAGTGCACTAACATGAATCATCCCATACTGTACACATATATTCTTTGAAATGCAATGGCAAGGATATGTTAGTGTGGGTTTTGGAGGAAGTGCGCTCTTTACTACATGCTGTTTATTATCAAACTTTAGTGTGTGCATTACGCTGAATGTGTTCTCAAGTGTTTATTAGACGATCATTTATGTTGTAAGTGTTGAATAAATCAGCAGAGTTACAAACTGTCTGTGTGTTTTATTATTATATGCACATACACTGCAAACGGATTTGCAAAAAAAAGTTAAAATGCATATAAAAAACATAGATAATACTTAGATGCCCCCCAGAAGTAGATATTAACAAATGCATATTTGTTACAGGGTTCCCACTCTTTTTCAGCAACCATTTTCCAGTACTTTTCCAGGACATTTTCAATTTTACTACGGCGGGAATAAAAGGCGAGGATCATGCCAAATATTGTCTTTATATATATATAAGTCTTTAAAAGCCGTTCAGTTTATTGCCATTACTTAACAATTCAGCATTTTTCAATATGAGCTCTTAAACTATGGAAGCTTGTTTACACCACAGAATAGAAAGAAAAGGTAATTGTGACTTATCTCGCTATTCTGACTTTCTCGCAATTGCGAGTTTACATATTTGTAATATAAATGCGAAAATTATCGCAGGTCTCACGTCACCAGAGTCAGATAAATCCCAGCACATAGATACTCTTTCACCTAGAAATTATCATATAGAGACTGTGTCTGTTCCCCGAATTAGTAAATACAAAAAAACATCAAAACCATTCAATAGTAAAAATTGTATTGATGTCCAACAAATAAACAACAGATATAATACAGATGAACAATTGATAAAGCTTGGGTTGCTGAATATTCGATCCCTTTCCCCAAAAGCGCTTATTGTTAATGATATCATTACAGATAATAATCTAGATGTGCTGTGTTTGACAGAAACCTGGCTAAAACCTGACGACTACATTACTTTAAATGAGTCCAACCCCCAAGATTATTGTTATAAACATGAGCCGCGTCTGAAAGGTAAAGGGGGAGAGGTTGCTGTAATTTATAATAATATCTTCAGTATTACTCAGAAGTCAAGTTTCAAATATAATTCCTTCGAAGTTTTGGTGCTTTATGTAACGTTATGTTGTGTACATGATAAAACCCGTTTAACATTTGTGGGCATAATACAGACTTTATAAAAGAATTTGCTGATTTTCTATCAGAGTTAGTACTGGCCGTAGATAAAGTACTAATTGTTGGTGATTTTAATATCCATGTAGACAACGGAAAAGACGTATTGGGATTAGCATTTAAAGACATTCTAAACTCTATTGGAGTTAGGCAACACGTGTCAGGACCCACTCATCGCCATAATCATACTTTAGACCCAATATTGTCACATGGAATAAATGTCGATACCGTTGAAATTCTGCAGCAGAGCGATGACATCTCAGCTAAATTAAGTATACATGATACTAGGTAATGATCTAAGGTTGCAAAGCCGCCCCCTCGCTTCAAAAATGTAAGGACAATCACTGCTGCTACTAAAGATTGCTTTTTAAATAATCTTCCTCATCAGTATCATCTCCTCAGCATCCCAGACAGCTTAGAAGAACTCGATGTTGCAACAGAAACTATTGACTCTCTATTTTCCAGTACTTTAGACACAGTTGCTCCCCTGCGCTTAAAGAAGATTAAAGAAAATAGTCCAACGCCGTGGTACAACGAGCCCACTCTGGCCCTTAAAACAGCAGCCAGAAAAATGGAGCGCAGCTGGAAGAAAACAAAACTAGAGGTCTTTCGTAATTCGTGGAAAGAGCACATGATCGCATACAGAAAGACCGTAAAAACGGCTAGATCTGCTTATTTCTCGACTCTCTTGGAAGAAAACAAACACAACCCTAGGTATTTATTCGATACATTAGCTAAATTAACCAAAAATAAAGCTTCAACTTCTGATGTTTGTAAACAGCACAGCAGTAATGACTTTATGAACTTCTTTACATGTAAGATTGATAATATTAGGAAGAAAATTTTAACCATGCAGCTGTCTACTACAGTATCACATCAGACAGAGCATTGTAGTGTCACTGAGGAAAAATTACACTCATTCACTGCTATAGGAGAAGAAGAATTGGCTAAACCCGTTAAATCAGGGGTCTCCACACTCGGTCCTGGAGGGCCGCTGTCCTGCAGAGTTTAGCTCCAACCTCAAATAAACACACCTGAACCTGCTAATCAGTGTCTTACAAGGCCCTAGTTAGACATTGATGAGCTGGTTCAGGTGTGTTTAATTGGGGTTAGAGCTAAACTCTGCAGGACAGCGGCCCTCCAGGACCGAGTGTGGAGACCCCTGCGTTAAATCATCAAAATCAACAACATGTATGCTTGACCCTGTACCGACTAGGCTATTAAAAGAGATGCTACCAGAGGTCATAGATCCTCTTCTTAATATCATTAATTAATCTTTGTCATTAGGATATGTACCGAAAACTTTTAAGTTGGCTAAATATTAAACCACTTTTTAGAAAGAAATGGTGTCTGTGAGGATTTCCAGTCAGGATTTAGACCGTATCATAGCACTGAGACTGCTCTCGTCAGAGTTACAAATGATTTACTCTTGTCATCCGATCGTGGCTGTATCTCTCTATTAGTGTTACTCGATCTTAGCGCTGCATTTGATACTATAGACCACAACATTCTTTTGAATAGACTCGAAAATTATGTAGGCATTAGTGGAATTGCTTTATCATGGTTTAAATCATACCTATGTGACCGTTATCAGTTTGTAGCAGTAAATGAAGAGATGTCACACCGATCACAAGTTCAGTATGGAGTACTGCAAGGCTCAGTGCTAGGACCGCTACTCTTCACCCTGTACATGCTACCACTGGGAGATATCATTAGGAAGCATGGCGTTAGTTTTCATTGTTATGCTGACGATACTCAGCTCTATATTTCTTCACGCCCTGACGAAACTTACCAATTCAGAAGATTAACGGAATGCATAGCTGATATAAAACATTGGATGACCAGTAATTTCCGGCAACTCAATTCAGGAAAAAAATGAATTTTTAATTATTGGACAAAAAAGCTCCACAAGTAGTAACCTAGAATACTGTCCAACACATGATGGCTGCTGTCAAGTCCTCGTCGTCAGTGAGGAACCTGGGTGTGCTCTTTGATACCAATCTTTCGTTTGAAAGCCACGTTTCTAGCATCTGTAAAATTGCATTCTACCATCTTAAAAATATATCTAAATTACGGAACATGCTCTCAATGCAAAATGCTGAACAGTTAGTTAATGTGTTCATGACCTCAAGGCTAGATTATTGTAATGCTCTACTGGGTGGTTGCCCTGCTCGCTTAATAAACAAACTCCAGCTGGTCCAAAACGCAGCAGCTCGAGTTCTTACTAGAACCAGGAAGTATGACCATATTAGCCCAGTTCTGTCAACACTGCACTGGCTGCCCATTAAACATCGCATACATTTTAAAATCTTGCTTATTACTTACAAAGCACTAAATGCTTTAGCTCCCCAATACTTGAGCGAGCTCTTAACACATTATACTCCATCACGTCTATTGCGATCTCAAAATTCTGGCCAGTTGATAATATAGAGAATATCCAAATCAACTGCAGGTGGTCGATCATTTTCCTATTTAGCACCTAAACTCTGGAACAGTCTTCCTAACATTGTTCAGGAAGCAGACACACTCTGTCAGTTTTAATCTAGACTAAAAACACATCTCTTTACTGTGGCATACACATAAAACACTTTTTCAATGAAATGATTTTTAGGCTGCATTAACTAGGTCAGCCGGAACCGGGAACACTTCCCATAACACCTGATGTACTCGTGATATCATCAGAAGAATGGCATCTACGCTAATGATAGTCTCTCTGTTTTATCCCGAGGTTTACTGCAGTCAGCCGGATCCGGGCCGTATCCAGATCAGATGCTGGACCTGCGCCCAGACATGACCAACGCAGGACCCTGAAGTGTCTGCAGAGACCGTGTCAATTAGACTCCCCTGAAATTGCATCGTTGACACGGCCATCCTCAATAAACCCGTCTCCGGCGTGATGACTCCGATTGTTCGAATATTACAATTTAATAATTCTTAAATCAATATGTCATCCTCAATAAACCCGTCTCCAGCGTGTTGCCTCTGATCTTTCGATTATTCCTATTTAATAATTATTTAAGCAACACATCATCCTCAATAAACCCGTCTCCAGCATGTTGCCCCCGGTCCCTCGAATATTCTGATCTATTATGACCTCCGAGCTGTAAAACTGCCAGAATAATAATAATAATACGCTGTTTGTTAATTGGCCAGAGGAGAACTGGCACCCCGACTGAGCCTGGTTTCTCCCAAGGTTTATTTTTCTCCATTAGGTCACCTGATGGGGTTTTGGTTCCTTGCCACTGTTGCCTCTGGCTGTGCGTGCTCAGTTGGGGACACTAAATTTAAATATCCAAATAAATCTAATTATTAAACTAAATTAACCATATAAACTAAATTACTGATCTAAAGCCCACACTGTCACTGTATGATAATTGAAATGAACTGGTGACATCACCGTTTTCTCCAGAACGGCTGTACGGCTGAATAAAATTCTGTTGCATTATTTTCCTGTTTAACACTGTGAAGCTGCTTTGAAACTATCTGCATTGTTAAAAGCGCTATATAAATAAGGTTGACTTGACTATAGCAAATGGACGTAATGCACGTATATGATCATAGTTACAAAGTTCAGTGATACATCTGTTTGTTTTTTATCTAAAGAAAGTCAGTCGTTGGAGAAAATAGCACAAGTTAGGTCTATTTCCAAAGCCATCGGATTGGACCCGGATGACTTCACAGCTGTGTGGTGTATGTAGGCCAGTTGTGTTAAGACTCAGGGTTCAGCCGTTCCCTTTGATTGGATGCTCTGGCACCATCGCTTGATCCCTGCTTGTGTCGAACTGTGTCTATATGACGGCCACAGGGTAAGCCATTAATGCTGGATGATGCAGCAGTGTATAATCAGCACTCAGTAGAGGAGCTGACAGAGCAAACATGCGTGTGCTGATGGATAGCAGCTGGATACAGTTTGGCCCGGCGGGACGGGGATCATATGACTGGGTCGCAGGTGCATCCGCACCGCCATCAACTGAGAACCGTCTTAAGGTAAAACTCGTTTGTTTGCTTACAGACTAAGCAGATGGGGTAAAATAAGCATAGGTGCACCCATCCCTCCAGGAGTAGACTATCACATTGATATGACTGCTTTCATTTAGAAGTTACACCATGATCATTCATACCACGGCTTGTTTAGTATCTGTCTGATACCATCACTCGCATACACAGACAAGCAGCGATTTCACCAAGGGCAACATGTTCCTGGATCAACATCAATCAACCATTCAGATTTGAGAGTTTACAGTTTGTGTCAAGTTTAAGCCTACAAATTAGGTTAGGTGCTTCTACCCCAGATCCGGGCCACATGTGGATTCAATACGTACCAGATGTGGGCCGGACACTATGTTGCTGTCTGGGACATCAATGTTATTCACCTATCATTTCCCCAAAATATGTTGACCTAGGAAAAAGTCTAAAAAGCCACGTTTCCACCGCAGGAACGTTCCCTGTAGACCTTTTTTGTAAACTTTACTTAATGTCCAAAAATTTGTTGAACTTAAAACAATGAAGTAACCTGAACTATTTGCATGCTATGCCTTCGTTACTTAGAAAATATTACTTGACTGGTTTGAGTACCATTTTGCCAAAGCAAAAAAACAAGCGGGTGGGCGGGCAAAGTGTTTTTGAGGCGGGGCATTTTTTTTATAGACTTTTCACTCATTTCCTCTCACCATAATTGTGATTAGTCTTCCCTTTGGTTGGGCACTTGGAACTTCATTCATATTATAATAATTAACTTCCTAATGCAGCAATGCAACAAGAAATCATAGTTGTATGATTTCAAAAGAAGGGAAGTAATAAACATATATATACATACATACATTATATATATATATATATATATATATATATATATATATATAATATTTGTCCATTAATGATACATAACATAACTATATTTCATGTCAAATAATGATCTTTTTAATCATTTTTTAGCTAATATTTATGGCATAACTTTTTAATTGGGTTGATATTATCCCTCTATATTTGTGACAATAGCGATTGACCATGCACGAGTGAGTCACACACAGACTTCAACATTCAGCATGCAAAACACAACAATGGTAACAAGGATTTTTTTTTAAAATTATTAATAAGACCTTTACTATTTTATTTGCTGTCGTTATTGTGGTTATACTGACAAAAGACAAATAGTAAAATAAAGCCAAAAATAGTAAAACGAAGCAATTCATTTATTTATTCATGCCGCAATGCACTCTGGGAGTACACTTCCTCAGATCACAGATAGAATTAAGTTGACAAAACTTAAACGGTTTAAGTAAGAACAACTTAATGTAATTAAGTAATGCTTACTTAATTGAATTAAGGCAACAAGTTTGCACAATTTAATTAAGTAAACTGAACTAATTAGTTTTTACAGTGCAGGAACTAGGGACGTTGGGTGGTACTCTGTGTGTTTCGACCGCAGGAACCAGGGTCTAAATGAAGTTCCAGGTATAAATTTCCCCCGCAAAACGGCCCTGCTCGTGAGGTAGTACCTTTTCAAAGTTCAGGAACTTTCGGAAGTGGGACTTGAGCGCTGAACATGCTGACCGGTTGAATTCACGCAGCATTTTATTTCAACCACCATTTTTAAAAGTCAGTTGCGGTCCGGCCAATAAAAATTGTTTGCTATTCAAATCAACAATGGAGTTTAAAAAATACGGCCGATGGACCGGCGATGAAGTTCAGGCTTTATTATGTGGAGGACGAAATTCAGCGGGAACTGGAAAGTCGCGTGTAGTCCTACATCACCGGGAGTGTTGGGTTGAGTTAACTTGAGTTACGTAATCAGATTACTTTTTCAAGTAACTAGTAAAGTAACGCATTACTTTTCACATTTACAACAAAATATCTGAGTTACTTTTTCAAAAAAGTAATGCAAGTTACTTTTTCATATTTATTTGACTGACAGCTCTCCTGTCCCCATGTTGAGAAAAAGCGAGAGTAAGTGCAGAGGCATTGTGTTGAAACATGAAGGTTATTGTAGTTCTAGACTAAATGTGAGCATCTATTCATCTCACTTGCACAATAAAGATTCAGTACGATTCAATGAATAAAATCAGTCAAATGCAAAATCAGAGTACTATGCAAACCTCCAGTAATTAAATGTTAAATAAAACAAAAACATGTATGCATTTAATCTACCTTTATTGACCAATGTCTTGCTGCTGATCTTTGATGAATCAGTTAAACCATGAGCAAAAATTACTAGATTTCTAGTTTTTTCGCGCTCTACGGTTCATGCATGAATTTACATTTTTACCTCAGCCTGAGGCTTATTATTTCAATTTTGGTATGAAGAGGTCTTTACATTTGCACAAAAATATAACTTTTTTGTTATAAAAAAACAACAACAAAAAAAACAAGCCCAGCCGAGGTGAGAGTAAAACGTAAAAGTAACGCAATTACTTTTCTTAAAAAGTAACTCAATTAGTTACTTTTTAAAGGAGTAACGCAATATTGTAATGCATTACTTTTCAAAGTAACTTTCCCCAACACTGATCACCGGACTAATCTTCACGGCTCTTTAGACCGCGATGGAAACACAGACAACAGCAAGCCTGGGAGAAAAAAAAGTTCCCGGGACAAATTGTTCTGGGTAGTTTCAGTGGAAACGGGGCTTATCTCAGCAAAATCAGGACGTGCAAGTCTCAGTGCCGTCGAACTGTCGATGCTGCTGGTTCAAACAGATCTGAACTAATGTTGCATAATAATAATATAGTATGCATAGTATAATATATGAGCAATACCACACATGCAGGAATGCGTTATTTAAGGAATAATTGATGATGAGCTGTTGAATTACGGAAAAATAATGCACAACTGAGGTGGTAATACAGGCATGATGAAAAGCAATTATACCATGGTTACCACACTTCATTTTACATTTACATTCTGCATTCACAGCATGTCGTAATTACCATAATTTCAGGATGACAACATGTGAGCTGTTCACGTCCTCAAACTCATAATTACATGTTTCAATTTTTAAAAGTTTGTTGCCTCAAGACAACATTGTACCACAACGGACAAATTTAAACATTTGACATTTTCATGTAGAAAAAAGAAATATATTTATTGAAAACATCGATTTCTTTAACCAGACACCTGAACAAACACATCTATCTAGTTTATAATGTTTTACAAATTTCACATTTAATAAAAAGTAACATTTCAAATTCAGCTGTTGCTCTCAGGCAACATTGTACCATCGTGGAACACAAGTATTACCAAACCATTTCATCAAGTTATCATATCAAGTTATTGTGTCAAGTTATCATATCAAGTTATCGTGTCAAGTTATCATATCAAGTTATCATATCCATCTTCATCCTCATCTCCATTTTCGATCTCTCCCTGCCAGATTGTCACTATGACCTCATCTTCCTCATCACATGACACCTCATCCTCACCCTCATCGGTTGTGTTTTATACCTTTTTTTAAGTGCTACAGAAAACGTGCAGATCATAATATATGCAGTTATAATAATGTGAATTACTAATCTTACACGTGCATTACAAAATCATGCAAAAATGCAAATACATTTTGAGAATTTTAACTCTTTTCCTTACAAATACACTATATTTGTATCCAATCTAGTGTGTCTGGTATGGCCTTATGCGATTCCATTATGGTACAATGTTGCCTTGAGGCAACACAGTTTTTTGTTATTTACTCTAAAACATTTGATGATATATAATGTAAAGTTCCTGAAAATACTTCTTTACTTACCAGTGAAGGCGACTCATATTTGTTGTGGGTGATTAACTGGACGGAAACTAGTGGTAAATGCACTTTTCATTGGAGAAAATATGGAGCCATGTGACCTGTGCACATGTGCTGAAACAGGACACAAAATGGACCCCTGTGGGTCATGTGACCAATTTTTTGCACTTTCATTGATTAGTATTTGAGTTCTTCTTCCCTAAAATAGGTTTGACCAATAAATTGGTGTTTCATTGTATTAAAAATAAACTAAAATAGACTATGTTGCCTGGAGGCAACACCGTACCATAGAGGGTTAAAGGAATCCAAAAGTAATCAGATTACATTACTTTCACATTGTGGTGCTTGGATTACGTTACTGAATACTTTTTTATGAAGTAATTTTTAACTGTAACAGAATACATTTTAAAAGTAAAGCTCCCAACCCTGACTAGAACCTATTATAGGCCCTATTTTTCCGCGCAGCTGCAATTACGGCGTGTCCGAATCCATTTTTGCTAGTTTAACGTTTAAACAGTCGGCACGTCAGGCACATGATCCAAAAGGGTCGTCCCTTGTCTCTTAATGAGTCATGGGTGTGTTTTGGGCGTAACTTACAATAAACCAATCAGAGTCTAATCTCCCTTTCCCTTTAAAAGCCAGTTGCGCTCGCACCATGGAGGATTCGCTATTTACATGTGAGCGGAAAGACAGAACGTTTCTCCAGAGAGGAATCCTTTTATTTTTTATATTTATAAATGAGTGTGTGCTGCTGCGCGTTCCTACGTGTGTAATAATCAGAGTGTAAGCACGTTGTGCACCACCTATAGGGTCATATTACTAACACACCCTTTAAATAACACAACAAATATTGCGCTATTGACTTTAGAGCAGGTTTGTGTTGGTCAATGGCGCAGTCGCTTTCAGTTCCTCAAAATAATGCTCCTGTACTTTTCACCAACTCTTTAATGAGTACTGTGAATTCAGACATACTTCTTTTGTCACATACTGTTTTTTGCCTACTATATAGTAGGGAAGTGTGCGATTTCGGATGCAGCCAAGATGTTGCTGCAAGAGGGAGGGGAAGTTATTTCGATTAAAATAATAAGGATGTGCACTGATCAATCATTTATATCAGGGGTCTCCAAACTCGGTCCTGGAGGGCCGCTGTCCTGCAGACTTCAGCTCCAACCCTAAATAAACACCTGAAGAGGCTAATCAGTGTCTAACTAGGACCTTGTAAGACACTGATTTGCTGGTTCAGGTGTGTTTATTTGGGGTTGGAGCTAAACTCTGCAGGACAGCGGCCCTCCAGGACCGAGTTTGGAGACCCCTGCCATATATTCCATAAAAAAAAATTATTGTCAGTTTTGATTTCATGGTGACTTTAAGGAACAGGCCTCAAAGATTATGAGCCTGTGGTCATCATGTGATTTCTAACGTTTCTGTTCTCTTGTGTTGTCAGGGTTTCTGGAACGAGCTAACCTCAAGCAAGGTCGAGGAGAGAGCGCAGGTAACGCTCTGCGTTGCCATAATAACGGGCTCGCTGCTCTTCCTCACTGGAATCGTCTTTTTCATTTACAAAAGATGCTCCAGGGTCAAAGAGAACACGGCCAAAGTAATAACACTGGATTTTGACGATGCTGACGGCACGGCTGGATTTCTGTCCACTTTGGAGGAAGGAGACGGCACTGAAGAAGGGAATGATGGGGTTTTTCTGATGGTTTATCTCCCGGCCCCATACGAGAAGACCCTGACGAAGATAGCGCGTGCCGCCAGCACCTCCAGCTCTCACAATGACGTGGAGATCGTGGAATTGGACACAGAGAGCTCCACTGATCAAGAGTGACCTTTCAAAGTTAATATTCCCACATGATGCATTAAAGGAACACGCCGACTTTTTGGGACTTTAGCTTATTCCCCATATCCCCCAGAGTTAGATAAGTCCATACACACCATTCTCATCTCCGTGCGTGCCATAACTCTGTCTGACACACTCACTGCTAGCCTAGCTTAGCACAAAGACAGGAGGTAAATGGCTCCAGCTAGCCTACTGCTCAATAAGAGACTAAATAACGCCAACATTTTCCTATTTACATGTCGTGATGTGTATAGTTACATCGTGTACTAAGACAGACGGAAAATGAAAAGTTGTGATTTTTTAGGCCGATATGGTTAGGAACTATACTCTCATTCCTGCGTAATGAGCAAGGAGCTTTGAGCCGTACCATGAGTGCAGCGGCGCAAGGATATTAGACAGCGCCTGAAAATAGGCTAACTTCCATCAACATAACCAACGTGTAACAGACTTCATTTTGATTGATCTTATAATTTTTTTTTTTGTGTACATTTTTGACATTTCTGTGTGTTTAAATAGGTTTAAGGTCTGCATTATCTATCTTAATAAGTAGGGACTTTTATTTTGACGGATGTTGTAGTCTACAGAAAGATAGTGAGAGCTCGCGGTTCATCGGAGTGGTTAGGCAGATTTTAATATTTATGATCTATGAAACTATAAAGTATTTTTTAAATGAAATAGCAAGTCGTAAAACATCTACAAAAGGATTTGCATTTTTATTAACTTCATATACTAGTAGTATTGTATATAATAAAGTGTGTATAGGTTCATCTTTTTTGTGCAATGTGTAATGATTTTAATAGTTTTGCAGCATTTTTTTAAAGTTCTTGTATCTCAATAGTTCTCTTTTTTGTAAAATATTTTACCCCATCATTATTTAATTGGTGAGAAATGTTTAAGAAAGGAGATGTTATCAATAGTGACACATAATAATCTTGTTTTTTAATGTGCAAGCACATCTGTATAGTTAATATTAGCTTTTTTGACTCATAATGTGATTCTGCTTTAAAATGTAATTCCTTTGCAAGCAAAGTGAAATAAAACGAAATTGCATTACCATGTCTCATTGAGTTTTGGAAGCTTTTGGGTGTTCATCTAGAAATACTCTGAACCGGAGGAGGAAACTCCATCTTTGTATCACATTATAGGTGTAACTTGGTTAAAAAGCACACGTTTTAAGTCAAATTCCACCTTCTTTTAAGTTGTTTTGAGCCAAATAACACGCTATTTACACCATATTCACAGCATACTAAAAGTAGCCATTAACCTAAATTGTAACATAAATAGTTACTGTGCAAAGGTGACTTTAAGTTGTTAAATAGATGCAAGGAAGACGAGACCAATCACAATTCATCATGCAAATAGATGTATAGGTATGGAGCCAATGGGGAACTGTCATCTTTAAATGTTTATAAAAACTAAAACAAAATAGTCATTATCTACTAAACAAAATTTGAACGATGTCTGTGCTTTAAAAGGGATAGATTTACGGCCTATGTTTACTACTTAGGGTGTTAAGATTATGCAGGAATATCATTCATATTCATAATATTAATATCATTATCATCGTTCATGATTTGCATTCAAAACTGGTTTGGATTATAGCTTACTTCAGTCACACTTGCTTGAGAATTTTTTAGAACTATTTTCACTTTTCTACAACATCTTTTTGCAATGACTTTTAACCAGTTGGTCTCAAGGGAAGTTCATTTGATTGCCTGAAAGTGTCTCTCTCTCTCTCTTCATTTTGAACACAATATCCATTTTACCATTTCTACTTTAACGTTTGTGAAATCCTCGCTTGAAAAATGTGTTTGTGTTGCATTTCAATATATTTTATGTTTTACTTTTTAATCTTATGGACATCTGACGCCCCTTTAGTAAGGCTCAATCCCCCTTCATCCTCAGACCAGAATGTTTTTAAATATATCTCAAGACTTATATCCTCATGAAAAAAGTTTTTTGAATTTAGTATTTTTTCATGTCACTATTGTGTAGATGGCATAAGAAACAAATGGGGAAAAACATTTATGAAAAAATATATTTTATGCTTTATAATAGAATGTATTGGACATCAGGACAGGAAAAAATAAAGCAGACATGAAATGACATGTATAGACATTTTTTTTAATTCACCAATCAATTTTTAGGTTTTGGGATTTTTTTTAACCAAACTTTGTATAAAGATAGTTCTCAAGTATGTTATGAAAGATTGTGGAATGAGTTGATATACCATTTAACGTTACTTCTACATGCAACGTGAGGGTGAAATGGCCATAAACGGGTTTTCCCATTCAATACAATGCATCTAATAAATCAATGTGTTCTTAGTGCAACATGTAATTCAAAAAAGTGTCATAATTGGCAACATTTTCATATTATCATCTAATATTTATAGGAGTGTTGAAATATAATTTCTTTCCCTATTCACTTGTTGTGCCTGATAAACATGCTCGACAGAGGTAATGTATGAAAGTCATATTTTGATGTGAAACCCCATAACAATTTCCTGGGATGTTAATTAATGACAAACAATTTAAAAATTAGCCAGATTTAAATGATAATTACTAAATATTTCCATAAGAGTGCTAAATTCGATCACTAAATTAATGTCAGTCATTTTTAAAGACCAAAGAGTTGTTGTCCTGGTGAAACCCCTAAACATGTGCTCTTTACAGGACATCCCGACTTAAAACTGTGTCATTTACTACAAAGGACAAAAGTCTATCCCTGGGTCCCAGGATAAAAGTCCCATAGAAAAGTATTCTGTACTGATGTTAATTTTAAAAGTCATGCAAAATCAATGTGTTTTCAAATGCCCTCCTCTAGCTGGAACCTGCCATCTCATGCAATGACATCATTCATTGAAGTGGTGGCGCCACCGTGTGTTTCAACACTGGAACTGCAGCTATTAAAACACCTGCTGTATTGCTATTGTTTAGCGTGTTCTCCTTTTATTGCGTATTTTTACTTCAAATCAGATTAACTGCAAATTAACAAATAGACTTTTTGACTTAGTTCCCATGTATGGGGCGCCGTTTGTAAAGCGGCTCACGCTGAAAATAACAGCAACATTTTGACACATTTAGCTTCAAACAATGTTTAAAAAACTGGTATGAATTTTTGGCGGTCACTTTTTTAGCACATTTACAACAATATTTGTCAACTTAGAGATATTTTAAATAGTTAAATCTAAATGTTAAATCTAAATCTAAATGTTAAATCTAAATGTTAAATCTAAATCTAAATGTTAAATCTAAATGTTAAATGTTAAATCTAAATGTTAATTGTTAAATCTAAATGTTAAATCTAAATCTAAATGTTAAATCTAAATCTAAATGTTAAATCTAAATGTTAAATCTAAATCTAAATGTTATATCTAAATGTTAAATCTAAATCTAAATGTTAAATCTAAATCTAAATCTAAATGTTAAATCTAAATCTAAATGCTAAATCTAAATGTTAAATCTAAACGTTAAATCTAAATCTTACATCTAAATCTAAATGTAAAATCTAAATGTTAAATCTAAATTTTAAAACCGGTTATCTGCATTCTGAATTTGCATATTAGTTAAATATTTAGTTTCACCCGAAACATTTAGATTCAACATTTATATTTAGATTTAACATTTAGATTTAACATTTAGATTTAACATTTAGATTTAGATGTAACATTTAGATTTAACGTTTAGATTTAACATTTAGATTTAGCATTTAGATTTAGATTCAACATTTAGATTTAGATTTAACATTTAGATTTAACATTTAGATTTAGATTTAACATTTAGATTTAGATTTAACATTTAGATTTAACATTTAGATTTAGATTTAACATTTAGATTTAACATTTAGATTTAACATTTAGATTTAACTATTTAAAATATCTCTAAGTTGATAAATATTGTTGTAAATGTGCTAAAAAAGTGACCCCCAAAAATTCATACCAGTTTTTTAAACATTGTTTGAAGCTAAATGTGTCAAAATGTTGCTGTTATTTTCAGCGTGAGCCGCTTTACAAACGGCGCCCCATTCCCATGCGTTTCAGCCACATTCCGCCTACAACATATTCTTAAAATAAAGTTAAAACGCATTTGTTTTATTTAAAAACATTTATTACAAACATCTGACATTTGATAACGTCGCAATAAATAAAGTGGCATTCACATTACAGGCATCAGACAAGGAACATCTACTCATCTTCTGTCTTCTTCCGCGTGGGATCCAAATTTGTGCCTTCATATATGACTTTATTCTTCATGCCGTCCTGAATGATTCTCTGCTGAACGCGCAGCTTGGCATTATTATATCTGCAGTAGAACCTGTCAAATAACAGCATGAGATCAACAGATGAACCTCATGAGATTACATTTACATGACAATTCATTATAATTTCCCCCATTCTAATGTGCATTTTCATATTCACATTTCTGTAATGGACAAAAAAATAGCTTTTTTGATTTTACTTGAAAAGTATTAATAAACCATGGTAATATTTGTTGTACTTCCCTTTATTTATGTGGATTACTGTAAAGTAAAAACCCCTCTGTTTTACAGTATTGAGAATCTAATTATAATGAGCACGTCATATGTGGGTTCCCTGCCAATTTTTTTATGGCAAGCCATTTTGATTTTTATTCATTCCCAGGATATGAATTCTTTATACGAACAATTCAATTTTCACTAGTTAAAATGCTAATTCTTGATATCAGGAAATCGAATTCTGGATATCAATAATTGTATTTCAACTGGTGAAAACTATAATTCTTGATATCTGTACATGTATTTTCACTAGTGAAATGTCACCATTCAAATTCAATTCTTTATATCAACAATTAAATTGCCACTAGTGACAATGTTCATTTCTGATATCATGAATGTTATAGTTACTAGTAAGAAAGCCATTTTAGATATCTAAATTATACTGATATCAGGAATTAAATTTTAATGGCAGCTGTGAAAATACAATTACAGATATCAGAATTAGAGTTTTTACTAGTTGAAATTGAATTGTTCATATCAAGAATTCATATCCTGGGAATGATTAAAAGTAAAAACAGCCTGCCATAGTCATCACTCGCCGAAATATGAATTCTTGAACATTTTTAATAGCGTTTAATTGTTGATATCAAGAACAGACATTTTCACTAGTAACCATGCAATGACTGATATCAAAAATTATGATTTTTACTAGTCAATAATAATCATTTATCATTTCCTGGACCGTTCCCACCTGGTGGAATGACCGGCCTATCTCAACTGGAGCAGTCGAGTCTGTAGCCATTTTCAAAAAACATCTAAAGACACATCTTTTCCAGCAGCACCTGACCAATCAAGAATAGCACTTATCACTCTATTCCTTTTCTGTTTGTCTATTTATGAAAAAAAAAAATAAAGTTCTGTCCTGTGTGTTCTGTGCTAGATTAACTGAGACTTGTTACAGCACTTGCATACAGAGGTGCACAAACTACACAACTCCATTACTTGAGTAAAAGTAAAAATACTATTGGTTAAATATTACTCCATTACAAGTAAAAGTTGTAAAGATAGATTTTTACTTAAGTAAAAGTACAGAAGTACTTGCTTTTAAAAGTATTTAAGTATCAAAAGTAAACACATTATTTTATTATTGTTGTATTGTTGTATGAATGCACTGTTCCATCATGGTCAGTCATGCTCCATCTGACATGCTAGCAGATCTTGAACTCATTTAAATACTTGCTTAAAAGTTACAAATCTCTTATCAAAGTCAAAATCATACTAGAAAAGAAAGGTTTCTACATTGTGTTTATTTGACAGGATTTTTCAGATATTTCTGAAAGGACTTCAGTTAACATTATTAGCACAACTACGCTTTTGCATGTTAACTAACATCATTGTGGAACGTTAGCTATGTGTTAGCGCTGTATCCACAAGGCTATGGCAACTTGGCGGGTAAATCTATAAAAATCATTTGACCAATCATACTTCATACCAGTGTTCATTTTGACAGCAAATTTGGATTTAGTTTTAATCAGTCTTTTGACTGTAACATTTTAGGCATCTGAATTGTTTTAGTCTATTTTTAATTTACCATAATAAGATTTTAGTTTTCAATAGACTAAACTTCAGTACTTGTGGTCTGGCGTCTGAGAGGCAGCTTTCTGTGAGCACTTTCGTGTTGTCGCACTTTTTCAGACTTATCCACGTCTGCGCTTCTGAATTTTAACTTTTCAGTATGACTATGCAACGCGCATTGCATCTGGGATCTGCCGCCTTCTATTTTGCCATCAATTGATTGGTGTTCAAAAAATACTTGGAAATCACTGAACTTCATGTGATCCTACAAGAGTGATTACTGATAGGCTGTCTGCAAAAAAAAAAAAAACGAATCACGTTTTAAAGAAAAAAACAAATAATTCACTGACTTTCAAAGCGGCTACGACTTTCTACTTCGAGGGCCTTGATAGAAATGTAGTGGAGTAAAAAGTACTATATTTGTCTTTCAAATGTAGTGAAGTAAAAGTCATAAGTTTCCAAAAAAAATACTACTCAAGGAAAGTACAGATACTCAAAAAGTGTACTTAAGTACAGAACTCAAGTAAATGTACTTCGTTACTGTCCACCTCTGCTTGCATATTGTTGCCCTTGACTGTTTTAGTTGCTTCTATTGCTCTCATTTGTAAGTCGCTTTGGTCTGCTAAATGACTAAATGTAAATGTACTAGTAAGAATTGTATTCCTGATGTGAAATTGGAATTTCAACTAGTAAGAAATCAACTCTTAATATCAACAATTGAATTTAAATGGCAGCATGTGTGACATTTCACTAGTGAAAATACATAAATCAAGTTGTTTTTACAAGAATTTGTATTTCTGCGAGTGATGACGTCATTGTTGACCAGTGGAAATTGAATTGTTGATATCAAGAATTCATATCCTGCGAATGAGTGAAAGTCAAAACGTCTTGCCATGTTTTTGTGAGACACTCACCATGAGCCCAGCGTTGTGAGCATGAATCCTGCGACACCCACGTCAAACGACCTCTTTACTCGACCTGTGAATGACAAGCTGAGCATTAAAGACATATAACAGACACATGATCAACAACACTGAAGATCAGTTAAATCATTGCCTTACTTGTTCCCAAAAAGTGCACCAGTCCTGCCACAAATGAAGCACCTGCTCCATGTAGAATGGCCTCTCGAGCACACGGCGTATTCTGGAGATCAAGGATCCCCAGGACCTTCGGGCCCTGTGTGTGTGAGATAATGTTAAAATGGGTTGAATTAATGACTGGACATTCTATTAATTCATTTGTATAAAATGCCACTGATTACAAAAGTACAAAGTGCCACTCATTCACTGCACTCGTTTACATCTCAAAAATCACTTATGGGGTCAGTGAATGAAATATATATATATATATATATAGCATTAACATGATCAAACTCAAAACTTACATTTAACAGCATGTTTATAGGAGTATCTGGACCATTACAACAGCATGTTACAGTATTAGATAGTAATACCAGATATGCTAGATAACAAGGTGAATGTAACCATAACAATGTTGTATGTTTGATATATAATAGTGACCAGAATATTATATGACCTTGTCTTATAAACTCTACTCCAGCGTAATATCTAACTATAATTCTTGAATAAAATAACACCCACTTGGCTCTTACCGCCGTCCTCAGTCATTCTCAAGATTAATTTTCAACACAATCATTTAAACAAGTTCATAAACGTTATGAAATTTCAACCGAATACTTTTGTGGTGCGCCGATAACTCCTTCCTGACGGAGCACATTAGCTGGCGATTATTGGTTCCGGAGTTTATGGTGTTTGAAACATTCAACCGAATGGGTGCCATTTTTTTGTATAAATATATTCATGACAATTAACTCTAAAATACACTTTATTGTTACGCAATGTGTCCCGCTCATTAATCTAAATGCAAATGTAAAATACAACATTTAAAACATTATTTAAAAAGTACAGAGAACATTAAGTCCCCACTATGTAAACCTAAACTTTACCATGAAATGTAATTATTAAAAATCTTTCAGAATTGTTGTGGGACTGTCCCATCTATGCTTTAAATACCCCCCAACAAAAATATCTTCATTTGTGTTCTGAAGATGAACAAAGGTCTTACGGGTGTCCAACGACATGAGGGGAAGTCATTAATGACAGAATTTTAATTTTTGGGTGAACTAACCCTTTAAGAGATTGCACTTTGTGCATTGGAAGCACTCAAATGTCTGTTTTGTAAAGCTACCTCTGTAAAACAGGAAGTTATTTATTCATTTTTTCAGAAGTTGTAGCATATTCCTTTTTTAAAGCTACAGAACTTGTTTGACTCAATGTTTTGTAAATTTGAGCCATGTGTTTATTAAGGTCTTCAATAAAACAAGATGAGAACTTAAATATTCCCAGCACTCTCTGTGATGTAGTGCTTTTTTTCTCTTTTCCATCAAACCGCAGTTTTTGCAAGTTCCCACAATTTCATCGCATAAAAATCCCGCATTTTCCATCACATTTTTTTAAGAAAACGTGCCGCATAATCAAGAATTTTTGCCCGCAACAAATTTTTTCCTGTTACCCAGTGTTCATTCACGTTACCCAGTGTTCATTCATGTCACCAAGTGTTCATTCCTGTTACCCAGTGTTCATTCACGTTACCAGTGTTCATTCATGTTACCAGTGTTCATTCATGTTACCAGTGTTCATTCCTGTTACCAAGTGTTCATTCATGTTACCAGTGTTCATTCATGTTACCAGTGTTCATTCCTGTTACCTAGTGTTCATTCCTGTTACCCAGTGTTCATTCATGTTACCAAGTGTTCATTCCTGTTACCCAGTGTTCATTCATGTTACCAGTGTTCATTCCTGTTACCAAGTGTTCATTCATGTTACCAGTGTTCATTCATGTTACCAGTGTTCATTCATGTTACCAGTGTTCATTCCTGTTACCTAGTGTTCATTCCTGTTACCCAGTGTTCATTCATGTTACCAAGTGTTCATTCCTGTTACCCAGTGTTCATTAATGTTACCAGTGTTCATTCCTGTTACCCAGTGTTCATTCCTGTTACCCAGTGTTCATTCATGTTACCAAGTGTTCATTCCTGTTACCCAGTGTTCATTAATGTTACCAAGTGTTCATTCCTGTTACCCAGTGTTCATTCCTGTTACCAAGTGTTCATTCCTGTTACCCAGTGTTCATTCCTGTTACCAGTGTTCATTCCTGTTACCTAGTGTTCATTCCTGTTACCAAGTGTTCATTCATGTTACCCAGTGTTCATTCAAGTTACCAAGTGTGCATTCCTGTTACCCAGTGTTCATTCCTGTTACCAGTGTGCATTCCTGTTACCCAGTGTTCATTCCTGTTACCCAGTGTTCATTCCTGTTACCCAGTGTTCATTCCTGTTACCCAGTGTTCATTCCTGTTACCAGTGTGCATTCCAGTTACCCAGTGTTCATTCCTGTTACCCAGTGTTCATTCCTGTTACCAAGTGTTCATTCCTGTTACCCAGTGTTCATTCATATTACCAAGTGTTCATTCCTGTTACCAAGTGTTCATTCCTGTTACCCAGTGTTCATTCATGTTACCAAGTGTTCATTCCTGTTACCCAGTGTTCCTTCATGTTACCAAGTGTTCATTCCTGTTACCCAGTGTTCCTTCATGTTGCCAAGTGTTAATTCCTGTTACCAAGTGTTAATTCCTGTTACCAAGTGTTCATTCCTGTTACCCAGTGTTCATTCCTGTTACCAAGTGTTCATTCCTGTTACCCAGTGTTCATTCATATTACCAAGTGTTCATTCCTGTTACCCAGTGTTCATTCATGTTACCAAGTGTTCATTCCTGTTACCCAGTGTTCCTTCATGTTACCAAGTGTTCATTCCTGTTACCCAGTGTTCCTTCATGTTACCAAGTGTTCATTCCTGTTACCCAGTGTTCCTTCATGTTGCCAAGTGTTAATTCCTGTTACCAAGTGTTCATTCCTGTTACCAAGTGTTCATTCCTGTTACCCAGTGTTCATTCATGTTACCAAGTGTTCATTCCTGTTACCCAGTGTTCCTTCATGTTACCAAGTGTTCATTCCTGTTACCCAGTGTTCCTTCATGTTACCAAGTGTTAATTCCTGTTACCAAGTGTTAATTCCTGTTACCAAGTGTTCATTCCTGTTACCCAGGGTTCATTCATGTTACCGAGTGTTCATTCCTGTTATTAAGTGTTGATTCCTGTTACCAAGTGTTCATTCCTGTTACCCAGTGTTCCTTCATGTTACCAAGTGTTCATTCCTGTTACCAAGTGTTCATTCCTGTTACCCAGTGTTCATTCATATTACCAAGTGTTAATTCCTGTTACCAAGTGTTCATTCCTGTTACCCAGTGTTCATTCCTGTTACCAAGTGTTCATTCCTGTTACCCAGTGTTCATTCATATTACCAAGTGTTAATTCCTGTTACCCAGTGTTCATTCCTGTTACCCAGTGTTCATTCCTGTTACCAAGTGTTCATTCATGTTACCCAGTGTTCATTCAAGTTACCAAGTGTTCATTCCTGTTACCAAGTGTTCATTCCTGTTACCAAGTGTTCATTCCTGTTACCCAGTGTTCATTCCTGTTACCCAGTGTTCATTCAAGTTACCAAGTGTTCATTCCTGTTACCAAGTGTTCATTCCTGTTACCCAGTGTTCATTCCTGTTACCAAGTGTTCATTCCTGTTACCCAGTGTTCATTCAAGTTACCAAGTGTTCATTCCTGTTACCAGTGTTGGGGAAAGTTACTTTGAAAAGTAATGCATTACAATATTGCGTTACTCCCTTAAAAAGTAACTAAGTTGCTTAAAAGTAACTGAGTTACTTAGTTACTTTTTAAGAAAAGTAATGCGTTACGTTACTTTTGCGTTACTTTTTCTCACCCGGGCTGTGCTTGTTTTTGTTTATAACAAAAAAGTTATATTTTTGTGCAACGGTAAAGACCTCTTCATACCAAAATTGAAATAATAAGCCTGAGGTAAAAATGAGGTAAAAATGCGAATTCACGCATGAACAGTAGAGGGCGCAGCTCTGCTGTGCTGCCATTCTGGATAATGGTAGAATAGGATGCAGGAGAAAAAAGTTTTACCAATAAAAACAAAAAATCTAGTAATTTTCATTATCAAAGGTCAGCAGCAAGACATTGGTAAATTAAATATAAAGGTAAATGCATAAAAATAGTTGTTTTATTTAACATTTAATTATTGGAGGTTTGCATAGTATTCTGATTTTGCATTTGACTGATTTTATTCATTTTGAGGAGGACAGAATCTTTATTATGCAAGTGAGATAAATAAATGTTCACATTTAGTCTGGAACTACAATAACCATCATGTTTACACACAACGCCTCTGCACTTATTTTTCTCAACATGGGGGCAGGAGATCTGTCAGTCAAATTAATATGAAAAAGTAACTTGCGTTACTTTTTTGAAAAAGTAACTCAGATATTTTGTTGTAAATTTGAAAAGTAATGCGTTACTTTACTAGTTACTTGGAAAAAGTAATATTATTACGTAACTCAAGTTACTTGTAATGCGTTACCCCCAACACTGCATGTTACCAAGTGTTCATTCCTGTTACCCAATGTTCATTCCTGTTACTATATTTTACTTTTTTTTTTAACAACTTTTTTTCCAGTTATTTTCTGTTCCATTATGGTCCAATAAAATACATTCTTTACAAAATGATAAACTTGAGGGTTTGGTCTTCTATAAGATAAAATAAAAAATGCTTTTTAAATGAAATACACCTTGCCTTCATACATAGGGATTTTTTTGTCACAAATTATTAGTCACAATTCATTGACATGCTTTTAAATATGCTTTTTTTTAACCGTTTTTTCCTAGTCTCAGATTTGCAAAACAGTCAGTGCATTTCAATATGAATAATTCTCACTCCAAGCCGAACTCAAAAGTTGGCAGCCTACTGTGAAATATTCTGTAACTCTGAGAACCTTTTTAAAAGCTGCTAAAAATAGGCTAGACAAGTCGTTTTCATGCACAACAATGCCAGAGAATAACCGCTAGCACTTTATTTTCCAGCCCGGTTTCCCATGTACATACTATGTACTTATTGTAGTAATTTCAATAACTGGGTAATAACTGGTTCTAACCCTCACCCTACTCATAAAACGAATCCACCTTGCATTACCCAGTATAACCGAATAACCATTTTTGGTTCCCCAAAGATCAGCAAACAGTTCTTAAAGGAACTTAACCAAAATCTAAAGAACCTTTTTCAACTACAAGTAGAATGGAAAAGTTCAGAACATTCTTAATGGAACCACAGATGCCAATAAAGAGCCTTTGTTTTTAAGAGAGATATGTTGTCAAATAGAGTTGTGTTTGAGTGTGTACTGCCTTGCAAACACTAATGAACTGGCTTACAGTAAAATCTGAGAGCAGGGCCTTAGACCTTGAACATTTCCTGACCCTGTGTTTAACATGGAATCAAATTTAGCTCCACGGAGATGATTTTAGATTAGAGCTCTCCTAAATGAAACTGAATGCACAGCAGGTGTCTTTTATCTGTTCATTCTGACCTGACAAATTTAAACAGCTGTGGAAACACATAATCCACCTGAGATCCGTGTGATTAATTTAAGGTCAGATTTTAGTTTAATTGTTGGTTACACTTGGTTTCAGAGCCCTATATAAATCTAGCCAGATGCTCTGTGACTGAACCGATCCTCGTATAACAGCCTGCTGAGCACCGGGGACACACATGTCAAGTAAGTCTAATACATTTTTAATGCAGTAATACTGTGAATGTTGCAATGGGGCTTCAAGGTGAATGAAATAGCTTTCCTTCCTTTTCCTTCCACAGGATGGTAGTGGTTCGAAACAACATCCTCCTTCTCTTATTCTGTTTAGTTGTTCTACTTATGATGGCTCAAAGCTCTTTTCTTCCACCGTGTGAGCTAGTTAATGAGACCGTCGCGGTGGAAAAAGAGGGCTGTCCGAGATGTCTGGTGTTTCAGACCACCATCTGCAGTGGACACTGCATAACCAAGGTGCTTAGTATCTGCATGGAAACCATTTTTAGCAGCATTTATATTAATGTACAACCATCGATATTTCCATGACATGAACAGTGCATTGTCTTGTTTCCAGGAGCCTGTATACAAGAGCCCATTTTCCAATGTCTACCAACACGTGTGCACTTACCGGGACGTCCGCTATGAGACAATCCGCTTGCCGGACTGTCCCCCCGGGGTGGACCCCCATATCACGTACCCGGTGGCTCTCAGCTGCGACTGCAACCTCTGCACCATGGACACGTCCGACTGTACGATCGAAAGCCTACAGCCGGATTTCTGCATGTCTCAGAGAGAGGATTCCCCTGCGTACTAGCCTATCTGTGACCACAGGAGTACTGTCTTTATTGCATCAAACCAAAGAGCACACAAACACAGACAAACTCCCACTCTAAATCAGATAAGTAGATGTATAAGAATAAAAAAAGTACATACTTCAATATTCTATGCTAAAGTCAAACCCATTTTATTCTGTGTAATCTGAAGGAGCCGTTGACATGGATATTGAGAATAAAAGGGTGTAAGTTATCATTGGAAAATCATCAGCCAATGAGCAGAGAGAGGAACAAAAGTTAGGTTTAAATGATACACACATGTATGAAAATCCTGCAAATAATTGAATAAAGTCTGTGTCTTTGACTACCGTATGTCTCCACCATGATAAATTGCACTTGAAATAAAAAGAGACACAAAATAAATATAGCCATGAGCAGCAATTATCTTTAAGGTCTTTAACCACTTGAGAAAAGATATCATGTTTCCGTTAGCAAGCCTGTAACCATCTAGATCATAGATGACAAAGATCATTTACAGCCAATTTACTGAACATAAAATTTTGCATGCTTATTTAGCATTATATGTCGCAAGTGCTCACCTAATTTTGAAGGTTTTAGTTTTCGTTTAGGAGTTATAGGTTTTTGAGTGCACTTGGCCACGTACATTTTCTAAATTACCCTGTTATAGCAATACCAAGGGTAAAGGTCAACTTTTTTTGAGAAATATTGATATAGAGAGGTTTTTTTTTTTACATAATTGCGAATATGTAATGAACAATTTGATTGACAGCAGTGGTTCTTGAGGCGAAGTTATTCAGTATGAGACGATCTATCAAATTATATGAACATTGTGTGGATATGTGAAACACCACGTGATTACAGAGGCTTAAAACTTGTTAGCGCCACCTAGTGGCTGATTTCTTTCCAAATTCACCAAACGCGAATAATCGCGTCTACTGCGTCTAGTTTGATGCGTGAACATTTTTGCATCCATTTTGCAGCAAATTGGACGCGCGTAGAAATCGAGCGTTTGAAGCGAAATAGGCGCGTTCAAGGCTCTCCAGGAGAAAAATGTCATAAAACACCACTCTGCCTCTTTTCATTTTCATTAAAAATATATATTAAGCATTAATAGCCACACAAATGTGGTCCAGGCAACTCCTACATTATCTTCACTGCATGTATATTTAAATATCCTAAAAAATTTAAGTTATGAAACTTCTCTTTGCCCACAGTCAAAACGATTTGGCAGACAACAAATTATGGATTCATGACACCAAAGATCGGCCGTTAGATCCACACAAGACGAACCACTACAGGACATCAGAGCCAGCGGCAGACGGCAGAAGGACTGGCCGAGGAAAGGCAACTCCACAAACACAAGATCATTTTTTTTAAATAGGCACTCTTTTTATAAATAAACCACAGATATGAGCTTTAAACAACTACATTCTCCCCTGAAAAAGACTACATTTTGTGACACAATAGTAGTATTTTTAAATTATGCAGGGTTTCTCATCACTTTACCACGTGACAGCAGCGAGCAGGCTCCTGATTGGTTAACGCGGCGCGAATTGACGGCAAAGTTAAAATTTTTCAACTCAGTGTCAGACGCGAATTCGCTTCAAACGAGTGAATGCACAAAAGCACCACTCGCGCATAACGCGCGGGACGCTCAATTCACGTCCAATTTGCGTCATTCGCGCGAAACGCACCTTGCGTGCTGCGGGACCTCCAGACGTGCGTCAACGCGTCTTTCCATTGACTTAACATTGAAATCATTCGCGCCAGACGCTCTATTCACGTTTGGTGTGAACGCAGCATTACAGACCTCTAGTGCCATGAGTCAAACATGCCCACTGAGTTTCGTTCTGATCAGCGTCCGTTAACCTTGACTAATAGGTGCTCAAACTTCATTGGCCAAGGGCGGCCATGTTTTTCGAGATATGCCAATGTCCTCATAGACAATCATGGCACCTTGGACAAAGACAAGTGCATGCCAATCGGACTAATGGCTGGGTTGGTACAGCCATTTTCATGTTTTTTCCCCTGTTATAGCTCCAGCAAGTGTCCAATAGCTGCCATTTTTTTTACGTGACCAAAGATTGAGTCCATACACATGTACTATACTGAGTTTGGTGAAAATATCTAATTTCGTTCTCGAGTTATAGCCATTTTAGTCAAAGTGGCTCCGTCCACTTCAAATGTTTTGACGGCCCATAGAGAGATCATGAATCGAAATTTCAACTTTTTTTTAATCACTGTTGACGGTCAGACTCCAGAGAATCTTGCTGCACTGGTTCTGATCGGGCCAAAAACCAAGGACTAGTATTCGAAAAATCAGATACATTTTGTCCGTCTTGAGCCAAGGATTCCAAGACACTTGAGCCTAGCCTAGCGGTGTAGGATTTATGAGCGATTTTGTACTTTTCAAAAGGCCTACTGAAGCGAATCGACACGTTTGTGTAAGAAAAATATCCATATTTAAAACTGTATCTAGTAAACTTTCGGCCGACCACCTTCCCTGTTCAATTTATGGAAAAATTGTTGAAAGTTCCCCTGCCGATCGAAAGACTAACACGACCAGGTCCGCTCGTCATGACGTCACGAACGCATCTTGAGTTTCACTTTCAACTTTCGACACTTTTCCACGGAAGGCGGTCGGCTGAAAGTTTAATAATATGGGTAAAAGTTTTAAATATGGGTATTTTTCTTACACAAACGCATCGATTCGCTTCAAGAAGGCCTTTATTAACACCCCAGAGCCGCGTGGAGCAGTTATTTGATGGACAGATGCACTTTTTATGGACTTCAAAAACAGAGCAACTCTTACTGCTATTCTAATGCTTGGATTAGCCTGGACTTTTGTAATATAACTCTGGTTTTATTCGTCTGAAAGAAGAATGTCATATACACCTCGGATGACTTGAGGGTGAGTAAATTATGGGCTAATTTTAATTTTTGGGTGAATGATCCCTTTAAGTAAGAAAGGCCTATGCATTCTGGCAGCCTCAAGACAACATTTATTTGAAATATGTAATTGATTGCTATAATGGGAGCAAAAACATGCCTAGCATATTGTAAATTATTTCAATTGATAAACTAAGTAATAATACCAATACAAAATCATAACATAGTAATGTTCCAATAATGTAAATAATAAAGAATAAAAAAACTATAATATACAGAACGGGTGCACAAAATAAATACAACAGGATATTTTTTTAATTGTATAAACATTAAAGCGGGGCTTTTAAGATGTAGGGTAAGTGCAACCGTGGTGTATAAACTGAGCTAATCGGGTAGCTGTATGCTATGCTAGAACGTACGCTAACTAAAAAAACATTAAGATGAGATATGCTTGATTTCACAACTTATAGTTTTGGTTATACTAGTATATGAAACATAAGATTTGCAAGACGTTAAAGACTATTTTAACACAATTTAAACGACAAAAACCAAAACGTGATTTGTAAGAATTGTAATCAGGATCTGAACAGATTACCCATTAAAAGTTCTTTCAGCCAATAGAATCACTATTTCACAGGGGGACAAGATTTCTCATGACACCGGAATGGACAAAAGAGCGTGAATTTATATCAAAAGGCAGTTGAGACGCTGCCAGATTATTTGTTTATTTATGTATTTCTTTTATTTCCATAAGTCTAGAAATGTTATGTTTTCAGGCAAGGCAGGTTCATCTCAGTGGTCAGTTTTTGAAACAGACATCACATTGTCTTGAATAAATACAAATACTGTGAACAAACACTTTTTTTGCCTTTTAGGTCTAATTCAAGATATATCGTAGATCAAATGGTCTGCCATGAATAGAGTAGCTATTGCAGAATCACTGTATCACGATACCATCAATATGATGGGCGAAAAAATGTATTGTAGTTGCGAGTACACCAGAGGCCTATGCAATTATTCTTGCTTCACTAAATGCCGCAAAGTGTCCTCCTTTTTGGTGTTATGGAAATGGCCACCCTAGTTGAAGGCCAGAAGTGAACATACAGTTTAATCTGACTTAATACAATATTTTGCATGCAACATAATACTGTAACACAGTATAGTAGATGTTTTACCATGAAAGCATGAAATTAACTTATCCTTTTCAGCATTTGTGAGACACTTTAAATAAAAGTGTCTGCTAATTGAATGCATGTTAATTATTTAAATATTAGATATTGTACTGATTTCCCAAAGCACACCAGATATGATATCCCATGAAAAATGATGCTATAGGGGAATCTGTAGATCAAGTACAGGAGACGAGAGGCAGCAGTAAAGACCGGTGGACTGCGGCAATTATGTTTTCTAGCCAGAAGATGGCAGGAAAGATCAACATTGGGAAAATTGGTAGGAAATTTGCCAATCACACTAACTCATGCAGTAATTTAGAGAATTACCAGTGTTTGCCTTGTGGAAATATGATTATGCTGTTCATTAAAATCTTAATACAGAAATTATGTTGTGATGGCATGACTTCTCTGAAGTAATCTTATGACACAAACGATTTTCTGAAATGGACTCATTTCATAATGCTTTTTGTCAGACTTTCTTAAAGTGCCCCAATTATGCTTTGTTCAGATTTTACATTTCATGTAGTGTGTAATAGAGCTGTTTGTGAATGAAAAAGGTCTGCAAAGTTTCAAAGATCAAAGTGGAGAAAAATTACGTTATTGTCTCCCAAATCAAATAGGCCTAATTGATTCTGAACGTCCTGAAACGAGTCGTCAGTCATTCCAGTCTCACTTCCTGTTTCATACCTGTGTTAGAATGTAACACATTTGCATAATACCACCGATGGGCGTCATTGGCTGCTCGTGAACAACATCTACTTTGTAGTTGTTTGAGACTGGAAGGGTTTGTTTTGTGTTGTCGAGAAGTCAAGAAGATGCTGTTTTCTGCTGCCAAAGCAAATCCATCGGTCAAACCGATGCCATTGTTACTGTTTGTCAAGTGCTGAGGAAGCCAGAGTAGCTGAAATTCAGATATGCTAATGAACGTTTGGTTTCTGACACACGTGCTGCGTTCCAGTTCATTTTTATTATGCCCTTCACTTGATAACTTCCCTCCGTCTCGTTCACTCGGATGTGCGTCATTGCTTACGTTGCATGAGTGCCCACTACTGGAGGAACATTTGCAATGGCCTGAACTGGAACGTCCTAAGCCCTTGATCACTTCGAATCCACTGTGGAGTTGATTTATTATTTATTTTTTTCCTTTATGAAATTGTTTAATGCAGCATTCTATATGTATATAGGTGTATTTGGGTTGTTTTAAATGTTTTTAAAAATAATACAAATATCATAGAGTTGTTTGTGGTGGGGTAAATTAAACGCGATATGTGGTGACGTCACAATTGTGTTGCATTGTGGTATATGAAGCTGCCTGAAGTGTACATATGAAGTAGACTCGCTCCCTCTGTCAAAATCGAGGGAGCAAGGGACTGTCCAGATAAACTTCCCTTGTCCACTTCACAAAGTGGAACACACTTCACAATGGCGGCGGGAATTCCCCCGAGGGGAAGTGCTTAGGGAAGTTCGCAAGTGCGTGTCTAAAACTGGAGTGGAACGCAGCAACAGTAAGCAGTCAACCAACCAGAGTAGACCAATCACAACAGACTGGGCCATCTGACCAATCAGAGCAGAGTAGACCAATCACAACAGACTGGGCCATCTGACCAATCAGAGCAGAGTAGACCAATCAAAACAGACTGGGCCATCTGACCAATCAGAGCAGAGTCGGCTCTCGGAAAGGAGGGGTTTAGAGAGGCCGAATCCTTGCTCATACCGTTTCATACACTGAGAGAAAAGAGCTGATGCTGCAATGATTATGATGAGGAAAAAAAAATGTTTTGACCTTGGATGCATGTAAAACTATTGTGGGAGATCTTAAAAACAAAATTAGAAACATAATAGGGGCACTTAAAGGGTTAGTTCACCCAAAAATGAAAATTCTGTCATTAATTGCTCACCCTCATGTTGTTCGACACCCGTCAGACCTCCGTTCATATTCGGAACACAAATGAAGATATTTTAGTTGAAAGCTGATGGCTGAGAAAAGCTTCAGATAGGCCTCCATTGGCATTCAGTACATTCACACTCCCAAGATCCATGAAAGGCACTTAAAACGTCGTTTCAAAGTCCATCTCACCACAGTGGCTCTACAATAATTTTACGATGCGACGACAATAGTTTTTGTGCGCAAAAAAAAATCAAAATAACACCTTTATCCAACTTGTTATCGCCTTCCTTGTGTGCCTCCACGACGCATGCGCGAGAATATGACGTAGCGCCAGCGTTCGGGAATCCATGAAATGCACACTTAAGCCCCATTTTGAGCACTACGGCGAGACCTAAAGCACGATCAATGTATACATCCAACAGCTTAGACACGCGCGTCTTCCTCTGCTTGTAAACAAATCGCTTCTGGGTCATGTGTCCGAACGCCGGATCTGCGTCATATTCTCGCGCATGCGTCGTGGAGGAACACACACGGAAGACGAGAACAAGTTGGATAAAGGTGTTATTTTGATTTTTTTTTGCGCACGAAAAATATTGTCGTCGCATCGTAAAATTATTGTAGAGCCACTGTGGTGAGATGGACTTTGTAACGACGTTTTAAGTGCCTTTTATGGATCTTGGAAGTGTAAATGTACTGAATGCCAATGGAGGCCTATCTGAAGCCTTTCTCAGCATCAGCTTTCAACTAAAATATCTTCATTTGTGTTCCGAATATGAACGGAGGTCTGACGGGTGTCGAACAACATGAGGGTGAGTAATTAATGACAGAATTTTCATTTTTGGGTGATCTAACCCTTTAAAGTAGCTAGATTTTGTGATTTACATATAATACATGTGACAATACATGTGCTACCTGTTAATCACAACTGTGGTGTGCTTTACTAATGAACTCATGATGAATCATTTTGGGAACATGGGAAATACTTTAATATTATAACAAATGCTTTCTGTATTATTCACTAATCATTACTCAGGGGTAGGGCATCTATTATTCTGTTTCTCTCCTTCTCAGCAAGACATTCTTTTCATATCCTCTGCATATCCTATTCCCAATACATGCTTGTGTGAAACAATATCCCATGAGCCAATACATCTTTGAGTTTGAAGCATTAACATTTACTTCACTGTCCACATACAAGCTCACAGCTTCCCTGAGTCATGCATTATATCTAAACTTGATTTAAAGGAATTCAGCTAAAAATGTTCCTCATGCAGTCATCCTCGTCATTTTATCCCTGTATTATTTGAGACGCAGGAGCTGGAGTTTGAGATGCTTGAGCTTGAGATGCTTGATATGCTTGAGTTTAAGATGCTTGAGCTTGAGCTTGAGATGCTTGAGCTTGAGTTTGAGATGCTTGATTTTGAGTTTGAGATGCTTGAGTTTGAGATGCTTGAGCTTGAGATGCTTGAGTTTGAGATGCTTGAGTTTGAGATGCTTGAGTTTGAGCTTGAGATGCTTGAGTTTGAGATGCTTGAGCTTGAGATGCTTGAGTTTGAGATGCTTGAGCTTGAGTTTGGGATGCTTGAGCTTGAGTTGCTTGAGCTTGAGTTGCATGAGCTTGAGTTTGAGATCCTTGAGCTTGAGTTTGAGATGCTTGAGCTTGAGATGCTTGAGTTTGAGATGCTTGAGCTTGAGTTTGAGATGCTTGAGTTTGAAATGCTTAAGTTTGAGATGCTTGAGTTTGAGATGCTTGAGTTTTAGATGCTTGAGCTTGAGTTTGGGATGCTTGAGCTTGAGTTTGAGATGCTTGAGCTTGAGTTTTAGATGCTTGAGTTTGAGATGCTTGAGCTTGAGATGCTTGAGCTTGAGATGCTTGAGCTTGAGTTTGAGATGCTTGAGTTTGAGATGGTTAAGTTTGTGATGCTTGAGTTTGAGATGCTTGAGTTTGAGATGCTTGAGTTTGAGATGCTTGAGATGCTTGAGTTTGAGATGCTTGAGTTTAAGATGTTTGATTTTGAGTTTGATATGCTTGAGCTTGAGTTTGAGATGCTTGAGCTTGAGTTTGAGATGCTTGAGCTTGAGTTTGAAATGCAGGAGCTTGAGTTTGAGATGCTTGAGCTTGAGATGCTTGAGTTTGAGATGCTTGAGCTTGAGTTTGAGATGCTTGAGCTTGAGTTTGAGATGCTTGAGTTTGAGATGCTTGAGCTTGAGATGCTTGAGTTTGAGATGCAGGAGCTTGAGTTTGAGATGCTTGAGCTTGATATGCTTGAGCTTGAGTTTGAGATGCTTGAGCTTTAATTTGAGATGCTTGAGTTTGAGATGCAGGAGCTTGAGTTTGAGATGCAGAAGCTTGAGTTTGAGATGCAGAAGCTTGAGATGCTTGAGCTTGAGTTTGAGATGCTTGAGCTTGAGTTTGAGATGCAGCAGCTTGAGTTTGAGATGCAGGAGCTTGAGAATCAGAATCAGAAACAAAAAGAGCTTGCACACACAAGGAATTTTTCTTGGTGCTGAAGCTTCCAGTGCACATATAAAATACAAACACAACAAGAGCATAGTAATACAAATTCTAAGAAAAAAAGTATGTTAAAATGTATTTTAACTGTTCAAGAGGGAAATGGCCTGTGGGAAGAAACTGTTCCTGTGCCTAGATGTTCTTGTGGCCAGTGATCGGAGTCGCCGTCCTGATGGTAAGAGTTCAAACAGGAGGTGTCCAGGGTGAGTGGAGTCTGTGATGATTTTCCCTGATCTCATCCTCACTCTGGAAGAGAACAGGCCCTGGAGGGTTGGCAGGGAGGCACCAATAATCCTTTCTGCAGTCCGGATTGTGCGTTGTAGTCTCCTGACGTCAGATTTGGTAGCTGAACCAAACCAGACAGTGATGGAAGTGCATAAAACAGACTCAATGACAGCTGAGTAGAACTGAATAAGCAGCTCCTGTGGGAGGTTGAACTTCCTCAGCTGACGAAGGAAGTACAGTCTTGAAATGTAGGAGCTTGAGTTTGAGATGCAGAAGCTTGAGTTTGAGATGCTTGAGCCTGAGTTTGAGATGCTTGAGTTTGAGTTTAAGATGCTTGAGCTTGAGTTTGAGATGCTTGAGCTTGAGTTTGAGATTCAGGAGCTTGATTTTGAGATGCTTGAGCTTGATTTTGAGATGCTTGAGCTTGAGTTTAAGATGCTTGAGTTTGAGATGCTTGAGCTTGAGTTTGAGATGCTTGAGCTTGAGATGTAGGAGCTTGAGTTTGAGATGCAGAAGCTTGAGTTTGAGATGCAGGAGCTTGAGTTTGAGATGCAGAAGCTTGAGTTTGAGATGCTTGAGCTTGAGTTTGAGATGCTTGAGCTTGAGTTTGAGATGCAGAAGCTTGAGTTTGAGATGCTTGAGCTTAAGTTTGAGATGCTTGAGCTTGCGTTTGAGATGCTTGAGCCTGAGATGTAGGAGCTTGAGTTTGAGATGCAGAAGCTTGAGATACTTGAGTTTGAGATGCAGGAGCTTGAGTTTGAGATGCAGGATCTTGAGTTTGAGATGCTTGAGCTTGAGTTTGAGATGCTTGAGCTTGAGATGCAGGAGCATGAGTTTGAGATGCTTGAGTTTGAGATGCAGGAGGTTGAGTTTGAGATGCTTGAGCTTGAGATGCAGGATCTTGAGTTTGAGATACAGGAGCTTGAGTTTGAGATGCTTGAGCTTGAGTTTGAGATGCTTGAGCCTGAGTTTGAGATGCTTGTGCTTGAGTTTAAGATGCGTGAGCTTGAGTTTAAGATGCTTGAGGTTGTGTTTGAGATGCTTGAGTTTGAGATGCAGGAGCTTGAGTTTGAGATGCTTGAGCTTGAGTTTAAGATGCTTGAGCTTGAGATGCTTGAGCTTGAGTTTGAGATGCTTGAGCTTGAGATGCTTGAGTTTGAGGTGCTTGAGCTTGAGATGCTTGAGTTTGAGATGCAGGAGCTTGAGATGCTTGAGCTTGAGTTGCTTGAGCTTGAGTTTGAGATGCAGGAGCTTGAGTTTGAGATGCAGGAGCTTGAGTTTGAGATGCTTGAGCTTGAGTTTGAGATGCATGAGCTTGAGTTTGAGATGCAGGGGCTTTTGAATTTGTTATTTGAAGCGCGAGAGATGTCTACTCACCTGAGCTTCCGCTACGCCTACATCCTACATCATGTGTCTGGTCAGAGGTTGACTTGACTAGACTTAAACTAGACTTGGATACGGCCGTTACCGGAAGCCAGAGGTTATGGTTTATAAAGTTATAAATATGGATATTTTTCTTAGAAAAAACACACATAGTTTTAGAAGGCCTTTATTAACCTCCTGGAGCTGTATGGATTACTTTTATGATGGATGAATGCACTTTTTTGAGTTTCAAAATCTCACCCCATATTCACTCTCATTGTAAAGCTAGGAAGAGTCAGGATATTCTTTAAAATAACTCTGATTGTGTTTGGCTGAAAGAATGTCATATACCCTTAGGATGGCTTGAGAGTGAGTAAATAATAATTTTAATATTTGGGTGAACTGTCACTTTAACATCTCCTTGTTTATGTACAAAATGTCTGAGATAACTTGGTTACACGGTATTATACAGTACAACTTTTATAGAAGAAGTGGCTGCTTTAAGTGTCCCCTAGTACATGGGACATCCTTTGTGGATGGCTTCAAATCAGAGGCTATTTCTAGCACTCTAAAAACAGTGAATGAATCCATCTGCGGATACAGTGTGGGTGAAAGCGAGCTAATCTGAGGCGAGTAGGTGTCTGAGTTGGAAGAGGGATGTTCAGGAACGAACGCTTCAAGCCTGTGTGAATATCTCACATTTCACATTCATAGCTTTTGAGATGGGAATATCTAGGCAGCAGAATGTGCAATCAATTGCATGGTCTATATATACAATTCATGAATGATATAACTGATATTATGGCTGCTACAATCAACATTTAGAACATTTAGTAAACAAGGTTTAGCCTTTCCAAACCAAAGGCGAATCCATTCATTACAGGTCATAAAAGCAGTCGATAGCTACTTTGTTGGTCATCTGCGTCTAAAAAAGGATTTATTTAGATGTTGATGAAAGCAAATAATTTAAAAATAAAAACATACATTAAGCCACATATACACTATACAAGTACACAAACTCAAATGCTTGGCCAACACATCGCAATTGTGTTGAATGTACTGAATGTGTTTTCTTATGTTTCTGTGCTCGTAAGAACCTTAGTATGTTTCTACTATTAAACCAAATGTTAAAGGAACACGCCGCCTTTTTTTTGGATTTTGGCTTACTTACCGCATCCCCCAGAGTTAGATAAGTCCATACACACCATTCTCATCTCCGTGTGTGCCATAACTGACTTCCCTCCGCTAGCCTAGCTTAGCACAAAGACTGGAGGTAAATGGCTCCAGTTAGCCTACTGCTCAAGAAGTGACAAAATAACGCCAACATTTTCATTATTTTCAACAGCGCCTGAAAATAGTCCCCATCATGCTCTCTGTAAGCAGGTTGTCACATTGTTTATGTTGATGGAAGTTAGCCTATTTCCAGGCGTTGTGTAATATCATTGCGCTTCTGCACTCATGGTACGGCTCAAAGTTCCTTGATTATTATGCAGGAATGAGAGTATAGTTTCTAGCCATATCGGCCTACAAAATCACAACTTGTCATTTTCTGTCAGTATTAGGCCCAATCCCAATTCTATTTTATACCCCTTCGCCTTCCCCTACCTCTACACCTACCTGTTCCCCTTTCCCCTTGAAACAGAGTGCCAAGGAGTAGGGGTGAAAATATTCCCCTAAGAAATGGGACACCACTACCATACCATTACACGTCATCATACCCCGTTTCTTTTATTATAAAATCCTGTGACATTTAACCAGTATGAACAGCAATGAAGTGCGTAGGCTATATCTAACAGAAATCAGGCACGAGCACGTTTAACAAATTACTCACTCCCAACAGAGTTTTGCGCCGGTTTTCCGGCCGGTAGCCCGGTACAGATATGGTTTCGTTATCCACTGTGGTGCTGCGATAATGTTCATACGTTATACGTCAAGTCAGTCGTTGCCTTGGTAACGCGAGAGTTTACAGACGATATGTATTGTAAATATCGACTGCGTTATGAAGGATGACCAGATATATATTTTTTAACTATTATTAATATGTGTTCAAATCACCCAAATAGTGAGTTTAGCAAGCTACGGAGAAACGGCAGCCAGGCGACACGCAAGTGATCGATCCCGAGTGGCAACACACACACATTCTAGCAGCACGGTAGCCGGTGGAGGGAAACTTCTCATACCCCTTCGTTCGAAGTGTGGTCCTGAAAAATCTTCGTTTGAAGGGCTATCCGGCCCTTCCCCTTCCCCCTACCACTCCAGCCAAAAAAGAATCGAGACACCCCTACCCCTTCACGTGAACGCGCAAAACGAAGGGGTAGGGGAAAGAGAAGGGCTAAGGGGTAGAAATGGGATTGGGCCTTAGTACACGATGTAACTATAAACATCACAACATGTAAATAGGAAAATGTTGGCGTTATTTTGTCTCTTATTGAGCAGTAGGCTAGCTGGAGCCATTTACCTCCAGTCTTTGTGCTAAGCTAGGCTAGCGGTGGGTGCGTCAGACAGAGTTATGGCACGCACAGAGATGAGAATGTTATGTATGGACTTATCTAACTCTGGGGATACGGTGAATAAGATAAAGTCCCAAAAAGTCGGCGTGTTCCTTTAATATTCTGACTTAATAAAGGAAGCTGGCTACAAAATTGTCAAAAGATTAATTTTCACTTGCACCACTTTGAAAGTAGCTGACCTAAAGAAGAAGAAGAAAGAAATGTCCATCAAGTTCATCTTTGTAAAGTATCACTAATTAAATTCTATTCTTTGAGCAATTTGTTTGATTTGTTATCTACCAAGTGTTGACCCATTTCTAGCGAGGCTCTTAAAAACAGCAGATAATGAGAGGTTGCACATTAAATTTTCAATGTGACAGAAAATGAGTGCAGGAGATGTGAGAATCTGGGGAAGTAAAACACAGTGTAACTGACATTAACCTTCACCAATTAAACATGAGGGCATAAAATTATGCATGAACCTGATGAAGGATCACATGTTAACATGAATTTCCCCACCACTGAAAATCGTTTGATGGAATCTTTGTAATAAAATGTCCCTGAGAAGTTCTCTGTATTTTGTGGTGAAACAGGAAGGAGACAGGCATCTCATTGCCTAAAATATTCATGAGTTTGTGAGAAGTGGGAACAAAGCTGTGCTGTTGCCTGCAGGTTCAGTTCTCAGATCTGCTGGGCTTCTAGATCATTGTCTCCTCTCAGCAGCACTTTCTTCTCTCACTAATAGAAAACATGAAGAAATGGACAGGGATGTGCAGCCTCCACCCGCATCTGTTGCAGGGGCCATTATATATCAAGCAAAATTGATTCAAAAGTGTATATGTATTGTTTCATTTCCCTTGGTTTGCATGCATTTTTAATTTCTTGTTTCTTTGTTATTCCTTGCACTGTATAGTCATTTGTTTCACATCTTTAATTGTTGTTATTTGTCTTGATGTCGTTAACGTCACACAATTTTATGCCAGAGTTTTTGGTTACATTAAATAAAGTCATAAAATAGATCCACACCTCTACTTCTCTCTCTGCACCCAGCAGCCGGGATTCAATCCAAAATAATTCCTATATATACAGTATATGTTTTTATTACACAGTAGTTATGTAATTTAAACAATGAAACATGAATCCTATCGGAAAGTATGACCAATTGAATTTTTGCTGTATTTAAATTTATTGACCCTAACATGGTGGTAATCACAGTATCTTCCAGAATCCTATAAATGCCATAATGCATGACATGGAAACCCTTTATATCTGATTCCTATCTGTTACATCACTGTACCATAGTACTACCATTATCATTTTTGGATGAGTAGTCTAAAGATGAGTAGTCATTATTTTGGATGAGTAGTCATTATTTTCACTAAAATACAATAAATATTGAATAATATTGAGTAATCCAACATGTAACTATTATAGTGTTAGGGTTTTGCGTTAATGTTTAGTTGCTTATAATTATATATAATTTATTGTTATTACTAACTACATTTAACAGCTATAACAAGGACACTGAAAAAAGTGGGTGTCCTTGCTACAGTGTATACATTTAAGTACTGAATAATATTAATTAACAAGATGTATTTACTACACACGCTAAAAAATGCTGGGTTGTTTCAACCCATGTTTGCGTCAAATATGAACAAACCCAGCTGTTGGGTTTAAAGTTGAATTAAAAAATGTAAACCAATGGTTGGGTTCGTCCATATTTGACCCAAACATGTAGAGTTAGGGCTATAATGTAGGGTTGGGTTTGAGGTTAGTTGCATGTTATGCATCATTCACTGTTATTACTACAGTAAGTACATGTAACGTGTAACAAAGTCACTGTGTTAACAAAAAGTGTTACCTCAAGTTTTTTTTTTTTACCTGGCAGCTTAAATATTATAATACGGTATATATGGTTATACATTGGTACATGTAAGTCTCTATAGTTTAAATTTAAAATATGTGCATTAGAGCTATCAGCATCGTGTTGCATTGACAGACGATGAAGAGGAAGGTGAATTTTCAAAGTTTAATAAAAGTCCACAATGTAATCCACAACAGGACCAGGAACCTACTTTAGCCATAAAGGTGGAGGGACTGAGCACAGAGGAAGGCTCGTAAGTCTGTGGCAAAAGTAGAGTGACGACTGGCGGAGGAGGAGCTGGTGGGATGAGCGAACCCGGTGGAGCCGCAAGGCCGAAGGTCCCTGATGGAGCCGAGGGTGGGAGGAGCCAAGGCGCAGGGATCAGAGGCCGGAGGCGGAGCTAAAGGATCATCTCGCTCATGCGTGGCTGTCACTGGTGAAGGCGAAAGGCTGCAGTCATCCAGCAGAGGCCGGGCTGGAGGAGTGGCTGAGCTTTGTTGTGAAGGTGACAGAGGTAAGCTTGAGGGGATCTATGACGGTAATTCACAGTCCATACAGGTCGACGTTACAGTTTCAATGCTGTCTTGAAACAGCGATGATGAAGAACAAACATATTCAGGGTGCGATGCAGTACCTCCATGTCCAGATCGATCAGCCAGTCCTCGATGTCCAAAACCACCAATATTCCCTCTGCCACAGACTCACTATGGGGCTCCAGCTCCGCGGCGATGATCTGCGATGTCCCTTCCTCATCCCTTCCACTGATTGCGGTGGGCGGTCGCTCTCCGTCTGCGGGGGCCACTAGCGAGGTTTCCGCATTTGAGGGTGGAGGTGGGCTGGGCTCTGGGTCTGGCTGTGTCCTGGATCAGGGGCAGACGCTCTCCAGACACCTGATGGTGGCATCCCTCCAGTCAAGTCCTGAGGTGTCTGGGAGGTCTACTGGATGGTGGTAGTGGACCGCGAGACGGCAGAAACTGTCAGCATAATCCAAAAAAAATCAAAGCCCTTTTGGGCAATTGAAGCAAATTGTGCTGCATAATCCATCTTGGTCTGGTCTTCTTTCAGAAACATTTTGCACAGACTGTAATCATAATCAGGACCAGAATTAAAGCAATTTTTACAGATGCTAAAGCAAACAAGACTGGACACCAAATACAGGAAAAGGATGAACTAAAGTTGTAATACAAACAAGGTAAATTAACGATACACAGCGGAAAACCACAAACTAATCATGTTAGTAACCATACAGACAAAAAAGTGGTGGGAAATTCAAGGAACACATGTGACTGGTGAAAACAAACTAAAAGTCCATGAAAACGAAACTAAAAACAAACTAACTGAATATGTGTAACAATAGCATATATAGCGAATAATTGAATGGCCTATGTCCTCTAATCCTGCAGTCTAACCAGGATATTTTTCTGATTAACAGTAAGAGTGCTCTTTGTGTGTGTGTGTGTGTGTGTGTGTGTGTGTGTGGACTGGTAATCATCACGTTATGGGGACAAAATGTCCCCACAAAGATAGCAATATCCGAAATCCTCATCCTTGTGGGGACATTTTTAGGTCCCCATGAGGAAAACATCTTATAAATCAGACTAAGTGATGTTTTTTGAAAATGTAAAATTGCAGAATGTCTCCTGTGAGGGTTAGGTTTAGGGGCAGGGGCAGTGTAGGGGGATAGAATATACGGTATGTACGGTATAAAAACCATTACGCCTATGGAAAGTCCCCATAAAAGATGAAAACCAAACATGTGTGTGTGTGTGTGTGTGTGTGTGTGTGTGTGTGGGCATGTTTTTGTGAAATATCAGGACACAAATGTGTATAATGACATGGTTATGACAGGTATTACAAAAAGAGGGTGAAATATGAGGACGTTCCCCATGTCCTCACTTTTCAAAATGCTTATAAATCACAGAATGAGGTTTTTTTCACAGAAAGTGAACTGCACAGTCTCCTGTGATGGGTAGGTTTAGGGGCTGTGTGTGTGTGTGTGTGTGTGTGTGTGTGTGTGTGTGTGTGTGTGTGTGTGTGTGTGTGTGTGTGTGTGTGTGTGTGTGTGTGTGTGTGTGTGTGTGTGTGTGTGTGTGTGATGGGTAGGTTTAGGGGCAGTGTAAGGGGATAGAAAATACGGTTTGTACGGTATAAAAACCATTACGCCTATGGAATGTCCTCACATTTCACAAAAACAAACGTGTGTGTGTGTGTGTGTGTGTGTGTGTGTGTGTGTATGCAAGCAAATTTCAATGAATAATCAGATCCAATATTAGCCCTATATACTGAGCAATATTACACATTAGGATGAAAGTAAAATTATGGAGCATTGAAAATGTTTTTCAGAACATGTCTGATCATAAATATACCCATAAGGTTACTTTAGAATTGTAATAGGTTACAGATTACAAGTTACCCTATTTAAAATGTAATAAGTAATGTAAATATTTCAATTGCTTTATTGAAGTAATGTAACTGATTACATTTGATTACTTTTTGATTACTTTTCGAAATTTCTAAGGATTTTTTTCAACTGTTAGTCATTTTAACCTCTAAAAAACAGAGATAGTTATATTTAAGAGAAAACACACAATTCTAAATCATTATACTGTAAAAACATGTTTTTCTTCTTACTGATATAAAAAAAATCTGCATACTATTATTTTTTACAACTATGTGTGTATGAAGCGAAAACATTATACCATATAAGACCTAATATTGATTTCTCACTAACAGAAGCAAGAACAGATTCTAGTTTCATACTCACTGGCAACCCAAACAGACCCAACAGTGTAGCTGTCATAACATTCATGGAATTGACTTTTTATATTCCACCTAAAATATTGTTTAGACTCAATGACTAATCGTTGTGTAGTTAAATAGCTTTATTTTGCAAGTCAAAACGGGACAAACTAATAGAGAAATGTATCCACTAGGTTGCGCTTTAGATTAACATTCATTATAGGAGATACAAATTCAAACAAGAGAACCAATCAAAAGTATCAGAATAACATCGCTTTACTAAACAGCCTTTATAGGTGCTGTATGTAAGTTTTTGACTGTACTAAAGCATAAACATAATATGTTTGTAGATATTGAGGAAACATGCAAGTTATTCTACTTTGAAATGTGCGTTCTGTGCCGGAATGTCTGTGCGATACCGCAAGTTGCCAATTTAGCCAACAGTTTAGTCAACAATATTTTGACACCACAGGTTGCCAGTTGCCATGATATTGGCCAGGGAAGCCAGCGAACAAACTGGGTCAGAGATTGCAGATTCTACCCGACCTAAAAAGCCTTCGGCATCCATCTAAAAATCTCTATGAACGGGAACCTATTAAAACGCAGATAAATCAACTCATCAACTTACTTTAGAGGTTTGGAGTTTACTTACACCTTTTAGGAGTAAGTCTCCTCGCCTTCCATTGTCAATTGCGCTTGTTCCTGTTACGTGTCCTCAAACTGGCAACTCGTGTGCCTGAGGAGTAGGGGGTGGGGCAAACAATATTTAGAATTTGGGTTGCAGTACCCATTTCAACTAGGGATGTGACGGTGAGGAAATTTCCCCACCGGTTAATTAATGTGTGACAACACCGGTAATACCGGTATCACCGGCGGAGGCTTTTAAATCACTAATTCTATCTAACCGAAAGTAACATGCACACGACCGCTCTCAACTGAAAACGCACCAGTGCGCACACACCGTGAATGACAGCTCGTCTGTAAATGCGCGCTCTGTGAGGCCATGGGTGCATCTCAATCAGTTCCCTAGTTCAGTAGTCAGGGCACTGATCAAGCATTGATCAGTCTATGATCAAGATGCACGCCATGAATGAATAACAGTTCGTCCGTAAAGCCTTGTTTATACTCGGTGCACGCGGCAAAAATAAATGCGTGCAGTCAGCGTAGCGCGGAGGCTCACACTGCGGAGCCAGGCGAAAGTAAACAATGCGCGCTCTGTGCGGCCGTGCACATTTTACTTTCGGTTTTGAATTAGCGCCAATTCGGCTGCGGGTTGCTTGAATTGTGGGTTCATTAGCCTATTATTTTTAATGAAAAACACAACAACAAAACAAATGACAAACTCCCTTAAATAGGCGCTTTTACGTTTCGCTTTGAAACCAAATCTTCCGCGATCATCTCAGTCAGCTCCTCATTCTTAAATCTGATGAATGACTCCTGCCACTGCCGAGACTCACGGTCGGATCCTGCTTTATTAAGCAGATACGTTCAGTTTTTATTTGTATTGTCTGTTCTCTAACTGAACTAAATTATTTTATTACTATAAAAAAATCAAAAAGACGGTGGGCGGTGCCACGGTGGGCAAGTGATGTAACCGGTGTTGAGTCTGGACACCGGTAACATCGGCAACACCGACTATCGTAGCAAGCCTAATTTCAACCACTAGCTGTAATACAGCACCTTTAAACAAGTATAGGACTGAATCCGAAATTGCCCCCTAAACCCTCAATCACTATTCCCTACGTTATCCACTAATATAGTTCACTTGAAAGAGTGAATGAAAACGAGTGCGTGAAGTTTGACAGCCGTTGAGTGCACATAGGCTGTACACTTGTTATTGAATGAGTGCACTCAATAACGTCCACTACGGTTTCGGACACCACTACAAATGGCTGTCACCTCAAATAATGCCCTATTTAAGGGTAGCCTATAGGGGGCGATTTCGGATTCAGCCTAGGTCTTTCATTGCGTGATTTATAAACACCCATCAGTTTGAAAACACCAAGCGGCAACCTCCCACAGTTTCTCTTGAAGCCAGTACGGAAGTGCCATATACTGCAATTCACCGACTGGCCGCTAGGGACAGACTCCAGAAGGGAGCAGAATCTCATTGAGCCCCATGTTAAAATGCCCAACTTTACAGCAGAATAAAACATGTTTACAGCCTGCTAGAAATTGTGGTTTTGGTCTATACGGCTAATTTTGCCCTTCGTAACGACTGTGAGGGGGGTGAATTTTTTTATAACTCATTCGTTTACATTATATAAAGCATTAAAGTTCTGCATAATTAAGGGCGTGGCCACTTCGAGTGACAGGTGGATAGCCATTTATCTGCTGTCTGTTAGTCATCATGTCACTTCAGCTCCGCCCACGTCCCGCCTTTTTGCCCATTTTCTGTTATCCGGGAGTGACGCGCGATGATGCGCTACCAAGATGGCAACGGCCATCTCGTCCATACTTTGCTCTTCAGAACGGCTCATCAGAATCCTATGGGTGACGTCACGGACACTACGTCCATATTTTTGTCCCCGCGCTGCCCTATTATTTAACATATCCTAGCGTTTTACCATACACTGTAAAAAAAATATGGACGTAGTGTCCGTGAAGTCACCCATAGGATTCCGAAGAGCAGTTCTGAAGTGTAAAGTAGGGACGAGATGGCCGTTGCGCGTCACTCCCGGATAACAGAAAATGGGCAAAGAGGCGGGACGTGGGCGGAGCTGAGGTGACGCGATGACTAACAGACAGCAGACAAACGGCTATACACCTGTCACTCAAAGTGGCCACGCCCTTAATATTAATTATATTTAAAAAAATCACCCCCCTCACATTTGTCATGAAGGGCAAAATTAGCCATATAGACCAAAACCATAATTTGTACCAGACTGTAAACGTGTTTTTCTGCTGTAAAGTTGGGCATTTTAACATGGGGCTCAATGAGATTCTGTCTCTAGCAGCCAGTCGATGAATTGCAGTTTAAGTCACTTCCATATTGACTTCAAGAGAAACTGCGGGAGGCTGCCGCTTGCATTTTACAGAAAATTTTCAGATGTAACCCCCTTTGTAATCGTTAACATTTTCATAAGTACTACCTGTAATTTAATTACACATTTTTTTCTCATTTATTTTGTAACTATAGGCCTAGTTATTCCCCAAAACTGAAAATACTAATCCAGCAAGCTGTTACCATCTGAAACAGGCAATAGGATAGTATAGGCTACACTAGTCCGGACACTAAAACACAAAATACCCTGTTTAGAAGTACAAAGAAGAAATGTATGACCAGCAAAATGTGTACTGCCAAGGTAGCCTAATGTAAATCTCAAGAAGAGAGAGAGAGCGCGAGAGAGCGCGAGAGAGCGCGAGAGAGAGAGAGAGAGAGAGAGAGAGAGAGAGAGAGAGAGAGAGAGAGAGAGAGGGTTCCGAGCTTCATCTCAGACACTTTGATCAGAGTCTCATCATCACCTGGCTCTCGGAGGCTGTTGTCTGGCTCGGTCCAGCTCTCAGTCCGCCTTCACTCAGCGCACTACAGGATCCCTCGGCACCTTCTCAAGAAGCAGAACTCGCGCACTGTACTGAATACTGTACATACTGCAACTGAAGAGCAACAAGAGGCATTTCAGCAGCATTTCCCAGATGAACACAAAACGACAGACAGCCGCAGGTGCCGGACGCCAAAGTGTGTCGCGTGTTTAGGACAATTGTGGACTACCACCGACTTCTCTGGTTTCTGCCTTTGCTTTCTTTCAGTCAAAAATAGATTGTGTGAACAACATGAAGATGTCTCCCCCAGACCGAAGGAAATACGTGCGGGATCTGGCGCTGGAGATTGGCATCCGAGTGCTGCTCTTCGGAGTTTTTGTGTAAGTAGGCTATACCTTCGTTCGGCACAATATTGCAATATGTTATGCAAGATATGAAATATATGGCGCGTGACTTAACTAACCAAGACACCCTTCCAATTAAGCTGGTATAATTGGAGATAAATATCACTAGCCTATTAAAAATGTAATACAGAAGCATACCACGGTATAGATATGTTATCAAATGTATCTTGAATAAACAAATAGGATAATGCTTTTTTTTTTTTTAAGTATGCATTATAATGTTGTTCCTGTAAATAAATATACTCACACACAGTTATAACTTAATATTAAAGCTAGTATTTTTCTGAGTGTTATAATACTCTTAACCATGAATGGGTTAAGTAAGTGAGGTTATAATTATTTATAAAAACAATTGATAAGAAAATTGAATGAGGCTTCAAGTGTTACCAAGGAGATTGAGGTTGAAATGCCTGGTGCAAAGACAAGCACCCACAAAGAACAAGAAGATGAGAAATACTGTCTACAGCAAGAGACAATCTTGCGCTCACGGTGCAAACAGGTTGTCGGAGTTCAAGTTCATTCAAGGATTTCTGATAGGAATTATCCAAGCATGCAACACACTTTTTTAATTAATTTCTGAGGCTGTGTTATTATAGCAACTGAGCTGATGCCCTAATGAGATGATAATGGAAAGGTAATAATGAGAATAATATGATAATAATGGAATGAGATGCTCGAAGAAATTAAGCATCATCGTTTGGTTAGATGTCCTAATCTCCAGCCATGCTAAATAATATCCAGTTTTCGAGAAAACAGTACTGCCAGCTCACAGAAATATAATCAGCTGTGCTTTTCATTTTATTCTATGATTTGATTGAAATAGCTGCAGATGTTCAAATGCCCAGATAATCTTAAGCAATGCGTGCATGGCTCCTGGAATTTATTGTGATTTTGCATTTCGAAGAGGAGGATTTGGAAGTGTGTGCTATACTGTAGTCAGCACTGGGGGATAGATGTGATGTCTTAGACCGGAGGAAAGCTGGCTTTATACAGCTAGGGAGCTTGAACCTGTCTTGGATGAGGAAACGTCAGAAATATCACAGAATGACAACAGATAAAAGAGCAGGCTGGATGATGCTGATGAAGATTGCCAGTATTGTTAACTAAAGCAAGCATCACTATTACTACGCATGACTCATCCTGCAACATTTGTGCAATCGGCATGATAAAAAAAATAAAACAAAACCTGAAAAATCATGTGACACTCTAGTTTGTGGCAAGTGCCACTCACATTTTCTTCCCTTCCAGTTTTCAGGTGCATTGACATTCAGCGGAATTCTTCATATCCCATGTGCCATCTAATATAGTAAACTGTTTGTATAGCATGTTTGTATACTTCCTGTTCTCTTTCCTGACTCTTGGTTATTTTATAACTGCCAGGTGTTGTCCGCTGCAACAAGAATCCATTGAAACCCCTCATTGTCCTCCCAATATGAGTCCATTACTAGCAGAGCTGCCCTCCAAGCTCAACATCTGTTGCCTGTCAGCAATTCCATGACTGGCCCAGATCTGATGTGCCTGGAGATATCAGCCATTAGGAGACGGCGTGCCTTCTGAATGCTGATCACAAGATATCATGCTCAGTTGGGTGAAAAGAAAAAACATATTTTTTGTAAAAAAAAACAACAAAAGAGAAAGTAAGCATATATTTCAAGGTGTAGTTCAACTAAAATTCTGTCTTTATTTACAAACCTGTATGAATTTTTTCTTCTTCTGTGGAACACAGATGATGATATACTACGTATAAGATTGTTTCATCATTTTCTTCTTTTTGTCCACACAGTGAAGTCATTGGGATCCAATCAGTGTTAATTTTGACAGCAAATTTTTAGTTTTAGTCATATTTTAGTCACCTGAATTGTTTTTAGTTTTAGTCTAGTTTTAGTCGACTAAATATCAAAAGATTTTCGTCGACTAAATCTACAGTAGAGTTTTGTCGACAAAAATCGAATGAGTTTAGTTAAATTGCAATGCATTAATTGAGAATTTAAGCATTAGGCTACATAACGACTGTTACTTGAATACAAACGTGCCAAATGCACTTTTTTTTTTTTAAACATCTAGGCTTTTTTTAATTATAATTAAAAAAATTTAATTGTTTTTTTAAAAAAAAATTATATTTCTGTTTAAGTTAGTATATCAGGTTAAGTTATATCCAATTTTTTTTTTCAACTAATTAAGATTTTTAGTTAACTATCTGATACTTTATTAAATAATATGTGTCAAATACTGCTTTTAGTCTTTCCTCCTGACTAAATGGGAATGACATTAAATACAGTTTTTTGTGTAACTAAAAATATATATAATGCGTGACTTAATTATAAACAAGCTCGAAATACACCGGGACTCTTATTTTGAAATGCACCTTGCAGTTCAGATGAGGGAGATTAAATATGCATTGTAACAACCGTCTAAAACATATTACTATATAAACATTGTAAAGGAAACATTGTCATTATTCCTCAGCATTAGTTCATAAACATGACCTGTCATAAATGTGTGTTATTGATTGATTGAGCCGCTCTGAAGCGTTGTCGAGTGAGCCTAGAAGCTCAACAGAGCCGTGTTTTCCCACGGATCTCTTCCTTAATCATCCCTCACCAACATTTTCGTCTCGTTTTTATCCGTTGACGAAAATGACAGTAGATTTTCCTCAGTTTTTGTCATTCAAAACTGGTTTTTATTCATTTATCATCTCGTTTTCGTCAGTGAAAAAAGGTCGTTGAACGTAAAACGTCAACGAAATTAACACTAGATCCAATGCTGTACACTTTTACAGAATGGACATAACATTTGTGACCCGTGCTGGCAAAATGACACGCAATGAGTTAAAAAAAATAGTTATTTTCACATTCTTTATTTTAAAAATCCTTCAAAATGATGTACTATGATTTGTTTGAATCTGAAAAAAAAAAAAAAAAGACTGAGCTGGTCTTTTTATTTAAAATAATTAAATAAAGGACTGAAATGGATTTTTAATAGAATAAAGTAGGTCTAATTAGCTATAGTCTATAGTTGTGAAGTAATCCATTTAAAGGGGTCATGAATTGGATTTCTTAAAATTATTTTGTAATGTTTTCCTGAGGACTTTTACTACGTTTTTACTATTACAGCTGTCGAAATTAACGGCTTGAGAAAAGTGTTGATTATAGCATTATATTTAGATCTCTTTCCATCAGATGGAAGGTGTGAGGAGCATTGAGCAGATGACAGACAGTCTGTTGCAGAGGTGTAAAGAGAACCTGAAAACCGTACTTAGAGAATATCTCTGTTGTGTGAATTACAATAAAAAAGATTGAACACTAAGACTCAGAAAACCATCTTATATATAAACATCCATCCATCCTTCCATCTATCCATCCATCCTTACCTGATAATCTAATATAGTGTCACGGGAGTACTGGAGCATATCTCAGGCTGCATATCTGCATATTGTTTATATATTACAGGTCAAATACTTGTAAGATTTGTGTGTCTGCATGCAGTGACCATGTTTCACTGTTTATGGCATTCTGGGAGGTGAAAATGTATCCATATTTCCCTGTCAATCTTGCTGCTATGATACATTTCAGGGAATGGGTTGTATTCAGTGAAAACTATATGACTTATTTATTTGCTTCAAACAACTATTGCAATTTTTCCATATGGTTCTTTGCGGGTTAAGTCGATAGTGCTCTAGGTCTTGTGATTGTGCCAATTTTGCAGCGTAATATCTTTTCGATAGAGTTTGATTCTAAGAAAAAGTCTATCCTAAATAAGATTTATGACAGTGTGTTATATTCGCTTTGGGCTTTGACCATCATATAAACACCATATATCAAATAGAAGATGTGCATATCATCCTCATTCCCTGGCTCTGATGAATCCAGAGATTTATTTTTAGATTGAACACTAATCATAACTTGATTAAAATGCCCTGCTTAAATTATTTTACTCTCCCTTTTGCTGCAAGTGCCGTTTACTTCAAAAATATCTCATGAATAAAAGTGATTTAGTTGGGTGTTGCTATGGCAGAGATAAATGATCTTATGATAACATGAACAGTTGTTTGTCTGAAACTAATAAGGATCTTATTATGCATCATGATAAAAAAAATAATAATAATTGGTGACCAAAAACTGAGAACATCTAAATTAACTAGTTCAAAAATTGTATTTAATGTTGCAAAATCAACCTAAATACATTCATTTATACCAACAACATTATTTGTATGAGTTAGGGTAAGGTAACAATTGCAGGTTACCACTTTTTACAGTTTATACAACATCTAATGCAAATGAGAAAATCATAATAATGACCAATCAGAGGAGCTACGGGGAGTGAGAATCTGCTCAGAATCGCTCAAAATGCTGAATGAGTTTGTTTAGTGCAAGTTTACTAAGTTTTACACACGCACAAATCCTCTCATTATGACAAACAAAGCGGACAAGATGCCAATAAAAGATGAATTGAGACGTTTAGTCAGATTCATTGATTAAAACAGCTCAGTGAGTCTGCACTGACGGACAGCTCAGTGATTATAAATGAATTTACTGTGTGTAAAGAAAAGCTTTTGTGTTTCATGAGGCTTTGTGACCTTTCCAACAAATATATACTTCACACTTCAGTACAAAAAGTGACAAAAATAGAAACAAGCTAAACTTGAGAAAAAACTATGGCTGTGTCCGAAACCCTTGTTGCCTCGCTGTCTCATCAGACAATGGCTTGTAAGGCAATGTTTGTGCATGAAGGCACTTCACAAAACTGATTTCAGTCAGACTTCTGAGGCTGTGTAACCGTTTAATGATCTACAGCAAAATAGAGAGCTTTGGTGAGAACTAAAGAAATATTTAATTACTAGTAATTTCTCGCTAGAAATGACATCAGAAGTGGAAAATGTTGGTAAAAAATTTACATTTTTTCAAGTGAAGGAAACATCTATGCTGCCTTCAAAACTCGATCAGATGAAGGGTTCTCAGGAGACAGGAAGTGAAGCTAACATCGGATTCAGACGTGCTTTGATGCCTTCCTGCCTTGAAATGTGTCCTCCGAAGGCAGCATTTTCCAGGTTTCAACACAACCTATGTTAGGGAGTGGAAATAAGCAAATAAGTGCTCCTCTGCCGCCATCTACTGCACTCTAAAACATCAAAAATGGTGCTATATATGGCACTAAAAGTTGCTCGTAATCATAGGGGAACCACTTTAACCCTAAAGCCGTCTTCTGGACAAATGAGGGCAAAATCATTTTGTTTTGTTTTTTAAAAATAGTTTCCTTAATCTGAGCGGTACAAGACTTGGCTACTTTTCCTAAGTTTACCACCTGAACACACAAACATTTTTGAAAATTGACACAATTCTACAATGTTAAGTGCTTGAAAAAAAAAAGTCCTTAATCCCGCCTTCGTGGACAAAAATGGGCACCCATAGGAATGAATGGAAAAAACTCTAATTCAGAGCATATTTTTTTTTATTTGTCCAATAAATATCAATAAATCCAACAAAATGCAGATCATACATACACACAAATGAAGGAATGAGCCTATACAACATTCTCAATGTGGCAAACACTCACACACACTCACACACTCAAACACACACACCCTCAAAAGCATTGCATTGAAAGCCATTGAATGAGCCTATAATAGTGAGTTTAAATTTTTTTTATTTTTGTCAGATAAAAAACAGTCACTCACACATACACAAACAAAGGAATTAAATGAGCCAATAACTGGGCAATTAAAAAAAAAAAAAAAATTGTTACATCATTGGTTTACAGAGTTCAGCCCATATGCAGACATTGAGTTATATTGCCATCTACTGGCTATTGATAATTTAGCTTTAAAAATAAATTAATACCATCATAGGTTACCACATGTCACCAAAGTCACCACATTTTTAGCTTTTGGCTCTCTGGACTTGCTATGTTTTTTTTTTTACTGAAGTTGAAGAAATATTAAATATAATATAAAAATAAGCACATTTAACATAAAAGTATGGTACTTTTAGAGGTAAATAAATTCATGAATACCCCAAAAATCACAAAAAAGGCATAAATTGATAGAATACATTTTATCAAAGATGGTGATATAACATTTATAAAAACATTTTTTTGGAATCACACTTGTGACCTTCGTGCCCAAATGTGTCCACGAGGGCGGGATTAAGGGCTGTTATGCGAGGGTGGTTTGAGGGTTAAGTGCTGTATAGCACCAAATCTTGGTTCTTCAGCGGTTCTTCACCAGTTCTTTGGGATGACTGAGGTGCTATATAGCACCGCTACCATATACAAAACCTGTTAAGATATGGTGCCTTATAGCACCAAAAGTGGTTCCCCTATGATTACGAGCCAAGAACCACTTTTAGTGCCAAATAGCACCAATTTTTTATAGGGGTAATTGTGTGTCTTTTTTTATTAAAAGTGTTAGTACATAAAAGTGTCAGTTTTCCTACATCGTTAAACTTTTAGTTTTACAAATTCCGACAATCTTTGGAGGATGAACAAAAATATTTTTGGTCATCATTACATTAAAAAATATAATTTAAACTGGATAATATTCAGACCCTTGAGCTTTAAGAGCTTGAAAAAGTTGTGTGAAGTAGGCCTTTGAAAGTCCTCAATTCGTAAAACAGAGGTCTATAACTGTCTAATTTGCTGAGTTATGATCAAAGCTGTGATTCGTCACACACACACACACACACACACACTTGTCGTCACGTCGAGCGAGATTTTATGACATCAGAATTCGCTATAACTTGGCTTTTGGTGCCTTGACGCCACTGATCATATACTGGCGATATCCTAATGCCAGGGTCTCTGGAAAGAGATTTAACGTTCCAGATCTCCTAGAGCATCAAACGAGCTCTGAAGTATGTGCAGAGTGTCCTTAATCTGGAACATGCAGATACATACCTCCTGTAGAAGTGAAGGTTTGCTTGCTGGAGTCTGGTTGTGTGTGTCTGTGTCTTCTGCCTCTCTGAGCCAGAGACTCAATACTTGTCAACACAGAGCTTAGATGTATCTATTAACGTCTCTCCCCTGCAGACCTGGTCTCAGAGGACTCTAAGAAGTGTCTATTGAAAGGGTACAATTCATCCCTTTCCGATGAGTAGGATGTTGCAATCTGGCGCTCCATTCTAGTGCTGTGATTGGCTGCTGGCATCATAGGTGGCACACACAGTAGAACTAATTTGCATAATCTAAAGCAAACAGTCTTCACTGAATCCCTTTGGAAATGCTCTGAACACATTGGGCCCTATTTTAATGATCTAAGCACATGGTCTGAAGCTCACGGCGCAGCTGCACTTAGGTGTCTGAATCCACTTTTGCTAGTTTAATGACCGAAAAAACAGTCGGCACGCCAGACACATGATCCAAAAGGGTTGTACCCAGTCTCTTAATGAGTCATGGGTGTGTTTTAAACCAGTCAGACCAATCAAAGTCTCATCTCCCATTCCCTTTAAAAGCCAGTTGCATTCATGCCATGGAGGATTCGCTATTTACATGGTGACATTTGTGAATGGAAAGACTGAACGCTTCTCCAGAGAGGAATCCTTTTATTTTTTATATTTAAAAATGTGTGTGTGCTGCTGTGTGTCCCAGTGTGTGTAATAATCAGAGTGTATGCACGTTGTGCACCGCCTATAGGCTCATATTACTAACACACCCTTTAAATAACACAAAAAATACTGCACTATTGACTTTAGAGCAGGTTTGTGTTGGTCTTTCTTTCCACTGCATGTCAGTTGGAGATTATTGCCATTATTTGTTTGCATTATTTAAAAATATAAATTATAGAACAATAGATATAAGATTATAAATTCAGACAAAATGTTATGCTACTTCATCGTCTAATAGAATTACATGAATGGGTTACACTTTACAATGCGGCATTATTTATTAACATTACATGATGCATTAACATGAACAGTGAGTATATATATTTAGAGCATTTATTAATCTTAATGTTAGTTCATATTCATGTTAACATCAGTGCATTAATGAATGTTAACAACTTTTGATCTTGAAAAATGAATCTGTAAATGTTGAGTAAATGATCTATATATATATCGCTTGTCAGTATCTGCTTGGTTACAGATCAAAATAACCAGTGATAAAAAAAAAAAAATCATGGCATAGATGAAGAATCCACTCAAAAGAGAAGCTCTGGTATTTGCAAATCAGTTTGCAGTGCATATGCATATGTGATGTAATTTACATTTATTTACATTTATGCATATGGCAGACGCTTTTATCCAAAGCGACTTACAGTGCACTTATTACAGGGACAATTTCCCTATAATGAAACACACAGACGGTTTGCAACTCTGCTGATTTATTCAACACTTACAACATAAATGATCGTCTAATAAACACTTGAGAACACATTCAGCATAATGCACACTGCAGTCGAGTGATAAAGTTTGATAATAAACAGCATGTAGTAAAGAGCACACTCCCTCCAAAACCCACACTAACATATCCTTGCCATAGCATTTCAAAGAATATATGCGCACAGTATGGGATGATTAATGTTAGTGCGCTGGAAATGGAGTGGCATTATGGATTAAAGATGTTAGCAGAGCTCAAAATAAGACGTTCTGAGTAGTTTTAGCTTTCACTTTTATATTTAGTCTGCACAACATAAGAGTTTTCCTCTTTGTTTTAGCCACCGCTGCTGAATACAGCGGTCCTGGGGAATTTTTAATGGCTGTTCCGGCCTAAACCTTAATGATTTTCAAGATGGATGAAAGGCAGCTTGTTCCATAGAAACCGCATGTGGACTAATGAAAAGTCCTGTCCTTCCCAGTCAGAGCTATAGTTGTCCTTGCAGCCTACACTCTAAAAAATGCTGGCTTAAAAACAATTGGGTTGTTTTAACCAAGTGAATGGGTCTTTTTAACCCAGCGGTTGGGTTAAATGTTTGCTTAAAACAACCCAATCACAAAAAAAAAAAAAACTTTATTAGTACTCAATTCAATCAAAGTGTAAATATCAGTGTTCTAAAATTAAGTAAACCCTACTCAGCTTTTCTGATACTGGTGTTCCCATCATGCACTGGGGCTTGAATAATTAAAAAGGTTGATTTTATACCGTTTTCCAGCTGCATTTATCATTGCTTTTGTTGTCTGGTTTAGTAACCTGCCATTTTGTGACACATGGAGTTCATTTTCTACTCAAAATGACATTCATACTCAAAAGCGATCCATCAAATGTGAGCGTCATTGTGTTTTGTGTACCAAGTATTGTGTTCAGCTGCCACTTTACTTCTATTGTTGTAACGTACTGTTCTGAGACAGAAGGTAGAAGATCCAAATGCAGCTTTATTAAAGGTAAGCGTCCTCCAATTACGTGTGATACCTTAAGCTTTCCAATCATGTGACGCGCCACGCAAGCTAGTTGAAGAACGCGAGGAAACATGGCAACCAACCCAGAGATCGCGGACCCTCCTAATACTTTTAAGTCAGCAGTATGGCAACATTTCGGAGAACAAGGATGGCAATCGTGTAGTTGACAAGACCCACACAATTTGCCGTAAGTGTTTCAAGAAGCTTCCCCAACCAGCCGGCAACACAACCAACATGCAGATGCATATCTTAAGGCACCATCCCGACTTCAGTTTAGCTTGTGCACAGAAAACAACCCAACAGCAGCAGCCTACACTGCCTAGTTTATTCCAAGCAAAGTTTCCAGCCAATTCAGATCGAGCACAAAAAATTACAGATGCAATTGGAATTTTTATGTCACTGGATATGCGGCCTTTTTTGGTTGTTGAAAACGAGGGATTCAAGTATTTACTTAGTGTGCTCGAGCCCCGTTATGCATTACCGAGCTGGGCGCATTTCTCTCAAAATGTGCTACCAAAACTTCTGGAGAAAACAAAGGCTAAGGTGGAGGAAGGGTTGAGTACTGCTGAATCCATCGCAATCACCACCGATGGATGGACGTCCCGTGCCACAGACAGCTATATGACCATAACCGCACACTATATTACGGCCGATTGGCAAATAGCAAACCCCGTCCTCCAAACACGCGCTGTGTATGAGAGCCATACAAGCGACCATTTATCGGAAATACTTAAAGAGGCAGTGTTCTGTTTGTTTTTGAACAGTATTTTATTACAAAGAAAACAGAAGTGTTATAGCTTTGGCTATATAGTTTAATTTACTTTGTAAATTATTAACAAAATACCTTAGTTAATATTGTTATTTGGTGTTCAGTGTATACAGGTTTTTCAAATGTTATTTAATAAAAAAAAATGTTTTCCTCAAAATAGCTTTTGAACTGTTTTGTCAAAGCCTAGTCTAGTCTCAAGTAATATCTGCGTACACACCTAACCACTGAAACCGACTCAAAACAATGTAGTATACATGCCAGACCAGTATGTGGCGCTGTAATTCTGCCACAGAAATACACTTAAAACAGAGAAGAAGAGTTATGACTAGAAGGGGTACAGCAACGGTCGGAAGTGAGGCAAAATCTCACGATAAAATAATAAATAAATGTGCTACTTACCAGATGTGTTTTATTAATGCCTACACCTACCCCAACCCTAAACCTACCCTTACAATAATGCAAATACAGTAATTAAACGACGCAATATTGATGTGCGCAAGCCCAGTGGCCGAAGCTGTATCCCTTTTAGTCTTTCGCGTGCGGGATGTTGTGTGATGACATCACCGTTTCACAAAATATACAGATTGGCTGTACACACGAAAACGCAAGGGTGTCGGTTTCAGATTTATCCACTTCAGCGATTAGCATTAAGCTTTGTATCAGGGGGAGAAGCATGATAATTTGAATATACTACGAGGTTTCTACTGAGATGAGAGATTTCTGTATTTTATGTCTGGAAAAAAAGCCTTAGATGACACAAATATCGTCATTTTGCGTCACCTGAGACTTTTTAGGCCAGAGGCTAGAGACTACAGCCAGTAGTAGGAGCTAGATCTGCATGTTTTCAACCAGCATGGCTGGTTGGCTCGGGCATTGATAACGGAGCGGTCGGAGCAACGCGAGTGTTCTCAATGAATTCATATGAAAGTTAAAGGGTAACTTCAGTGATTTAGCATTAAGCAGTCCCTCCAGAAAAACGTGATTATGCGATCGCATGATTTAATGCATAATCAGCCAAAGTTTTTTCAAATACGCCGCAATTTCGCCGTGTAAATTGCCTATTTCCGTGTGCAAAATATGCGGGGCTAGCATGATTTCATAATCACTGCATTTTCATTGCAAAAAAGTCATATATTAGCAGAAAGTTGAAAATGTTTTGTTTAAAAAAAGCTGCAAAACCCTGTGGTGAAACCATAGATGTCGGTGAAACCATGATGAAGCACGCAAATTCCCATTTGCCAACAAAAATAACAGCAAAAGACCGTGCAAAGCAGTTTGCCGGGGTGTTGACCGATTAAAAAAAAAACAGCATCATGAAGCTTCGAAGCGGTATGAATCAGTGAGTCGATTCAGCGGTTTAGATCGCCAAAGTCACGTATTTCAGCAGTTTGACACAAGATCCGAATCATGAATCGACTCACTGATTCATAACGCTTCAAAGCTTCATGATGCCGTGTTTTGAAATCGTCATCACTTTATAAGTCGTTATTTAGGGTTTTTTTGCACACAAAAACTATTCTCGTCGCTTCATAAAGTTATTGTAGACCCACTGTAGTGAGATGGACTTTGTAACGACGTCTTTAGTACCTTTTAAGGGTCTTGAGAGTGTAAAGTGCATTGTGCCAATGGAGGCCTTTCTGAGCCATCAGATTTCAACTAAAATATCTTCATTTGTGTTCTGAAGATGAACGGAGGTCTGACGGGTGTCCAACGACATGAGGGGAAGTCATTAATGACAGAATTTTCATTTTTGGGTGAACTAACCCTTTAAGAGATTGCATTGGAAGCACTCATGTCTGTTTTGTAAAGCTACCTCTGTCTGTTTTGTAAAGCTACCTCTGTAAAACAGGGAGTTATTTATTCATTTTTTCAGAAGTTGTAGCATATTCATTTTGTAACAGAACTTGTTTGACTCAATGTTTTGTAAATTTGAGCCGTGTGTTTATTAAGGTCTTCAATAAAACAAGATGAGAACTTAAATATTTCCAGCACTTTCTGTGATGTAGTGCTTTTTTTCTCTTTTTCATCAAACCGCAGTTTTTGCAAGTTCCCGCAATGATAATATCCCGCATTTTCCATCGCATTTTTTAAGAAAACGTGCCGCATAATCAAGGATTTTTGCCTGCAACAATCACAAAAAAAGCAAAAAAAATTCTGGAAGGACTGATTAAGCTTTGTATCAGTAGAAACCCCGTAGTATATTTGAATTATGGTACTTTCACCCCTCATGTCCCCCTGAGACGAGAGAATTATACATTTTATTTCTGGGAAAATTCTCAGATGACGCAAATATCGCCATTTTGCGTCATCGGAGGATGTTTTGGCCTGAGGCTCGAGACTACAGCCAGTAGAAGGAGCTGTTCCGCATGTTTTAAACCTGCCCACAGGGGAGGGATCTCACTCACAGAATATAAATGCACTCGACCTCGGGCATTCATAACGGAACGCTGTGGAGCAAAGTGAGTTTTTCAATTTTCCAATGAATTCCTATGAAAGTTTGGCTTCCATATGCGATCTGATAACGCGCCAGACTGGACATGAGCTGAGAATGACAGCCGCGCTTAACGTTACCTCAGCTCTGCTCAGCTCTTACTTCCCTCTCGTGCTCCTGCTGCGTTTGTCCTGTGATTTTCGTTCGGCTCATTAAAACAAGATGGCCGCCAGTTGTGGACGTCGACCTCCATTGGCCAGCAGTGCGGACGAGACATCTAGTCTTTATTATGTATATCTATGGTTTTGGCAAGCACATAAATACTGTCTCTCTTCTTCTTTTGTGTGACAAGCGAATGTCAGAAGCGTAAAGTGGCGCAGCGCCACCTTGTGTACCGGGAGCAGCATTGCCAGTGAAAATCGTTTGGGTGTGAACACAAAGACGCGCCGAAAAACGCCTCAAGAAAACGCTGGCGATAAGCGCGCGGTAACTGTCCCGGTGTGCACAGGCCTTGAGACTCCATATCATAACTAAAAAGATGTTTGAGCCCTCTTTAATGACCAGGTACAAGTCAATGTTGAAGCCAGTTGAAGCTCTTAATTTTGAGCTCTCAAAGTGCACTAGATTGATGCATTTAACCTTAAAATGTACTACATTTTGGCTGCCTACAAGGGGGGGCCTACAAGACATTGTGCCCAGGGGTCTCTGAATTCTTAATCCGGCCCTGAAGGTGTCAATCATCACAATTTCAGGAGTGAATCGTGTTCTGTACACTCAGAACGATACTTTAGGGGACTCACTTTTTGTTTGTTCTGTAGGGTTGTGAATTGAGAAAAAGCAGGACTGGCTCCATTTTTAATAAAGGACATTTGGTCCCATTAACAGTTCTGAATAATGGTTCTGCGAGGCTGGATACTCCAGTGTTCACATCATCCATCGAGGATAGAACATTCTGGACTCTGCTTCTCTCAGTGCAATCAATCTGACATTGTTGCGGCGCCTTCAGTTTTTTAGACCATCAATGCTATTCCACAGGGTGTCCAAAATCTCGTTGTGTCGCACGTCATGCTCATGTGGTGCCGTCTATCACGCTGGAGAAGTGACCTTCTGCTTCATCCAGTGTTTCTCTAACAGCTTTCACAGTTTGTCAAGTTTCTTTAATCAATTACATTTTTCAACACCCTTACGACTTATACTGAACATTAGTTTCTCTGCTTACCAAGGACATGGTGTAGCATAAATGTGTTCACATCAGTAGAATCTATTAGCGCGTTCACTGAGCCATGCGGCTATGCTAATATCATGTGACTCGCATTATGCCATTTTAATAGTTGTTTGTTTGAAACAAAGTTAGGTAGCTCGACATTTAAAAAGATGCATTACTTGTCGACAGCTATATCATTTGTATTTACTGTAAACCTTTTAGCTTTTTTGTTTCTCTGGATTCATCAAGAATTCATCATTATCTGTTCTTGTCCAGGTCAGCCAGTCTGTTTCTCATTTACTAGCTCCACTCTTTTGTTTCTTTAAAGGATCCTTACATTAAATTGATAGATTATGAAATGTAACTTGGCATTTATTAAAGTGCAAACGAGACATAAACAGGTTTTGTTTTCTCTCAGGCTTTTCCAAAATTAAATCTCAACAAGAGACAGATTCGTGCTCCGAGACAAACGTGAGAGTTAGCGTTTACATTGTCGCTAGGGGTAGACAGAAAATGAAGAGAAATGAATGACTCTGTCAGGACAGCTTTTGTCCTCTAGGCATCTTAGAACCCCAATACAATGTGATATTGAAATAATTATTCAACCCCACACCACAAGAGTGTGATTTTACTTTTGAAACATGTAAGAAAAAAGTACTGTTCCATATTACTCCTGTTGCTTTAACAGAATCCGAGCTGTTGGACTATTTTTTCATGATAAATATATTCCTAAAGAGAAAAGGTTTTGGAATGTGTGTTATATATTTTAGCAATATTATTAAAGTCCCCTTGTAGTCAATCATTTTATCCCTTAAAACTCATATTTGACAAAAAAAATGCATATTTAAAAAAAAAAATCCGGCAAAAAAAAAAAGCTTGAATGTAACTGGGACACGCCAACTTACTGCTGTAAACACTGCACAATGGTGCTCTTTACAACATCGGACACATAATGGTAATTAATATTAGGGCTGCATTATTTGGGGAAAATATCTAATTGCGATTATTCTGGTTAAAATTGTGAATTGCAATTTAAAATGCAATTGTATATATATATATATATATATATATATATATATATATATATATATATATATATATATATATATATATATATACCATTTTGTGATTATATATTATGACTAATAATAATTATTATGATCATCATTGTTGCTAATAATATATAATATTATATATAATAATATTTAACAAAATTAGAAATATTACTATTACAATAATGTTTTCATTATAACAAATAAAAAAAGAGTATTTAAGAATAAATATAATAATAATAATTATTATTATTATTATTATTATTATTATTATTATTATTATTATTATTATTATTATTATTATTATTATTATATTCAGAAAACTTATTTGACAAAAAACTGCCGGGTTACCTGTTAACATGCAGGCAGCCTATGACTAAAGAGAAATGTCCAAGGATTTATTATAAAATTATTATATTATTATTATAAAAATCTGTGATATAAATGTCTTAATTCTTGTCAGGAGGTATGCAAACCATAACAAGTCTATGTCTTTAATAGTAAATATGAGCCTCTTATGCATCCACTGTGGATGCAAAACTGGAAAAAACACTGGAGAAAAACATGGATTGTCATATACATTTATTTAGAGAAGTATTATTTTTTAAATTTTTTACCCAAAATAGGATGGAGTGAGCACTGCTGGGCACTAAACACACTCATGTTTCATTCATACTGGAGGCCAGAGGGCGCCCTCGAGCAGAAATGCCACATTTGCCTCAGAGAGAAGTCATATAATGACGTTTGCAGGAAATCCCTAATGTGAAGCTAGCGCTGTAGCTGAATAAAAAGAAGATAGAAGCGCTTTGATGAAGATAATAAACACGCGACTGCAACAATATATGGTATTGAGTTTAAGCCTTCTCGGGTATTTTCATGATAATAAAGTGTATTATTTTGCAGTGCTAATACAGTCTAAAAACTGCTGGGTTAAAAACAGTTGGGTTGAAAATGGACTAACCCAGCAATTGGGTTGTTTTAACCTAGCGATTGGGTCGTTTTAACCCAGCAATTGGGTTGTTTTAACCCAGTGAATGGGTCGTTTTAACCCAGCGGTTGTGTTAAATGTTTGCTTAAAACGACCCAATCGCTAGGTTAAAACAACCCAATTGCTGGGTTAGTCCATTTTCAACCCAACTTGGGTTGTTTTTAACCCAGCATTTTTAAAAGTGTACATAGACTTCATCACTGTGTAGAATACTATAAAATAATTTATCGTCTACCTCATTCTGTGATAAGAAGCCACATCAGCTCACAAACACTCGACTGATGATATGAAGTGAGTTAAAACGTTTTTTTCAAACGCACGTTATAAGCAACTCGCAGTGCTTTCAGACGGAGCAGCGTTTACTGATCACAGAGCAGCTCTTCACTGACATGCTGGGCATATATTTATTTCATTAAAATCGCAGCCTTTGCGCTTTCATAATCGCACATAAGCCAAATCCCGATGGCGGTTCGATTTCGATGAATCGTGCAGCCCTAATTAATATGATTATCCTTTTGATTGTCTACGTTATTAAACAGCTAATAATGTGTTGCAAATGTTACCCAAACCATGCTCCTGTTTGCTATCTCAGTCTGCCTTTAGTATCAGTCAGCATCCTTAGAAACGCTATGAACATCATAGACCGTCAGTGGAGAACGCATACAGTTCATCATGACATCGTAATATACATCATATACATAATTCACCCGCAATATTGCTAAATGTGTCCGATTTTTCATATCAACAGAAAAATATACTGGGATAATCTGGCTCCACTGCTCCCCGCCCCCCTCCTGACGTGATTGGTTACAAGGTAGTTTGTGATGTCAGAAACACCTGCGATTTCTTTGGTGTTGCAAATGGTTTTGACTTATGAATTTGCTCATGGTTTGTCTTAAAGCATATTAAAAACACCACATAGACATAAACAACATTAAAAACTTGATTTTCACCACAGGGGGTGATTTTGATATGGGATATGAATCTTGGGGGGTGGAAATTAAGATCATTACTCAAAGTGCCTGTGTATACAGTAGTGTGTCAGTGCAGGATTGAAAAAAGCCCTCCTGATATGCTTTGACAAATACAAATGTCTTTCCTTTGTTTTCAGTTGAAGTAGGAAGTCTGGCTGAAACATATCGAATGACTTGGCCTATCCCAAAAAAATAAAAAATAATAATAACCTGCAGTCCAGGGTGCCAGTCCTGCAGACTTTAGTACCAATCCCAATTGAACCCACCTGTCTGTAATTTGCAATTAGGCTTGAAATAAATAATGAAATATGTGTAGTGAAGACGGACAGACACCATGGACCCCATGGACATCCCTGTGCCGCCCTCCGGACCGAGGGAGACGAACTTGATAATAGCGTGTCATTTTCTCACTCAAGCCATTGCCATCTGCTGCCTCTGCTACTGATTGCTTTTAGAGGGAAAAGCTGCTCATAACGGCTGGTCTTGGCTCTGTTTTATTTGCAATAATAGCACATTATAGATATAGCATATTATAGATCCAGTGCATATCTGTGTTTGCGCTTGTCAAATTAAAACATTTTCCAACGTGTTTTCGCTTCGGTGAGTAATTTAGCCAATCACAGACATGTTTGTTGATTTTTTGAACGCAACGGCCAATCACAGGTGTTTACGCTAGAATCCACTCACTGCTCGAGTCTTTGAGTTCTGCACGCGTGATAATCCTCTCTAAGTGTGGATATTATGTAAATAAGAGATTCATTGTGTCGTCAGCTTCACTGAATAATAGAACAGAACTGTGTGAGATCTGTGTTCATTGAATGAGTGGCAGCTTTCAGTGATTATGAAGGAGCGCTCTTGCATGCTGTCTATGCAAAAAAAAAAAAAAAAATGTAATAGGCCTATGATATATTCAGAATTTTAATAAAATGTTTGTCTTCCATTCTTGACAAACGGCCCATCGCATATCCGGGATTCACTCTCAAAATTGTGATGACTGACAGGGATAAATATTTATGTATCGAAATCAGACTCATGTGTCAGGAAAACAAGATTCCTGGCTGCATGTCAATATCCATGTATCACTGGATCTTTTGTAAGCTGTAAGGAACACTATATCGAGTTTAGTTTAAACTGATAATCGTTTGTTTTACTTGCATTTTCCCCTATTAACTCCAGTCACGCAGCAGCTCTTCTGCCACTCAGTCCGGCTGAGGGGGCGTGTTCCGGCGGGAAAGTGACGTCGATGGATACCCTCTTTAGCAAGCTAGCTCTGAGAGCATAATGCTGCGTTCACACCAAACGCGAATAGAGCATCAGGAGCGAGTGATTTCAATGTTAAAGGGTTAGTTCACCCAAAAATGAAAATTCTGTCATTAATTACTTACCCTCATGTCGTTGGACACCCGTCAGACCTCCGTTCATCTTCGGAACAGAAATTAAGATATTTTAGTTGAAATCTGATGGCTCTGAAAGGCCTCCATTGGCACAATTCACTTTACACTCTCAAGACCCTTAAAAGGCACTAAAGACATCGTTACAAAGTCCATCTCACTACAGTGGTTCTAAAATAACTTTATGAATCGGCGAGAATAGTTTTTGTGCGCAAAAAACCCTAAATAACGACTTATATAGTGATGACCGATTTCAAAACAAGGCATCATGAAGCTTCGAAGCGTTATGAATCAGTGAGTCGAATGATGATTCGGATCGCGTGTCAAACCGCCAAACTGCTGAAATTTGGCGATTCAAACTGCTGAATCAACTCACTGATTCATAACGCTTCGAAGCTTCATGATGCCTTGTTTTGAAATCGTCATCACTATGTAAGTCGTTATTTAGGGTTCTATCTAGGGTACTATTCTCGCCGATTCATAAAGTTATTGTAGAAGCACTGTAGTGAGATGGACTTTGTAACGACGTCTTTAGTACCTTTTAAGGGTCTTGAGAGTGTAAAGTGCCATTGTGCCAATGGAGGCCTTTCAGAGCCATCAGATTTCAACTAAAATATCTTCATTTTTGTTCCGAAGATGAACGGAGGTCTTACGGGTGTCGAACGACATGAGGGTAAGTAATTAATGACAGAATTTTCATTTTTGGGTGAACTAACCCTTTAAGTCAATGGAAAGGCGTGTTGAAGCGTGTCTGGAGGTCATGTGGCGCGATAGACGCGTTTTGCGCAGCGTTAACCAATCAGGTGCCTGCTTGCTGCTGTCACGTGGTAAAGTGACGTGATGAGAAACCCAGCATAATTTAAAAATACTACTGTGTCACAAAATGTAGTTTTAAGACTTTTTCAGGTGAGAATGTAGTTGTTTGAAGCTCCAATCCGTGGTTTATTTATAAAGAGAGCGCCTATTTAAAAAAATTAATCTTGCGTTTGTGGAGTTGTGAGATCCAGGCGATCACCGGGTGCTCAGCGCTCATTAACCCCGGCGAGAGCAGCCTTTCCTCGGCCAGTCCTTCTGCCATCTGCCACTGGCTCTGATGTCCTGTAGTGGTTCGTCTTGTGTGGATCTAACGGACGATCTTTGGTGTCATGAATCTATCATTTGTTGTCTGCCAAATCGTTTTGACTGAGGGCAAAGAGAAGTTTCATAACTTTGTTTTTTAGGATATTTAAATATACCTGCAGTGAAGATAATGTAGGCGTTGCCTGGACCACATTTGTGTTGCTATTAATGTTTAATATATATATTTTAAAGGGGTCATATAATGCAATTTTTGTACAAGTTAATATGATTCTACTTTAATTAAAAATGCTCATTAGTATTGTAAGAAAACACTAATTTTACCTGGTCAAAAACAGCTCTGTTTTCAGCAAGACATTTCAGTGCATGTGCCCTTAAATGATAATGAGCTTTGCTCACCCCGCCCCTCTGCTCTGTGGCGCGTTCGGTTCGACACAACACACGTGGAGTGTTGCCTTGACAACAGTTGAGGGTATATCTCGGATTAAGAATGGCAACGGGAGTCTCTGCGTGCAACCGTATCAATTTGAACCGAAGTCGGACCCGGAACAAGATGGCGGCCCCAACGAAGTTCGACAATTAAGGTTTCTGACGTTTATAACGTTTCTGAATGGTTGGTTAACGTAATGTCACTTTGATCTATCTTTGTACTGGCAGGGAATGCTATGTGTTTACTGATGTATATGTTAGTTCATTGACATATTTTAGTTGTACCATGTTAACTTTATCACCAGCGTACACAGTTTGTAATAACCATAACGCGTTGTTCATTATAAACGTGGGATTATGAATTATATTGAGAACGTCATACATAGAAAGCATGCCGTAATGTAACTTACCCTGTAAACTTTAGCCGCATTCATCGTGAAGCGTGCAAGCGATTTGCAAAGATTAATATAAAGGTTAATAAAACATTACACTCACTTCTTCTGGAGGTGCAGCAGGAACACGAATAGTTGGTAGTGATCCTTTTTTCAGGAGCAGCTTCTTAGCAAAACCTGCTTTATACTGACTGGTTTATAAAGCAGTCTGGTGAGAAATGATTCGCGCAAACATGAAAGCATTGACGTTGATCGGGGGGAATATTCCCTTCGAAAACAAAACTCAGCCACTGCGTCTTCAGCAGTTCGGATTTAGGAACATCAAAATGAGTGCTGTATTTGTTATTACACCCAAGAACACAACACCACAATCGCTTAGACGCCATTCTGCTCCAGCTTATCAACAATGGCGGACTGATGACAGCTCGCTCAGGGCGGGTCTGTGTTGAAACGCTGCTGTCAATTAACAATCGTGGGACGTCACACGGTCAGACAGCTAGATTTGAGACAGGGGAAAACATATAAAGAGATTTAAAAAAAAAAACACTGGATGGAGTTTTATCATTATAGGATGGTTGTGTACAGGCACTGCCAACACACATTTCCGTACAATCAACTTGTAAAAGTGCATGTACCATTATTTGACCCCTTTAATGAAAATGAAAAGAGGCAGAGTGGTGTTTTATGACATATTTCTCCTGGAGCGCCTTGAACGCGCGTCTATTTCGCTTCAAACGCTCAATTTATACGTGCGTCCAATTCGCTGTGGACACGCGAATGGATTCAAAATGTTCACGCGTCGAACTAGACTCGGTAGACGCGATTTTAGCGCTCTACTCGCGTTTGGTGTGAAGGCAGCATTAGATCCCACCCTTAAGACGCCTTAAAGACACTGTTAAACTACCTCATGTCTTAAAGCACATAACATTGCAATAATAATGAATGTATAGAGCTTACAGAGCTCTGATTTGAACCACCTGACTGCTGCAGATTCATTTCAGCATTGATAGTGTTGACATAGAAACGCATAAATCGAGTTTGAGGAGGTGAACGTCACAGGTTACCATCTCGTAATTATGGTGTTGTGAACGCAGCATAAGCTCATTGTTTTGATCCAGGAAGAACTCTTTGCGGCATTCTGTGACTTTCCCAGGGTGTGCGGAGGTATGCAAATACATATGACAGGAAGGTAGGACAGGTTGGATGAGCATTTTTGGGTCCTGAGGCTAGAAGATATATACATTTTTTAATATCTAGACCACTTCTATTATTGATTGATATCAGGATGTGAAGAGAGTTTCAACCAGTATAACAAAAAGAAAAAACACTGCCTACCCTAGGTCTGAGGTGAGGTCAAATTTACTGTTGCTTTATGAAATTTCACGTGCAAAATCCAGTCATTTCAAATAGGAATCCAGTTGTTCAGGAGATTTCAGTTTTCAGGCATGCAAATTTACTGACTGACCAACAGGAAGCTGCTTGGTTTGAAAGGGACGTGAAAATGGACAACGGGTCTGTTTTGCCAGTGAACTTTTGCTGAAATGTCTCCATTCATTTGTGACCATACCGAGTCAGTTTCCACGCTAAAGCCTTGGTGGTTTCATCACATCTGAAAGTGTCACTGTTGCCATGCATTATTTTCTATTCTCATATTCCCAAGACCACACCGGTGTGAGCTCCGAATGGGGCAAACCACGGGTGACTGTTTTGCTTTCTGCCAATTCCACACAAAAACACTCACACATGTAGTATCAAAGCTTGTTCAGAGGCTGTTCAGGTCAGACATATTACATTTTTCCCAGCACAGCGCTTGAACAGAAGCAGAGACAGACGTATTACAGAACAAAAAGCATAAATCATCACCAGATTGAACAGCATAGTATATGATAGGGGTTGATAGATTTCTGTAGCACCAACCCGTTGTCTGTATCAGTTTATAATCACATCTGACAACTACGTGCTCACTGAAGAGGATATCTCATGTCCAGAGGATGATTTCAAGGATTTAAAGCAGAATAAAGATGCTAGCACTGTCAGAGGAGGTCAACCCGCAATGTATTTAATTGCACCATAACACGCTCAACTCATCAGGTCCCAAAGAACTGCACCGAACAGACATCAGTGAACCAGGAGATAAAAAGGATCTCAGTAAAAGTCTTCTTTACAGCGGCTGCTCTTACCCAGCATTTTAAAGGACTGCTTTGTTTTTCTGAAGAGGAGAGAGATATAAGAGTGTGTCCTAAGGCTAAGAAAGTGTACATTAATGCAGATTTAACCCTCTTCCCTCCCTCGCACTTTGTAACAAATCCTTTCCTTGCGGGTCAAAATGACCCGAAGCCGTAAAAGTATACTTAATTTTGTCCAGAAAGCTTATTTAATTTATTTTTTCTATTTTTTAATGCATTTTCTTTGGAGATATGTTATTTTTTTTCTTTTATTTACCTTTAAATTACTAGATTTTATCAATAAATAATCATTTATTTTACATTCTTTCAACTTAAATTCAAAATAATTCACAATTTCATGCATAGCCCTTTTAATTCAGCTCAAAATATCTCATATTGGGTGTCTTTCCCAACCTCTTGTGGAAAAATAATAATATAAGATGATATTTCATGACTCTTATAGCTCTACGTGTATGGAGCGGATGAGCTGTTCCTCTGGGTCCTAAAGTCAGTTTCTCTCCAGAATGCATTCAGATACACATGCAGACATTACAAAAGCATTTTTTGGTAAAGTTTTAGCATTTTTAGTTTGAATTTTGAGCATTTTTAGTTTTTGTACTGAAGCATTCCTCGCATTCCATTCATTCCTAAGGGGGTCGAATTGACCCGTGAGGGAAGGATTTGTTACTTTTTTACATTTCAACCACAAAACTCCTCGAATCCAGTCAATTTTTTTTTTTTTTTTACAAATTAATTTCGGGTCAAAATGACCCGAGGGAAGGATGAGGGTTAAATCTATCTCTCTTCATTACAGTATAATGAAATAACAAGGCTTTTGTGTTATTAGACCTCATTATTTACTCATTTCATCTAATGAAATTCTGATGAATATCTTGGCTACTGTTTTCAGTATAAGTGAACATTATAGCTAACAACAATATGTACTAAGAGAGTTTTTCTAATGCATAATCTGCCAATGGGGTAAGAAAAATAAATCTTGTTTCTGTTTGAAACCTTCTTTCCCGTTTTTGTCCCAAACAGAAACAAGATTATTTTACTTACTCCATTGGCAGATTATCCATTAGCAAAACCTTTGTTCATTTTGATCTAGTACACATTTTTAGATATTTGGACTGGAAACAAGAAAAAATACTGAGTAAGAAACACATTTTTTTGCAGTGTGATGGTTAAGAAATTTAGATGAGAGTTTGAGGGACTAATACTCAGTATCTAATCTGATGAAAAGATATTTATTCAATGTTATCCACATTATATTTCATCTGCAACAAGCATTGTGAACTTTTGTAATGATATGTTTAGTCATTAACTTTTAAATGCATCATTATGCAAACACACGAGGAGAGTCTCCACATGAACACATTACATTTTTCTCTGAAACAGTAGGAAATTAAATTAAATTGAATGTGGAGGATTTAATCTGTGACCAGATGATTGACAGGGCAGTTTACAGGATGCATGTAATTAAGCGACAGAGCTGTCCGTTAAAGACGCAATTATGACAAAGTAGTGTATGTCCCAATTAAGCTTGCCTACTCTTCTGCTACACACTCAAAAGTATGTACTTCTAACTCACAAAAACAGTACTTTTGGACATAGTTTAAGTAGGCGAATTGGGATGCAGCAACAGTCACTCTTTCTTTGATCGCAACAACGGATAACAGACTACTCACCTGCTCTACTTACTTATGGGATCTCCTGATTCTCCAGCGATCTCCTTTAAGAAGTATTATACATACCTGTCGAATCACCATAATCCTGTGAAGAGGTGTGTGCTCGCTCTACTGTCACGCTCCAGTCATCGTTGCTCCACTGTCACCCTGGTAAAGGAAAAGAGACTCAGTTAGTTCATATTCATCTGCTCATCTTTATTCTGACTGTGCCGTTACTCCCCTGCTTTCTGTTTAATTCATCAGTCAATAAATACTCTGTTCGGGTTTAACCTAATTCCCTATTAGATACACTGTCAAGTTCCAAAATGACAAAAAGCACCATTAGAATAGTGTGCAACAGTGGTCCATATGACTTGAGCTACACTATCTTGCCAAAAGTTTTGGGACGCCTTGCTTAACGTGCACATGCTAACCCCTTTCTTAATCCGTAGGGTTTAATATGGAGTCGGCCCACCCTTTGCAGCTCTAACAGCTTCAACTCTTCTGGGAAGGCTTTCCTCAAGGTTTAGGAGTGTGTTTATGGGAATTTTTGACCATTCTTCTAGAAGCGCATTTGTGAGGTCAGGCACTGATGTTGGACGAGAAGGCCTGGCTCTCAGTCTCCGCTCTAATTCACCCCAAAGGTGTTCTAACAGGTTGAGGTCAGGACTCTGTGCAGGCCAGTCAAGTTCCTCCACACCAAACTCACTCATCCGTGTCTTTATGGAGCGACGCTTTGTGCCCTGGTGCGCAGTCCCCAAACTGTTTCCACAAAGTTGGGAGCATGAAATTGTCCAAAATGTCTCGGTATGCTGAAGGATTAAGAGTTCCTTTGACTGGAACTAAGAGGCCAAGCCCAACCCCTGAAAAACAACCCACACCATAATCCCCATAATTGGTCACTCCAGAGAACACGTCTCCACTGCTCTAGAGTCCAGTGTCGGCGTGCTTTACCCCACTGCATCCCACGCTTTGCATTGCATTGGGTGGTGTAAGGCTTGGATGAGCTGCTCGGCCATGGAAACCCATTACATGAAGCGTTGTATGCACTGTTCTTGAGCTCTTGAGTTTGGAAATTTCCTGAATGGACTTATTGCACATCAGGTGGCAACCAATCACGGTACCAAGCTTGAGTTCCCTGAGCTCCTGAGAGCGACCCATTCTTTCACAAATGTTTGTAGAAGTGTCTGCATGCCTAATGCTTGATTTATACACCTGTGGCCATGAAGTGATTGGACCACCTGAATTCAATAATTTGGAGGGGTGTCCCAATACTTTTGGCAATATAATGTATACAAGTCATCTTAAGCCATACAATACATTTGTGTGATGAACAGCCCCACGTTTAAGTTAATATTAACAACAATATTTTGCGAGTTCATGAGAAAATCTGGTCACATTTCTTAACCATTTACTGGAGGACAAGATTATCCGGGAATAACAACTTAAATTTTTGTTTAGATTGTTAATCACTCAAAGCTATTGTCTGACTTCAGAAGGCTTGGAATATAGCGTGTAATTTGGTAGCAAATTGTAATATAATGCTTTCCCATTCTTTTTTAAATGAGAGCCCTAGTGTCCATTCATTGAAATTTGTATTCCACCGAAGATGGAAAAGCTAGACTGATTTAGAATGACACAAGGGTCAGTAAATGACAGAATTTTCATTTTTGGGTCAACTAATCCTTTAAGACAAAGTCCTTCTGCTCCCAAAAAATCTGCTTGGCCATAACCTTTTTATGATCCAGCGCATTCATCAGCCTGTGCCAGGAAATGGTCAAAGGAAATGGTCAAATAGTGAAGTGCACCATTCTCTCTTTCTGATGACCCATTCATCTGGCACGCCACTGAGGTGACATTTCCTTTGTTCTCCAAATTGGCCAAGAGATATGCATTCCTGGAAGCAGTGTTTCTTCTGAGATAATGTGCATTTAGCTTATTCATAATGTATTTCCAAAGGGCCACTTTGTTAATAATAAAAAGGAATACATTTTATTTTTTCTTTACAAGGATCCATAAGAAACAAATGTAGATGCATTGAGATTCGTTTAAGGAAAGGTGTTGTTTCAGAATGAAAACAAATCGAGGTGCCTAAAGACTTAGTGAATATAGGGGATATTTCAGTTTTCGAGGGGCTCAGCCGCCTGCGGATAATGGGATGCTGTGGTTTCCAGATTTCTTTTTACAGTACATGTTCACTGGCATGAAGTGGCGGTAAGCGGCAGACTTGCATAGGGTTTTTTGGGGGATTGACAGAAAAGCACAGAAAGCAGTGAGAGTGCCACAAATTAGAAGTGAAAAACTGTACGTGCCAGTCAGACGTTAAGAAGAAGGTAATGACGTCTCACAGTGACATTTAAAATCTCAAAATGTCTTCCACACCAGACTTAAATTCATAGTCCTTATCTTTTCAAGACTGCTACCTTCTCTTCTTCTAATAAGTATAGTAAAAATACTGACTTTTTATTTGCAAAAACAGATTATGGACCAGTTTTTCTAACAGTTTGCACCCTCTTTTAGTGTTAAAAAACTACTGTCAGGATTTACTAAAGACACGCAGTGAAAAATTAGCACTGAAAAGGCTTCGACAGGGTTATTTTTGTGTTACATTTTGCTTCTCAAATAGACGTATCTTGATTTAAGAATGTTATGACTATGTAGATGTTGTGTTCCTATCTTGATTTATGACGATTTGTGACTATGTAGATAGTCAACCTCTGTGTTGCCTTTCCCATGGTAAAGTCGGCTGTTCTGTGGGGAGTAAAAACTCTGTTATGTCTATAATTATATTGATTTATGCTAAATGATTTATGATGGAATCATTCAGACGGAACCACATAGGGTGCTAAATGGTGACCTCTGCTTTTGCGGGTTTTATCGAAGTTGATAAATTTAACTAGGGTCATAAATGATGAAAGGGATATTGAGCATACAAAATCATTGTTTTGTGACAAACAAAATGGGCTTACCTCAAGGCTCAATCTTAGGCCCGTTGCTTTTTTTTTTTTGCCATGTTGTTGTCCAGGGGCTGTATTCACAAAACCTCTTAAGGCTAAAAATAGCTTTCAATTTAAGAGAAACTCTTAAAAATAATGTGTCAGTCCTACAGTTTTGCTCTAAGGCCCCATTTACACTGCATGGTTCAAGTGACCCAATTCCGATTTTTCCCTCTCATGTGGCACAGATCGGACATGACATGTGAACGTGTAAGCAGGAAAAAAACCCGCATGCATTCCGATATCCTCAGATGGGATTCAGGCCTCACTCATATGTGTAATAAATCCGATATGATTCGGATATGTGCATTTGCGTCTGTCATGTAAGCGGTCAAATCGGATATTCCCCAGAAAATGTGAGTCGTACGTCATTGAAAAAGGGACGGAGACAAATGACGTACACTCAGGTAGACACAAACTGCGATCACATGACACTAATGACACTCTTTTTTCTTCGCCTTACGAGAGCAATGTTTTGCTGACCTTTAAAGATACTGCGGAAAGCAAAACATTAAATAATCATCTTGTCTGTGTCCATTGCATATCGCGCCGTTTTACTTCCTTTTCCGGGTCAGAACATCTTGGGCTGTTTCGCCAGTGTGTAGTGTAAATGCAAATATCGGATATGGGTCGCTTTTAACAGATGATGTAAGTGGGTTGTCAAATAAATCAGATATAGTCACCAAATCGGAATTGTGCATCAAGACCTGCAGTGTAAATGCGGCCGAAAGGCCTGTTCACACCGGGATGATTTTCGCGCACGTTTATCGCCGACATTTAACGCCTCGTGACTAAACAAAGGGCGCCAATGTGAGTGTGCACACTGACGCGCAAAATGGCAGGCGTAAAAGCGTCATTTAAAAAAAAGGGGTCGTTGTTCACGTGCCTGGAGCTGCTGAAGTTACAGTAAAACACCACTTGGTGGTGCTCAAGCACAAAACGGTCTTCCCGAGCACACATTGATACGGTGAATAAGTAGTAAGTAGACAAAGAAGAAGATGAGCTGCTAATGCTGCTTGCCAGTTAGCAAAAAGTGTGTGAATGGTTTTGGCAAGCACGTAAATACTGCCTCTCTTCTTCTTCTGTGTGACAAGCGAGTGTCAGAAGCATAAAGTGGCGCAGCGCCACCTTGTGTATCAGGAGCGCCATCTATTGAATGTGCACGTTCACTCTGCGCATCGCCAGTGAAAACCGCTTGGGTGTGAACACTCAAGACACGCGGAAAAACGTCACGAAAAACGCTGGCGATAAGCGCGCACGATATTCATCCCGGTGTGTACAGGCCTTAAGAGCAGGGCTTAAAAACGGAAAAAAATATCAATCGGTTCACTCCGAGCAGAATCGATATTTTAGCTTTTCCGTTTTTGCGTTCCACATTAAACATTACTGGTCCTAAAACGGTTTGATTTGAAAAAATAACGGTTAATAACGTTATTTTAATTTAGCCTATACTTTAAACAAATATGTATAAATAAAGACTTATTTTAACTCAATAATAATATAACGCATGATAATTAAACTTGAATATTTATTTCATAACATTTTTAAAACCACAACAGAAATACATGCATTAATTACAAAGCATAAACAGCGGGACAAATATTGACCTGTTTTAATGGAGCGTTAGACAATCGAAAGTGGCTCTTATGCCTAATTTTTTTCAGAAGAGTGATAACATTCTTTGTACATAACTTTTTTTCAACACTTGAATGAATAAAGAATAAACTTTTTACAAAAATTGCATGAATAAAGAATAAATAAACTGGATAACCATTGCTCTTTTAAGTAATGCACTGTCAACTGGTAATTTCAAAGCAAACACTGCGCAACACGTCCTTGCATCACATAATCAAATTCAGTCAGCTAATAAAGCTTGATCATTTAATGCAATATAACATACCATTTAATACGAAGCATCAACCGTCTATATAGAAAACATTGACCTGTCCTGTATTGGCAATCTGAAAGACTAACGTTATAGGAAAAATGTTTGATAGATGCTAGTAACCTACTTGGATAGGCTTAAACGGAATCCATAAACTAGCCTAAATCAGTCTATTTGAGCTTAAAGTCCGTACTGCTTATTTAAACGTACGAAAAGAATGTCCTCCAATACCTGCGCATTCATTGTAGACCTCAGTGGGGAAAGAAATGTACTTGAGGCATGAAAATGCGCGCTCATACTGACTTGCGTACCGGTAGATTCATAGACGATGGTGCGCGGGCATTTCACTCACGCTTGATCCATCAACGTCACATGCTGAAGCTACTCTATTCATGATTGGTCACTGCAAAATTAAAATATTAAAGAGAACGATAAAATAATGTTATTAACTGGTTAATGGTTATTTCAAATGAGCATTTCTGTTCAGAACGATTCAAATTGATTTTGATTTCGTTTTCGTTTTTGTTCCTCTAAAAATTTCGTTCGTTTCCGGTTTTCGTTTTCGTTCCTTGAACCGGTTCAGAGCCCTGCTTAAGAGTATTTTACAGAGCTGCCAACTCTCACGCATTGGCCGTGAGACACACGCATTTGATTGGTTTCAGACGCTCACACGCCACACCCCCGATTTCTCACTCTGAAGTGTCAACCCAGTCGGTCAAATGCCTCGTGATCGACTAGTTATGCTTTCGGTGAGGGGGTTCAAATTAAATGTGCATATAAATAAGGTGTAGCGCGACTGAAAGGTACATTCCGTTTTGGGTTCTGACAAGAACGAGCCTGTAATGAGCGAAGCAGAGCGCTGTACGCTATGGGGTGCGTTTCCCGAAAGCGTCAGCTATGGTCGCAAGTTCCGTCGTTAACGCATAGTTAAACGAGTCTGTGTTTCCCGAAAATTAGTTCCAACGAACGTTCGCAAACAGCATCGCAAAGTTGATTTGCATACATTTTGTTCTTACACTGATGTTAAATTTGTAGTCATTTTGCACTTTGACAGCCAGTTTGAGATATAGGATATATTTGAGTATTGTATGCAATGATTCTGACATTTTTTGCCATTGAAATGACTGAGGAAAAAGTGTCCCAATAACCCTGAATTAACCCTATAGGCCTACTCTTTGAAATCATAATTACATTGCATTTTGTTGCTTGAAACCCCAAATATTATAACATTCTTCCTTAACAATTAAGGCATTTATTCAGTTATTTGTAACAATCTCATTGTAAAAAAAAAAGAAAAGAAAAAAGCAGTTTCAATGTAACTAGCTACTTTTTGATAGTAACTTGTTGTGCTACTTTTTCAAAAGAGTATTTTGAATGTAGCTTAACTACTGAAAGTAGTTTTTAACTACAACAGTTTTTTTTAGATCAGGATCAGCCACAGCAAAAAAAAAAGAGCCGCCCGCACGACAGACAGAAGAGCAACAGACAGGACAGACTGATTTTTTCCTTTTTCTTCCTTGCAAAAAGTGCTGTAGGAAGCTGTATAATCAATTTGTTCTATTTAGACAAAATCATGCCTCTACATAGTGCTTTAAAATTGTGTGTGTGTGTGTTTGTGTGTGTGTGTGTGTGTGTGTGTCTATAGGATATACTGTATACAAAGTATCATATAGATGCATTTTGTCTTAATAGACAATTATCAACCTTATCTATCAAAGGCAAAAAAGAAATACAGAAAACAATACTACCCCTTTCAAATGCTGATGCAGAGAGATTCTCTGTGATGTGTGTGTGTGTGTGTGTGTGTGTGTGTGTGTATATATATATATATATAGCTATTATTATAATATTATTGTTATTTAATAAATTTTTTGTTGTTGCAATTTTTGCTTTGTACGCTACCAAATCTCACTCTAATGTTTTTTGAAAAGTTGGCAGCTCTGATTTCACAAAGCTAAAACCAGCTCCTAAATCTGTGAAAAGTTAGGAGTAGTCAAGAGGACTAAGATCAAATCACAAACAATCCTGTAGCTCAAACAGTAGAGCATGGCGCTAGCAACGCCAAGGTCATGGGTTCGATTCCCAGGGAAAGCAAGATTTGACAAAATGTAAAATGTGTACCTTGAATGCAATGTAAGTCGCTGCGTCTGCCAAATGCATAAATGTAAATGTAAATGTAAAAGACACTGTATGGAAATAAGCAATAGAGCCATGGGTGCTGAGCCTTTTCTTCATAAATGCAATACATATTGATTTTTAGATTCTAATCTGCAATGACATAACATAAAGATTACTTTTTCTACAGGCAAAATGTATTGAATGATGGAGAATAAAACATTGCGGTCAAGTGGAAGGTCGAACTCGGGTGCGCACACGCAAATTATATGCCCGAATTATCCATATAGGCATTTGGACACGTGATGATGAGATTGTTGGAAACTCTTTTTTTCCTTGAAGTTGAAACCAGGAGACTTGGATGTATTTTCTTCAGCATGATTCTTTATTGAGAACTTGGGCTGTCTTTCGGCTGAGCTCGTCAAGTCTAAAATAAGGGAGCTGTAGGTGGTATTTTATAGGCATTCAGTGGGCAGTCCTTAAAGGTGTTGACATTACAATTACACACAGTAGAGGTAGAGACAATGACCAAAGCAAATGACCAATCACCAATGATCCAATCAGTATAACAGTGCCATTCAAATGCATAGATGATAATTGAATCACTCAGGGGCTCCAAGAGCCATTAAAGACAAATGGTGAGAATCTCAGTAATCTGGCTCATTTGACTTACCATGAAGAGAACTGGCCTGGAAACTTTTCATAACAGACTAATGTTATCATATTTACCTTAAATGCTAAACTGATGTGATCGTCTTTACCGTAAATCCTAAATACAGTGTACTTCAAACATATTCTAACATTTGCAATACCACAAGATGAAGTGGCCAAAAATGATGTGCTTCTCACTGAGCAGGAGTCCACTACATAGATTGAGTCCAAGATTAGAGACCTTAGAGGGCAGCTTAATGCTACTGTATGAGCCTACTTTCTAATAGTGAAAATAATGGTTTATGGAGTTAAAGGAAAGCATGTGTCATCAAATATTTACAGTCATCCATTCTTCATGAAGAACCTTGGTACAGACTCAAACTCACGATAACAGAAGGAATGAAATGGAACCGATGGCAGAGGAAAAAAACAAACCTCATAATGACGCATGTGTTTGGCCACTGTTTTGTATTGCATTTACTGAGTATCACAATACTCTTTACAGGTGGTACATTAAAAAGAGCCTTGAATTAAGAAGGCTGAATGCAAACTTAGATGTGTGGGTGTTTGAAAAAGATGAAAAAAGAGCATGTCACAGCACCTTTAATAGATTTTTTGGGGGGAAATATAAACACTTTAAGAGCTTTCTCTTTTGCATGTAAAGAATGCTTGCCCAGTTCTGATAAGAATTTTAAGACGCTCTCTTGGGAGACAATAGGTAGACAAGACAGATAAGCTACATTTACATTTATTCATTTAGCAGACGCTTTTATCCAAAGCGACTTACAACTGAGGAATACAAGAAGCGATCCGTCATGAAGAGGTGAAAAAACACAAAAAGTGCCTGAAATACGTTTTGGACATTACTCAGAGTAGCATAAGCTAGAATAGGGAGGTGATAAGAGGAAAAATGTAGTTTTTTTATTTTTAAGATGAGGTTAAGTGCTCATGGAAGAGATGGGTTTTCAGCTGTCTTTTGAATGTTGTTTTGGAGGTGGGGAGATCGTTTCACCAGCAGGGAACGGTGAATGAAAATGTTCTGGAAAGGGATTTTCAAGCCTCTCCGTGATGGTACCAAGTGCTACAAAAACATTTTTCAAAAGCATCATAGGTGTGTATAGGCTGTTCCTAAATATTCCTTCTTTTGACCAAATTCAAAGGCAGCATCCCAGCTAACAGGGAACATTATCAGAACTTCGGCTGTTGTTCCAAAGTATCTCTCAAAGTTACGAGCAAAAGTTTTTCCTGTAATATATGTTGAGTTATCTGGTCTAATGTTCTCAATGTGTTTGCACAAAAACATAATTTATACATCATTCATGGAGCGTTTTTGTTTGTTTGTAAAAAATCATTAGGATATTAAGTAAAGGTCATGAAGCGGCCACCTACAGCCGCTGAGAGGCTAAGCAGCAGGAAAGATTCGTGACGCGTTTACATGCCTTTTAAAACATGTAACAGGAACGTTTTATTGGCATGAGGCAGTTAATAGTAAACGTTACAAACGGTCAACAAAAGTGAGCATTCCTCCCTGCCCACCCCCTCTCTACACGGTCTAAATCAAATGCAGGAAACACTCTCAGGTAAATACCCACCTACACACGTGACCAACTACCCGGAAACACCTACTCAAAATACAAAATAAAAGACAAACATTTTCTGCACTTACATTCCAGCCCCTGATTATTACACACAAAAACACGGTAATAATCACCAACACAGTCAAAATACAGATAATATAAACTTGCACATTACATAATTCATTATTGTTACCCTTGGTTTTTTTTTTTTTCCTTTTTTTTTTTTTTACAAAACACTTAAAAAATAAAAAAAATGTGTGTGTGTGTGAGAATGTCCAAAAAACTCAAACGTTCCTTTAGTTCATTCTTGTAGCGGAGTAAAAGTTAATGTTCAAGTCTAGTCTAAGTCGGTAAAGTCAATTGTCAATAATACAATCAAGTAAAAGTCAAAAGTCAAGTCAAAGGGTCAGTTGAGAGCTCTCAAATGTCAGTCATAGTTAGTCTTTAGATTCCTCGGCTTCAAGAATACGACATAATTTAGTAATTGGTCTGGTCAAGCAGGTACTCATGGTCTTGATTTTCACTTGCCGTGTGAATCCCTTTTTGTCCTTTATAGTGTGAATAATCTTGCCCATGATCCAGGAACTTCTAGGTGCGTTATCGTCCACTACCAGTACGACATCTCCCAGCTGAAGATTGCGTGTCTTTACCATCCACTTTTGGCGTTCCTGTAGTAGGGGTAGATATTCACCAATCCATCTTTTCCAAAATAAGTTAGCCAGATATTGAATTTGACGCCATCGTCGACGGGCAAACAAATCTTCCTTCTCAAACAATCCAGGTGGTAAGGTAAGCTTTGTTTTCAGAAGGAGAAGATGATTCGGTGTTAACGCCTCCAAATCATTAGGATCAAATGATGATCTGGTTATGGGTCGGTTGTTAAGTATGGATTCTGCTTCACACAAAAATGTATGAAGACCTTCTTCATCCAAACTTTGCCCTCGAAGGATAGAATTCAGTATCTTCTTTATTGATCTGATGAGCCTTTCCCAAATTCCTCCATGGTGTGAGCCGGTAGGAGGATTGAAAGTCCATTTTATATTCTTTTGAAGAAGAACAGTATTGATCTGACTGTGGTTCCAATTTTGGATCGCCTCTTGTAACTCACGCTCAGCCCCGACAAAGTTCGTTCCGTTATCTGAACGAATTTCAGCCACTTGTCCTCGTCGAGCGATAAAACGTCTCAGTGCATGAATGAATGAGTCTGTGTCCAGGGATGCAATCATTTCAATATGAACAGCTCTAATGGCCAAGCAGGTGAAGATGACTCCGTAGCGCTTTAAGATGGTTCTTCCTCGTTTTACCTCAAAAGGGCCGAAACAATCCACTCCGACATGAGTAAAGGGTGGTTTGTCCGGTGAAACTCGATCTAGAGGCAGATCGGCCATCTGTTGATGACCTGCAATTCCATTGAACCTTCTGCAAACGACACATTTTGACAAAACTCTTCTTATGGCCACGCTCGCTCCAGGGATCCAATATCGCTGTCGAAGGGTAGCCAACATGTAGTTCCGCCCACCATGTCCCACTTCTTCATGAATTTGACGCAGAATCAAACTAGAGATGTGCAAGTCTTTAGCCAATATGATTGGGTGCTTAGAGTCTTCAGGAATCAATGCTTTATCAAGGCGTCCTCCAACCCTGATGATATCAGACTGAAGTATTGGATTAAGACTATAGAGAGGACTGTTTCGCTTGACTACTCCATCCTTTCGTAGACTGATCAGTTCCTCAGGAAATCTCTTCCTTTGTGAAAGTTGGATGATTTCCATTTCAGCATTTTCTAGTTCTCCCAAAGAAAGCAAGTCCTTACACACAGTAGATTTGAACTTCTGCATTTCCTTAATAATAGTCGTCCCTTGTTGATATGGATCTGCACTAAAGAAAACAAGAGCAGTCTGTAGTCGTTTCCTTTCCTTGCTAAGGTCCATCAAGATCTTTCTTAGACGAAGGATCCATGCTACGGCTTTCTTTAGTCGAATCCAAGAGGAGAAGTAATTGAGGAGGCATGATATGGAGTCAGATTCTTCTTTGACTTCTACCGTGTTTACCAAAGCACTCCTTTTGATCTCAGGATCATGAGATGGTATTACATCCCTATCGGTGGGATCCATTGGCCACTCTTCTTTTGGTCGAACGAGAAATGGGGGACCAGAAATCCACATCTCGCTCTTCAAGAAAGAATCCACTTTTGCTCCTCTTGACGCCAGATCTGCTGGATTGCTTGACGAATTAACGTACCTCCACTGTGCTACATCAGAAACCTTCAAAATTTCGGATACTCTATTAGCCACAAAGCACTTGAATCTTGAGGTCTTATTCCGAAGATATTTGAGTACTGAAGTGCTATCCGTCCAAAAAACAGAATCCTGAAAGGGCATCTTGAGTTCCTTTGTCCATATCTGGTCGATACGACTAGCAAGCGTGGCAGCTGTAAGTTCCAGGCGAGGGATTGTAATGGGTCTTAAGGGTGTAACTCTTGCCTTACTTACCAGAAGAGTAGAATAGGATAGTTGTTGGTCATTACGAAGCAGCAGATAGGATACCACACCATATCCTTGCTCGCTTGCATCTGAAAAGTGGTGCATTTCAGCAGATGTAACTTCTCCAAATCCATCGGGCTTCAAACATCTTCTGACCTTAAAACTCTCCAAGCGATGCAGATCATCCAGCCAGTTCATCCAACGTTGAACATACACTGGAGGAATAACATTGTCCCATCCTATTCCCTCTCTGCACAGATCTTGCAGTATCCTCTTGGCCGACAAAATTACAGGTGATAAGAACCCCAGAGGGTCGTAGATGGAGCTGACCACTGAGAGAATTCCTCTCCTGGTAAGAGGTCTATCTTTGACAACCACTTTGAAATTAAAGGCGTCTGATTCAGCACACCATTGCACTCCCAATGCCCTTTCAAGTGGCAAAGTGTCATAATCCAAGTCCAGATCCTTTACCTTCTTCTCTCTGTCCTTTTCCGGTATAGCGCCCAATACAGCACGGCTATTACTCATCCATTTTGTTAGATGAAATCCTCCTTTGGCACACATAATAGTGAGATCCTTGTACAATTTCACAGCATCTAATTCAGAAGGTACGGATACAAGGCAGTCATCCACATAGAAGTTATTAAAAACAACATCCAGTGTCTTGGAGTCAAATAGATCCTTTTGATCCATTGCACATTTCCTCAATGCAAAACTTGAGCAACTCGGTGATGATGTAGCTCCAAATAAATGAACCACCATTCTATATTCCTCTGGATTACCATTCACATTACCTTCAGGCCACCACAGGAATCTCAAGAGATCGCAGTCTTCTGGGTGAACTCGTATTTGATGGAACATGGATTCAATGTCAGCCATCAGGGCAACAGATTCCAGTCTAAATCGTACAAGCACGCTCACCAATGCACTGGTTAAGTCGGGACCTTGCAGAAGCTTACTATTCAGTGATGTACCCTGATAAGAGGCTCCACAATCGAACACAACCCTGATCCTGTGTTTTTTGGCATGGTATACACCATGATGGGGTATATACCACAAACGTCCATCACATCTCTTCAGTTCGGCCACAGGTACCTTTTCTGCATAACCCTTATGGATGACGTCCTCCATAAAGGTGGTGTAATCTGCGTGAAAGGAAGAATTTGCTTTAAACCTTTTTTGAAGAGTTAAAGCTCGTTGTTCTGCAATTCTCCTGTTCATTGGCATGACCACTTCAGCATTTCTGAATGGTAGACCGATGTAATAATGACCATTTTTCAGTCTTGCTGAATGGGACACAAAATCCAGAAACTGCGTATCCTCCTTCGACATTCCTGTCAACTCTTCGTGAACAGTCTCCGGAAAATCAGCCTTAAACTGCTGCTTCCACAACTCTTCCAACTTCATTACTGTAATCCTATTTACAGTCACAGGAAGTTGGGCAGCAGCATCCTCTCTATTCAAGCCCACACCTTTCAGTGGTCCATTAACGGTCCATCCAAACATAGTTCTTATAGCAAACGGGCCGTTACCCTGACTACGTATAATCTCCCAAGGCTCCAATGCTACTGGAACATTAGCTCCAATCAAAAGCTCAATACCTGCATTAATCGCAGGTAAGCAGATATGACTCAAATGAGGCCAACATTCAAGATCTTTCTGTGAGGCAATGTTTGCTGTGGTCACAGGCATGGTCTTTTGTGTGTAAACTTCAGGCAACGCACAGTAATATTCTTGATTCAACCCAGAAACCTCCAGGTCTTTCAGAACGTAACTAGCAACGGATTTGTCTTGACTCATCGTTCTGAGAAGAATATTAACTCGCTTCCCAGGGAGGTTGAGTTTGTTCATCAAACTTTCCGTACAGAAAGAAGCAGAACTTCCTGAATCAAGAAAAGCGTACGTCATCACCACACTGTTTCCATTCTTCGATTTGACGCACACTGGAACGATAGATAAAGCACAGGTGTCTGTACCAGCCCCAGTAAGACCACTGGTCTGCAGAGAGACCATGGCACTGTCTACGGCTGGCTTGAATTCGACTTTCTTCTTGTTTGAAGTGTCTTCCTTCTCATGAAGATAAATGTGAAGAAGACTTGGGTGTTTAAGACCACATATGCTACATATACTTCTCCTTTTACAGTCCCTGCTGATGTGTCCTGTATGCAGGCAACCAAAGCAAATTCCTCTCGTCATCAAGAAATTCATCTTTTCTCTATGACTTTTTCTGGTAAGTTGATTACAAACATCCAGCTGGTGCTCACCACCACAGAAGAGGCAGATTCTGTTGGTTGATATCTTAATGTGTTCTTTTATTTCCGGCATAGCAGTGATAGTAGTAGCAAAGCTGCTTCTGGCTTTTGGCGGAATTATTCTGGTATTCATCTTCCTACCTCCAACAGGTGATGCATCCTGAATATTTCCAAACACAGGATCAGAGAGAATTTTTACTTGTCTCTCAATGAAGTCCACAATATCAGGAAAGGTGGACTGATTATGGCGTCGTTCTTTTAACTCATATGCAACGACTCTCCATTTGTCTTTAAGTTTATAAGGAAGCTTTGAGAGGATAACTTGCATGTTAGTAGTGAGGTTCAGCTCATGCATATAGTGAATGTTTTGCATAGCGTTACAACAGCTCCTTAGGAAAAGACCATACTCTTGTAAAGCCTTAGCGTCTTCAGATTTTATAACTTTCCAAGAAAGAGCCTTTTCCATATATGAAGCAGATATTTTTACCTCATTGCCAAAGTTCTCCTTAAGCAAAGCCTTAGCCCTTGGGTAACCTTGTGAAGGGTTCATGTGCTGGCAACTTCTAACAAGCTCTTTCGGCTGTCCTCGTGTATATTGCTCCAGGAAGTGCAGACAATCCCCTGGGCTGTCTGCTTTCTTTTCCACCACCTCCTCAAATGAGCGCATGAACTCATGAAAGCGCAATGGATCTCCATCAAAGTGCGAAATTTCTCTGGGTGGAAGTGAAGACAATTTATGCTGCTTAACCAATAAAGTAGCAATATCATTTTGCTTACCAATGAGCTGAAGCATGCTTGGGTGGCTCACATCATTTTGAAAACTTGATCCAGGAGCATATCCATTCTGATTATCAAATGATGGCAATGCAGACTGTAGAGGTTTCATTTTGGATCTTGTTGATGGTTGTTGTTGTACTGACTGGGGTTGAGAATAACTTGAAATCCCTTGTGCGTTATCGATTTGTGATGTACAAGTTGCAGGCAAGAACTCTGATGCCACTGGCACACTAGCCGAAGGAACAAATGGTTCCACATCAGAGCGAAGATGCTTAGATACGATTCTATTAACAGAGATATGAGATTCTGAATGAACATCTTGATACACCTTTACCCTGGCCATTGATTCTGCTAATTTGGTTTCCAAGTTGAGTTTTTCCCTCTTCCGCCTCAATTGTTCCTCCTGTTCCTCTAATTCGTGTTTCTTTTGCAGCATTTGTTGAGAGGCCAATAAAGCAGCCACATCTGCCTCAGCCTTCAGACGAGTGGAAGAAATGGAAGATCGACTGAATCGAGATCCATGAGATGTCACTCTAGTAGATCTTTTGCTGCTTATATTTGAAACACTATCCATTGGTTGAATTTCATCCCCAGAATCCATTCCAGCATGTAGATGTGCATTAGAGAGCTGAGTATCATGTGTTGTAGACACAACTTCAACAGAGGGGGAAATACCAGATGGACGAATCCCTTGAGTTGTTGCATCCACTTCCACAATCCTGGGTTCCTGAATATCAGAAAGTGATTTCCCGGTTTCAGTCATCCATAGTTTCACATCTTCTACAAAGCCATTGTAATGTTTAGAAATGGAGTCAAACCATTCATTTTGTTTGGTTTGTTCCTCTGGAGGTAGTAAAGGCAGTATATTTTTATGTAGCACAGATGCGTCAGCCATCAGCAATTGTACCATTTTCAGCATTGAGCACACTTGTGAGACGTTGTCATCACATTTCATCAACCCTTTCATTGACGCAATCACATTCTTCACTTTATTCACTTTACTCTTGCGGTCCTTTTGCAAGGCTTCAATTTTAGCCACCAAGGCTTTTGCCGTGGGCTTAAGCTCCCGTTTGCCACTATCAGCAGCGTGCTCCATATCCTCAGAGTTCATTCTCCAACGCACCAGACAAGTGACTCAATTCCAAACAGCGCCGTATTTAGCGCGCACAGAGCCAAACAATGAATGAATGAGCGTAGTGAGGCGGCAAGAGAGCCTATCCATACGCAAGAGCAACACAAACTGCGTTCCATTCAACGCAACGGCAATAACAGCGTCTTCCACAACAGCGATGCACTCATGTCTATTTATATCGCTGACATACCTCTTCTGCCGTTTCATGCGTGTCGTGTCCTTTGATCCACTTCACGATGCGGGTCCGCGACAACATGATGTGTCTGTGCAGATACCGCTCGCGTCCATAATCCCAGGATAGCGTGCATATTTTGTTGACTAATGAAGCGGCCACCTACAGCCGCTGAGAGGCTAAGCAGCAGGAAAGATTCGTGACGCGTTTACATGCCTTTTAAAACATGTAACAGGAACGTTTTATTGGCATGAGGCAGTTAATAGTAAACGTTACAAACGGTCAACAAAAGTGAGCATTCCTCCCTGCCCACCCCCTCTCTACACGGTCTAAATCAAATGCAGGAAACACTCTCAGGTAAATACCCACCTACACACGTGACCAACTACCCGGAAACACCTACTCAAAATACAAAATAAAAGACAAACATTTTCTGCACTTACAGGTCATGTTCCATGAAGATATTTTGTAAGTGTCTTACCGTAAATATATCAAAAATGTATTATTAGTAGTGATATGCATTGCTAAGGACTTCATTTGGACAACTTTAAATGAGATTTTCTCAATATTTAGATTTTTTTTGCAGCCAGATTTTCAAATAGTTGTATCTCAGCCAAATATTGTCCTATCCTAACAAACCATACATCAATGGGAAGCTTATTTATGATGTATAAATCTCAATTGAAAAAAATTGACCCTTATGGTTTTGTGGTCCAGGGTCACACTTAAAACATTTTTTAAATGGATGTTTAACGTTCAGAGAACATAACTAAAAACTAACTATAACTGACATAACGTTTCCATAACTAAATTGGAATGTTAGCAAAACGTTCTTAGTATATATTTTTTACATGCAAATTATTAATAATCCATTTTATAGTAAAAACTTGTGTAATGTATTTTCATGCTTAAAGGGTTAGAAAATTCTGTCATTAATTTCTCACCCTGATGTCGTTCCAAACCCGTAAGACCTTCGTTCATCTTCGGAACACAAATGAAGATATTTGTGATGAAATCCGAGAGGTTTCTGAACCATAGGTCCAGAAAGGCTGTAAAGACATCATTAACCCTTTAAGCTCTGGGACCATTTTTGGGATTTCCGTCTGGATTTGGCCGACCAAAATTGAAAAGCTTCCCCTACACACATACAGTGGTCTAAATTCAACATTTTGGTGTCATTCTACAGAAAACCCTTTGGAGTTTCATAACCCACTGCTAAAAGTGATAAACATGTAAGTATATGTTGCACAAAAAGTATTCTCGTCACTTCATAACATTAAGGTTGAACCACTGGAGTCACATGGACTATTTTAATTATGTCTTTACTGCCTTTCTGGACCTTGAAAGTGTTAATTACATTGTTGTCAATGGAGGGGCTAGAGAGCTCTTGGATTTCATCACAAATATCTTAATTTGTGTTCTGAAGATGAACGGAGGTCTTACGGGTTTGGAACGACATGAGGGTGAGGAATTATTGACAGAATTTTTGGGTGAACTAACCCTTTAATAGTGTATTGCTTAGCAACATTCTAACATTATTCAAATTAATTGTTAATTTAATCTCCATAAAATGCTCCGAATGTAGTTCAAAATTTGTCATTTATGTTCTGTTGGGTTGCATTTTATTTAGGAGGCTGCCTTAGAAGGATGCTGGCAGTTGTGATGAGCAGAAATTGGTGACTAAGGACCTATTGTACTCTATCAATGCCACAATTCAGGATGGAGGTTAAAGAAAGATTGAAGTGGAATTGAATCAAGTTATCCTCCATCTAATATCGGACCACATCTGATGAAGAGGGCAATTAAGTTGTCACAATCAAGGGGAGTTCAAGGCGGAAATTGAGGAAAGGTTTGATCAGATCCTCAAGTAGAGCTCTAACCCCACTGGCACAGAGAAAATCACCTTAAACTATGAAATGAGAATGCTTAATAGCTTTCACCCAAGTTCACACAGGAGTTTCGTGCAGGAATAGGATCTGTTATTCTACTGTAGGTTTGGGCAAGGGGGGTTTAAGTTTAGTCTGTGGTTTATTTGCTTGACCTTTTCATCCTGATTATAAAGATGCACTCGGGGTCTGGAATACCTGTAGAAAGCTATTCGCTAACAGTCCCATTAATCTCAATGCCAGATGCTCTATTGGTTCAGGATCCTCCCGAGGTGTGCGCTTTGAAATCGTCCGACTTTTCTCATGGGCACTCAGTTCTGAACACAACTGTTTTTGAGCCAATCATGGATGGTAAAGTGTCCATCGTCTGCACACTTCAAGTAGTAAGTCATCCGGTACACTGTAAACCCGAATAAGTAATCAGAACTTGCTGAATTTTATTTTGTAATCATACATTTTAATTGCTCTGCACTTGAAATATTTGAGTAAGCTAATTAATTTAACTTAAAATGTCATGTAATCTAAAATTTTTAGTAGTGGAAACTTGACTAGCTTTACCTAGCTAAATCAATAAACGCCAATTTGCTACTAGTCTCAGTCTCAGACGTCACGCCCACAAACCATTGGCTGAACGTCTGATGGCACACTTACCTACACTTCAGGAGTTTCCAACTCGTCATCACAACTCAACAGGATGTCCGCGAGACGTGTGTGTCTTGTTTAACAGAAACAAATGCCCTGATGCCAAACTCCCTTGTGGAAGAAGAGCATCATTGAGTTTACAACTGTGACGAGCGCTTGCCAGGATCAACTAAACACAGGATTTTCAAAAGTATGTGAAGTTCGTGCTCCATTGTTGCAGTAAACTTGCACAACATTCTTGAGTGAATAATTTATAGATGTATGACAGTCTGTTATTGCAGGGACACCGACTTTACATTTTCATGCCCCTAAACATGACGTGGAACAAAACAAACTGTGATTGGTTGAGTTACATGTCAGTCAGACAGCCTCTGGGCGGTCCTCCAGGGCTGCGTTCAGCCCCCACAAAACATTGCAAAATGTTTTTTTTAAAAGGAAACGTGCTGCTTTGAACACCCTGTTCTGATGATGCAGGAGTTGCAACTATGGCAGCTGAGAAGGCCATTGATTGTGTTCTTTTTGAAGAATTTTCGGAGCCTGATGAAATCGGTATAAATACGTGTTTAATGCTGCAAAACACACTCAAAGTTACAGTCACTGCCCTTGCTGTCCAGAATAAAATAACATCTCAATCGAGTGAAGGGATTTGTAGAAACTGTGGTTCCTAATTATTGTGATCCATCATTTGCCTTGCATTTCAGGATGAAAAGACAAACATGTCTTCTAATATCATCAACTGCTGCCGCGGACACATTTGTAAACGACTTTACTTGGACCCATTGTGCGAGCTGTCTCTTTAATACCTTGTGGTTTTAATACATGTTGCTGCTGATTGGGCTGACATTTTTAACACACCCACCAAACAAGAGAAAACGCATCTCAAACCCCAGTGCACATTGTTGCACACGTTCAACCAGGAAACCGTAACAAAACGCTGTGCACCGCTTTGAGCTTGAATGTGCCCCACCTTCTGCCTAACGTCTGCCTACGCGAAACTTGCTAATTGGGTACACAATGCTTTGGTAGCAGTAGCATAGCATAGCACCTGCTGAATGAGGACATCAATATAGAACATTTAATATATATATGTTGTCAAACTAAGCTCATGCTCCACTCGTCACATGATGGAAACCCTACAAAAAAGCAACATAACTGAAACTCTTCTAAACTAGCAGACAAAACATTAAACGCTACTAAATCTCCCACTTAACGTTAATCATGCACAAAAAACACTTAATTTTGGTATTTACTGTCCTTTTTGAGTGTCATGGCAAAGCATGCTGGGAAATAGAAATCCCAGCCCAGTTTCGGTTAAATTTAAGTTAGTATAACTTAAAAGAAACAAGTTCATAAAACTCAAAACAATGAAAGATTACTTAAAATGTGTCAGTTTTGTGAACTTAAAAGAAAAATGAAGTTGTAGATAATTTGAGTTGGCTCTACTCAAACCAATTGAGTGTTGCGAATGAAGCGTTAAGCGCGAGTGATTTACATGTTAAGTCAATGTAAAGACGCGAATAGACATTCTGCAAATGACACGGCACGAATTACGCGATTCACGCAAATGACACGGCACGAATTGAGCGTTTTGGGTGTTTGACGCGCTTAACGCGTGATTTGTATGTATCGTGCGAGTTGAAAAATCTGAACTCTGGTGGATATTCGGGCCGCGTTAACCAATCAGGAACTTGCTCTAGTAGTGACAACAATGAGGACAAAATCATATGTGGATACCCGGAGCTGTATGATACATCTTCATACTTTATAGAAACAGGAATAAAAAGGATCTTGCTTGGAAGAAAGTGAGTGAGGAGGTCGGATAATCTGGTAAGTTGTAAAAAGCGCTCTTTGCTCAATTTGACCTATATATATACATATTGAGACTACAAGCTAGCTAAAGCCGGTAAATTGAGCTTATTCGCCGTATTTTAAAACAATCCATGTCAGCCATTTCGCAACGAGACTGGCAAAAGCCCCTGCCATGACGCAAATTCGCAGCTGTTGTGAAGTGAATGTCACAAATTATTTGCGCAAGTCACGTCTGGTGTGAACGCACAGTTAGGGTTTATAGTGTACATATACATGAGTCGGTACAACTGGGCTAAAAAATGTGCTTGCATAGTGTATGATTGCAAAAATATATATATATGTTTTTATTGAACATTGATAGAGCAACAGATTTTGAGTGAAAATAAATCATAAAAGTTGTTTGTTTTGTTTAAAAATGTTATAAATGTATGAGGTGGTGAGGTGGACCTTTTACCCCACACATTTTACTCACCAGCATGGGGCAAAAGACACACATTATTTATAAACCAATTAGTCGAAGTAGCCCACATACTGAAAAAATTGGCTTGCATGTGAAAAAAATGTAAAGTGTATTAAAAGCAGACCAGAAAGCAAAAGTTACAGCCCATAGCTTTTTTCAGTGCTCATAGACTTTTTCTAGGCACGAGAACTGACTGGTGTTTCTTTTTGAGCGCATACTATTCTGTTTGATATACAAACTAAGCATATATATATTAAAAAAAGGCTAAACTGGCTGTATTAGCACACACAATGAAGAAGATAAAGATCCAAGACAGTCTTTAATAGTATCCACAGATAAATCCAAACAAAGGCAGGCAAACAAAACCATAACATCGACGAGACCCGATAACACTGAGCTGAACTTAAATACACAGGCAAATGAGGATAATCAAAGACACACACCTAAACTGAATAACGAATCACATTAGTGTCCATGACGACAGATTAAGAAATGAACACAAAGTCCAAACAAAGGGAATTCACAGTAATATGTTTTGAATAATACATCTCTCTCAGAAAAAAAGATACAAAAGCTGTCACTGGGATGGTACCCTTTAAAAAGCTTCTAATATTTACACTCTGGTTACCAATATGTACCTTTGAGGACTAATATGCACTAATATAAAAAGGTACTGCCCCAGTGACAGTTTTTGTACCTTTCTTTCTGAGAGTGTACCCTACTGTGAATTTGGACACTATTCAGCTCACATACTGTTTTTCACCTATAGTAGGGAAGTATTCTAAGTATTCTACGGGTATTTTCAAAACCACAGCTTTTTCTGTGCGGTTTGGCCGTCCGTTCGTCCACATGCAAACGCAGTGAACTTTTTTTTTTAAACTCCTGCCAGGGTGAAGATTTTTAGAAACTGCAGTGTTGTCATGTGGACAGTGAAACCGGAGATTTTGGCTTGTTGTGTCAGAACTGGAATATTTTTTCCAGGCTTCTGATTGGCCAACATGGCTTTACGGTTATGGTTGCATGCTCTTGATAGCGCTTCATAGTGTGTTTTGCATTTTCATGTGGATACAATTTTTTGCGGGGGAAAAACTAGCCTGACAAGCCAGACCCACATCAAGATGTTGGGTCTGGGAACACACCATTGGCAGGGCTCAATCCGAGGGGCGGGATAAACGGTTGTCTTTCAAATCCCCTCTGCACGCAATAGGATAGCGCTACAACCAACCAGAGCAACGGAGAAGGTGAAGCGGAGCTAGTTGAGAGATTAAACTTTCGCCGTATCCAGTCGGCAAAACTCTGAACACATCTTCCTTTCTTAAGAATGACTTCAGTGCCATTCTTTGTTCTTTTCTCAAAGAAAAGCTGAACTCCAAGTCTTCCAGAGTCGCGGCCAAAGCCGATTTTAAGCCGATTCCGCTGTTCGCCAGCTTCTTTGTTTATGAGTATCTAGATATTGCTAGACGACCCTGGCTGCAAATTAAATCTGCTGCCGCTAGGGTGCATCTAGATTTCTAGGCTAGGGAAAAACTAACCCGTCTTTTATAAAAAGACCCGTGTATGTGTGGACTAGGCCTCAGAATCACACCAAATCTTTTGCTTATCATCGTGAATGTAGCTAGTCTAGAGGCTAACAGTCTAATCAGATTCAATGATCTATGCTAAGCTATGCTAAAAGTGCTAACCCCAGACCCGGATATCAGCTGAATGGATTCGAAAATGGCAAAACTCAACTGTTTAACTCTAGGGGAGTTGGAAAATGAGCCTATTTTTTAAAACAAATGGAGTGTTCCTTTAAGGCCAAAATAACAGCCAAATAATTTATCCTGAAAAAAGGAGCTCTGGTTATAATTGTTTTGATTTTAAGCTACCTTTTACATTTTTATATGATAAGGTTTTCACAACACCATTAAAAAAAAACAAAAAAAACAATGTGTTTTGGCTGTTCATCTACATGACAATGGTGTTTTGTTGGCCCCGAAAATGCAAACTTTTGAAAACGCAAAACATTTGAAGAAAAAAAAAAAACCGTCCTTGTCCTCCAGCCTGATTGATATAATTGTCTATAAGGCAGTGTTTTTCCATCCTGGTCCTCTGTCTCATGTCGAAGGCTGTACCCACATAATGTCATTGAGGCTGTCTCATTACATTACATAGAGAGAGAGAAATTACTGTAATTACGCATGAATAACAGTCAATTTTCTAATAGTTGCTTTTCTGAAATGAGACAGTCACAGTGATTTAGGCTATGCTGCTGACGAATATGTCCTCTGGAGGGCGCAGTCTCTGAAATGAGACGTGCCTTATTCAGATCACTCACACCTGAAACAGATCATCAGCTGGTCAGTTCAGAACTGTGTGTGTCAGATAAGAGAGACATGCAAAATGTGGTCTCCAGGGCTAGAACTGAAATACGGGATCCTTTTTTAAAGTACATCAGCTGTTTCTAGGCCACCCTATTACTGGAGTATTCATATCAAGTGTGTGCAACATACTTAAACATACAGTATTTGTCCAATAGTCATTTATATTGGTGTAAAAAAGTAGAAACAAATTGCAGAGTTTATCTTGATCATACTGTAAAATAATCATCATGTTAAAGTTGGAATGAAACAAACATTGTGATCATCTTTGCTTCTGGAACAAGAAAAAAAATACTTAATTTTGTCCAAGGTTTTCTATTGGCTGATCTCATGTGAGTGACAGGTTGCATCTCAGAGATGAGATGTTGCTGCAAGAGGGAGGGGAAGATATTCTGATTCAAGATTATGAGGGCACATTAATTAAAAAAATATATAATAATGATGTGCACGGATAAGACATTTATAATAAATACTGTTATATTCCAAGAAAAATTCAAATTGTCCAATTTTTATTTCATAGTGACTTTAAGTAAAGCGCTGAATCCTCTATGTACTCTAATTCAAGAAATATTAGGGCTGTGTTTGTTATTTAGTATGTTTTTTGTTTGTTTTTTGCACATGTTGAATAATGCATACAGTTCTGCTCCACTTTTTAAGAAGCACTGAAAACTGTTGAAAAAAAAGGCTGAGAGAATAGTCTTCACCCTCAAAAAGTTTGGTTTGAATGAATGCTGAAATCATCATGTTTGACTTACAGTCAGAATTTGAAAATTATCATAGCAACATGACTGAATTACTGCTACTGTTAAAACTGATGTGACAGGATATTTGTGAATAACTTGTTTCCCATGTTTTCTGCATCAGTGATTCTCAACTAAGGGGTAAGGGTCATGGAGAGCAGTGAAAAAACAAAAAACAAATGCTGAATGCAAATTAGGATTGCAACATAAACTGAATAATCAGATCGTCCAATCAAGTTCAACAGTATTTTAGTGGAAATTTATTTGGTGATATGACCAATAGTAATATAGAATTTGCCTCAGCATTTGATCTATGTGTTAGGCTGTTAATTTGCCCATATGCATTTAAAAATGAATTTGACCAACTTACTGTCATGGGATAAGTAAATGAGAGAGTGAAGAGGACTCAAGCACAGAGATATATCAGGGGTTTATTCACAAAAAGAACAAGAAAGAGAAGTCACAAGGGGCAAACAAAAAAATGTAGAGGTCAATAATACAACAGACTCAATAGACTGGATTGGATTGCTGGGCTTGACTGGACTGGATTAGATTGCTGGACTGGACTGGGCTGGACTGGACTGGATTCAATTGATGGGCTAGACTGGATTGCTGGGTTGGACTGGACTGGAATGGATTAAATTGATGGGCTGGACTGGACTGAATTGCTGGGTTGGACTGGACTGGATTGGATTGCTGGGCTGGGCTGGACTGGATTAGATTGATGGGCTGGACTGGACTGGATGGCTGGACTGGACTGGATTAGATTGCTGGGCTGGACTGGACTGGACTGGACTGCTGGGCTGGACTGGACTAGACTGGGTTGCTGGGCTGGGCTGGGCTGGACTGGATTGCTGCGCTGGACTGAACTGGACTGCTGGGTTGGAGTGGACTGGATTGCTGCGCTGGGCTGGGCTGGACTGAACTGGATTGCTGCGCTGGATTGAACTGGACTGGATTGCTGGCTGGGCTTGGCTGGACTGCTGGGTTGGAGTGGACTGGATCGCTGCGCTGGACTGAACTGGGCTGCTGGGTTGGACTGGACTGGATTGCTGCGCTGGGCTGGGCTGGACTGAACTGGATTGCTGCGCTGGATTGAACTGGACTGGATTGCTGGCTGGGCTTGGCTGGACTGTAGTACTGGACTGGACTGCACTGGATTGCTGGGCTGGGCTTGACTGGATTACTGAACTGGATTGCTAGGCTGGACTGGACTGGATTGCTGGGCTGGACTGGACTGAATTGCTGGGCTGGACTAGACTGGATTGCTGGACTGGGCTGGATTGCTGGGCTGGACTGAATTGCTGGGCTGGACTAGACTGGATTGCTGGACTGGGCTGGATTGCTGGGCTGGGCTGGACTGAATTGCTGGACTGGACTTAACTGAATTGCTGGACTGGACTGGATTGCTGGGCTGGGCTGGACTGGATTGCTGGACTGGGCTGGACTGAATTGCTGGACTGGACTGGATTGCTGGGCTGGGCTGGGCTGGACTGGATTGCTGGACTGAACTGAATTGCTGGACTGGACTGGGCTGGACTGAACTGGATTACTGGGCTGGGCTGGGCTGGACTGGATTGGATTGGGCTGGACTGAACTGGATTTCTGGGCTGGACTGGACTGGATTGCTGGACTGGATTGGGCTGGACTGAACTGGATTTCTGGGCTGGGCTGGACTGGATTGCTGGACGGGACTGGGCTGGACTGAACTGGATTTCTGGGCTGGGCTGGACTGGACTGGATTGCTGGACTGAACTTGATTTCTGGGCTGGGCTGGACTGGACTGGGCTGGACTGAACTGGATTTCTGGGCTGGGCTGGGCTGGGCTGGACTGGGCTGGACTGAACTGGATTTCTGGGCTGGGCTGGGCTGGGCTGGGCTGGACTGGGCTGGACTGAACTGGATTTCTGGGCTGGGCTGGGCTGGACTGGGCTGGACTGAACTGGATTTCTGGGCTGGGCTGGGCTGGACTGAACTGGATTTCTGGGCTGGGCTGGGCTGGGCTGGACTGGGCTGGACTGAACTGGATTTCTGGGCTGGGCTGGGCTGGGCTGGACTGGGCTGGAGTGAACTGGATTTCTGGGCTGGGCTGGGCTGGGCTGGACTGGACTGGGCTGGACTGAACTGGATTTCTGGGCTGGGCTGGACTGGATGGAAGGAACTGATGCAGAACTGATAACAGACAGTAAGGAGAAGACTGACTGAAAGAAAAAAAAAAGTTAGGAAGGTTAAATAGAAAAGAAACCAAAAAGGGTAATGAGAACCAAATGAACTAATAAACTTAACAAAAGGACGATGTCCCTGATGTCAGTAATCACACAACAGTGAAATCACGGCTACAGGACAAGCAACTGAATAGGCCTACAATTCTTTCTTTCTTGAAAATAAAAAAAAGCGCTGAAGTACACTCTCAATCTGTCGGAAAGACAGTTATTGCCCAATAAAAGTGAGTAAGCCATAGTGATAGCTCAATTTTAAAGGGTTATTTCACCTTAAATGCCCTTCTTTCTTTTTCAGACCACAAAAGGAGAAATAAAAAAAAGTGTCCCACTTGTGCTTGTCCTTATAATGGCAGTGAATAGCAACCAGCATCAAGCTTTAAAAACACAAAAGTATCACAGAAAGATCCCATGTGACCCGTGTTTATATATTTCAAGTGTTCTGTGGGTATACGACAGGGTTTGGTGAAAAACAAACCCAAATGTAATGCATTATTTAACTAAAATCCTGCCCTTGGCCATTGGTGTTCTGTGCTCAACTGCACGTTCATGAGACTGTGCCACAGTTCACTCCGACTCGCCCAGATAAACAGAAATCAAGAATAAAAACATCACATGAAATATAAACCATGTCCTTTCTTCTCTGAGGTGAACATATCTGCTGTGTTCGTCAGGACCACTATCGTCAAAGATGATTGACAATTAGCATATCGTTTGGATTAGTGGTAAGGTTCTGTAAACAGAACAGAACCAACATAAGAGTATTGCAGATATCATTCATGTTCTGTATTTTATATTTCGAGAAATAAGTCTGGTTCAAAGGGGAATCAGAAGGACAAGCCGAGGATGGAGGAGGGTAATTAGCTCATGAGCAATGCGATTGTAATGACCTGCTCTGAGACACGAAGGCTGAGGATCCAAACGCAGCTTTATTAAAGGGTAATCCACAATCATAGTCAAAAAACAGGCAAAAGGTCATACACAGGCAAGCCGTCCAAACAGGAGAGACAGGCAAAAGTGTAATCCAAAACAAGGCAAGTAATCCAAAACCAAGAGACAAGAAACCAGGGAAAATGCTCAGAAATGCAGTGATACAACAAAAAAGACTTCAGTGAATGACGGGGGCTGTGTCCGAAACCTGGAAAATGCTGCCTTCGGAGGACACATTTCAAGGCAGGAAGGCCTCAAAGCACGTCCGAATCCGATGTTTTCTTCACTTCCTGTCTCCTGAGAGCCCTTCATCTGCTCAAGTAAAAAAAAAAAAAGGAACAAAAAAGATGATGACTTCTGAAAGTTGCGTGTGCTGGTCAGTTTGTGTGTAAATGTAGTTTTTTTACCAACATTTTCTACTACACATTAGGTCAAATTCTTCCCCCTCTGCTGACCTCACTCCTTCCACTTTGATCACTTGCCTGGATGAGATAAAGGCGTGGATGAAGCAAAACTTTCGGCAGCTAAACAGCTCCAAGACTAAAGCAATCCTAGTCGGCACTCCACTTCAGGGCCGGAAATCCGTTATCACCAGCATTGCTTTCTCTGATCAGGACATTCCACTTTCCACATCAGTCACCGAGTCCTGCACGGGTCCGATTTTAAAAACCTGCACCCGCCCGTACCCGCAGTGCTTAAACCCGCATCCGACCCGTTTTCCGACAGCAGCACTAAATAAAATCCGCACCCGACCCGCTTAAAATAGAACCAACACCCGACCCGCACCCACAATAAAATCAGTTTAGCATATCACATTATAGACACACTTACAAAAATGTTTATTGCCAGCAAACAGAAGTTATTACACGACCATTAACACAAGGACAACTTCTGCCGGGAGCTTAACGTGGCTTAATGTACTGTTATTAAGAGACCACACTCAGTAAACATAATACTAATAACGTATACTATGTACAAAAAATCAGATGAGCCCAGAATATGAATGCAACACGTATAATTACACGTTAAACGTGGCTTAATGTACTAAGACTGTGTTATTAAGAGACCAAACTCTGGAAACATAACACAAATACTGTTCGATAGAACTGCTTGTGCTTGGTTTTGTTACCACAGTTATCTGCGTGCTTTCTCAGCGATGAAGTTCCACATTTGCGGCTATCTTTTCTTAAACTCCTCATGATCCATCTTGACGAGTGCAGGCAGAGCACCGCGCGGCCACAGATAAACTGATATGGATTTGAAATTTTAATCAACTTGGAATACAGGCAAGGCATATTTTTGTATATGCATATTTTTAGGAACACATCTACAATATACATTCATATGTTGTTTATATATAGGCCTATATCCGTTTGCACGTGACTGTTTAAAACCCGTGTTTAGACCCGTGTTTCTCCCTTGTCCGACCCGACCCGCACCCGTATCCGACATACTAGGATGTTTTTCACCCGTTTCAGCAATACTCGCGGGTACCCGCACCCGTGCAGGACTCTGAATGGAATCCCAACTTACTTTTGAAGCTCACATCAAACACCTGTGTAAGACCTCCTTCTTCCACCTCAGAAACATTGCCAAACTTCGTCCCTTACTAACACTGGCAGATGCGGAGAAGCTTGTCCAGGCCTTTGTCTCCTCCAGGCTGGACTACTGCAATGCGCTCCTTATTGGGATCCCAGGCAAAAATCTCCAGAAGCTGCAGTGTATTCAGAACAGCGCTGCTAGGATCCTGATGAGGGTGCGCAAATACTACCATATCACCCCCATTCTCAAATCACTCCACTGGCTTCCTGTCTCGCTCAGTATTGAGTATAAGATCTCCCTCCTTACTCACCAGTGCATCCATGGTGACGCACCCCCCTACCTCAAGGAACTCCTCACCACGCAAACATCCACACGTAATCTCTGTTCTGTTTCAACGCATCTTCTGAAAACTCCCAGGACCAAACTCCGTACTATGGGAGATCAGGCCTTCTGCTCAGCTTCCCCCAGTCTGTGGAATGCTCTCCCTGACCATTTGCAGATCCCACAGACTGTAGATGCTTTTAAACGTGGTCTTAAAACCCACCTTTTTAGCAGAGCTTTTGATAGATTTGTTAATTTAATTTTTCAGTTTTATTTATTCTTATTTACACTCACCTAAAGGATTATTAGGAACACCTGTTCAATTTCTCATTAATGCAATTATCTAATCAACCAATCACATGGCAGTTGCTTCAATGCATTTAGGGGTGTGGTCCTGGTCAAGACAATCTCCTGAACTCCAAACTGAATGTCAAAATGGGAAAGAAAGGTGATTTAAGCAATTTTGAGCGTGGCATGGTTGTTGGTGCCAGACGGGCCGGTCTGAGTATTTCACAATCTGCTCAGTTACTGGGATTTTCACGCACAACCATTTCTAGGGTTTACAAAGAAACATCCAGTGTGTGGCAGTCCTGTGGGCGAAAATGCCTTGTTGATGCTAGAGGTCAGAGGAGAATGGGCCGACTGATTCAAGCTGATAGAAGAGCAACTTTGACTGAAATAACCACTCGTTACAACCGAGGTATGCAGCAAAGCATTTGTGAAGCCACAACACGCACAACCTTGAGGCGGATGGGCTACAACAGCAGAAGACCCCACCGGGTACCACTCATCTCCACTACAAATAGGAAAAAGAGGCTACAATTTGCACAAGTTCACCAAAATTGGACAGTTGAAGACTGGAAAAATGTTGCCTGGTCTGATGAGTCTCGATTTCTGTTGAGACATTCAGATGGTAGAGTCAGAATTTGGCGTAAACAGAATAAGAACATGGATCCATCATGCCTTGTTACCACTGTGCAGGCTGGTGGTGGTGGTGTAATGGTGTGGGGGATGTTTTCTTTAAATTCCACGGCCTACCTGAGCATTGTTTCTGACCATGTCCATCCCTTTATGACCACCATGTCCCCATCCTCTGATGGCTACTTCCAGCAGGATAATGCACCATGTCACAAAGCTCGAATCATTTCAAATTGGTTTCTTGAACATGACAATGAGTTCACAGGACTAAAATGGCCCCCACAGTCACCAGATCTCAACCCAATAGAGCATCTTTGGGATGTGGTGGAACGGGAGCTTCGTGCCCTGGATGTGCATCCCACAAATCTCCATCAACTGCAAGATGCTATCCTATCAATATGGGCCAACATTTCTAAAGAATGCTTTCAGCACCTTGTTGAATCAATGCCACGTAGAATTAAGGCAGTTCTGAAGGCGAAAGGGGGTCAAACACAGTATTAGTGTGTGTTCCTAATAATCCTTTAGGTGAGTGTAATTTTATTTTTATTTTATTTTTATTGTTTTAAATCTGTAGAACTTGGAGATTTTTTTTAATGTAAAGTTTTAATACAAATAAAATGTATTATTATTATTATTGTTACTTCTGATGTAATTTCCAGCGAGAAATTACTAATGTAGTAATTAAATATTAACTTAGTCACCACTAAAGCTCGCTATATTTTGCTGTAGATGATTAAACGGTTACACTGCCTCAGAAGTCTGACTGAAGTCAGTTTTGTGAGGTGCCTTCATGCACAAACGCTAGGGATGGCTGACGCGAAATTGACGTTTCGATGCTTTTCGATCCCGAAGCGCAGATGTTTCGAAACACTGCTCCGAACTGGGATTCGAAACACCTATGTCACGTGACTGCGGCTAAATGAAGCTTCAAAGTGTTTCATCCGGTGGCGTCTACTGATACTGCGTTTGATTGAAAGGGGCGGGAACAAACCACACAGTCACACATCTGTATGAAGCTAATTCACCACAGGTTAAAAGTGAAGTTAATCCTTCTTCACCTCGTGGGTTTTTGTGAGAGGAGAGAGATTTTGTGATAGCAGTCATTTTGTGATAGCAGTCATTTTGTGATAGCAGTGATTTTCCCTCATTTGTATGTACTTGCTAAAAAAATATCTGTGCATGCCAGTAACAAATGTCCCTTGTTGTGAGAGGATTTTTTCAAAGGCTGGAGAAATTATATGTAAAAAAAAGAAGTCGGCTAAGTCCTTCAACAGCAGAGCAAATCATATTTTTTCAATATAAAAATGTTATGTAACAAATGTGACACATTGTGGCTTTATTTATTTTATTAATCTTCATTTTTCATGACCAAAAAAGACTATCGTTATTCACAATGAGGAGGCTACAGGTTACGAAACCAAGATCATGTAGTTGTCAGACAGATGTTAAAAACTATTTTTTTTTTTACATGGATCATTGTCAAGGTTATTTCAGATCAACACATGCAAGTGACCACTAGGTGTCGCCGTAGAGACGGGTGTCAGATTGAAGCTTCGAAACATTATGGCATATTTGCTTCAACTGTTTCAGTGCTTCACGAAGCCTCGGTCTGCCCATCTCTAACAAACGCTGCCTTACAAGCCATTGTCTGATGAGGCAACGAGTCTGCTGCCAAGGTTTTCGGATGCAGCCAAGGTGAACTGGCTAGATATGGGCAGAGGTAATGTAGTAAATGAGACACTGGTCTAAACAATGAGTGCTGATGAGTCCGGGCAAAGGATAATGGGTAATGTAGTTCATGATGGACTGACAGTCCGGGGTGGAGTGCCCTTTGGTGGTAATTAATAATAATAATTTGTTACATTTATATAGCGCTTTTATAGACACTCAGTGTGCTTTACATGGAAGGGGGGAATCTCCTCATCCACAACCAATGTGCAGCACCACCTGGATGATGCGACGGGAGCCATTTTGCGCCGGAACGCCCACCACACCCCTACTCTTTATCAAACGACATCCTGGGATTTTTAATGACCACAGAGAGTCAGGACCTTGGTTTAACGTCTCATCCGAAGGACAGGCCCTCTCACTGGTGAATTGTGACAGCGATAAGCTGCTGATAATATTGATGGACCGTATGGATGCTGTGATAGGTGTCATATTCTTGGATCACATGGATCAGCTGAGAGTCAAGTTTGACTGATGTGACCTGTCATTCTGACTGACAACCGGAGTTACTGTCCCGAGATATTTATCTCTGTGAAGAAAGTACACGGCTGCTTTTTTGGGATTTCTAGTTGTTGTGTCATTTACAGTTGTTTCATGTTACTTTTTTATTAATCTTGATTTCTGTTTTTGTTTGGGTGAGTCGGAGTGAACTGTGGCTCTAACAGAGTCTCATGAACACACAGTTGAGCACAGAAGACCAAGGGTAGGACATGATTTTCATCATAATACATTCAATTTCGTTTTATTTTTTTTATTTTTTTACTAAACCCTACACTGTAAAAAATGATAGGATCAATAAGTTATGACAACATGTTTTTAAGTTAATTGAACTCAAAATAAAAATAAGTTAAGGAATTTCAACTTTTTAATTTAAGCTATACAAGATTCAACTCAAAATTGTAAGTCAGTTGAATGTAAATTGTAATATAGAGAGTTGAAAAGAACTTGTAACACTGTAAAAATGGTTTAACTTGTTTTAACTTAAAAAAAATAAGTAACCTGGTTGCCTTAAAATTTTGAGTTCATTTAAATTAAAAATTTGAGTTAATACAATGAAGGAAATTGGTTTAATAAATAGAAACTCAAAATATTATTGTATCTGAACCACATAAATAAATAAAAAATGTTGTGATAAATCATGAAAATAGCACAATTTGGCATGTTTCACTGCATTATTACAAATAAAACACAATTATGCAATATGCTTACAAAATATTTTAATAATATTTGAACAAAGGGTGATGTCGATTCTCAAATATTCATTGTATTAACTCAAATTTTTTATTTCAATTAAAGCTACACTGTGTAACTTTTTTAGTTTATTCTTAGCTAAAAACACTTAGTTCTTTCAAAAATATATGTGCTCATTAATGTATATTTACTTCTTTCAAGTAATAAAGTATTCTCGTAAGTTTATAATATGCCATTGAAAATACATACGGGTGAGGGGTTCGAATGCGGGTCGCCATGTTGCCCCTCCATCTTGAAAGTACATTAGCCAAAGAGGGACATACCCGTAAATTCAAGCTTCGCCTTTCGCGTTTTAACACTCGATGGCACCGTGTCGAATGTGGACGAGGTCGAACTGGAAGCCATGTTGATCTTGGACTAAATCGGCCACCGTAGGAGTTAAAATGAAATCGGAATTGAGAGGAAGAGAAACTAATATTCACTGGATGGTCATATGCCTTTTCACCACTAGATGGGGGAAAATATCACACAGTGTAGCTTTAACTCAAACTTTTAAAGCAACCAGGGAATTTACTTTTTTTTTAAAAAATTTTTTACAGTGTATCATATACCCCCAGAACACTTGGAATATGTGACATGTGTAGCATCAGACCTTTATGTGATACTTTTGCGTTTAAAAAAAAAAAGCTTGATGCTGGTCGCTATTCATTCTCATATGGAGCGCGAACAGAACTTTTCTTTCATTTCTCCTTTTGTCGTCCAAAAAAAAAGAAAGAAGGGCATGCGGCATTAGAACAAACCAACATTGTTTTTCATTTTAGGGTGAATTAAGCCTTTGAAAGCAATTCTATCTTGTCAGATTCTGTGGTCTCTACATGGAATCTCTTCAGTATCTATAAAACCACATGATAGGATTTATCTTTCAACTTTCACATAACAGCAAACTTCCAGTTTCTAACCTTGAGCCCCAGGTGCAACTAAAGGTAATACACCTTACCAAACCACAGTTACCGGAAGCTTGCAAAATGAGTAAGGAGTCATTTACACAGGACATGTTCTTGCATTCAAATAAGCCCAATGTAATGGAACCAAATTCAGGACTCCTTTTAACTTGACACTAATCTTTAAAAAGATTGCAGCATTTAATGGTTGTTTGAATTGCTGAGGAAGGGAGGGAAGATACTAAATGACTCATAGGAAATATATTATATAATTATAATTAAAAGTTACTCAAGTGTATTTATGTTTGAAGGTACCTGTTAGGACAATGCAACAAGGTAGGGTTAGAAGCATGGTGTGTGTGTGTGGGAACAGGAAAAACTAGCCTATGACACCACAGGGAGACAGAATCTTAAATGGGACTGAAATATCAGAGTAGATCTAAACATAAAAGTTGCGGGTGGGAGTGGGAAGAAATGTAACTATTTTTAGCAGGAGTGGGACTGAAAAATCAATCCAGTGCAGATTTCTACTGTGTAGGCTACATCAGTCTGAATGTGTACATAGAGCGAAAATTAAGAAATAATGCAGATGGAATAGAAGAATGTGTTCTGTGTGATTAATTGCCAGCTTCTGGTTCAATACCTTATATATAAGGGGCAGTCATGGCTTAATGGTTAGAGAGTCTGACGGGTAACCCGAAGGTCACGAGTTTGATTCTCAATAATGGCAGGAAATGACTGAGGTGCCCTTGAGCAAGGCACCTAACCCCCAATTACTCCCCAGGCACCACAGCAAAAATGGCTTCTCCGGGTGTGTGTCCACAGTTTGCATTGTGTGTGTGTGTTCACAACTCACTACTCCTAATGTGTGTGCACTAACTTGGATGCGTTAAATGCAGAAGGCAAATTCCGAGTATGGGTTAACATACTTCACCTTCACGTCATTTCACTTTATATACAAATATATAATTAAGTGATGAGTGAAGATCATTATGATGAAATCTGAGAGATTTCAGCTACGCATCTACCACTTTCATGAATTTCATGGAGAGATTGTAAAACGAATCGATATTAATTGAGCTGTTTAGTAAATTCATATGATTAACAGATTGAATTGAGGCTTTTATTCACATTTAAACATTGATCAGCAAACATAAACAGAAGATCAACCGAACATGATTGATGCGCGAGAACAAACCTCATTGGTTCTTGCTGAAGCTCAAACGTGCTGCATTCAACACTATCAATGAAGTGGGGTCTACGTTTTTATCAGTTTTATTTTGATAAACATGATAAAATAATATCGCGACTGCATGAAAAGAGGTTTTACCGTTATAAAAAACTGATTTGTGAGCATTAGTGGAACTGAAGGTTTTAGAATAAGCACGAAACACACGTGATCGCTGTCATGCGGTGAATCCGGCCAATTGTGGAACAGCTGTGTCGTCATCAGAGCTCTTGCTGTCGCTCTGTAGAAGCTGCGCTGAATGCACTTTGTTGACATACGTCACAGTCACGTAGAGTTGGCGCTGCCTCAAATCGGACAAAATTTCTAACCGGCATGCACTGCTACAAGTCAGCCGCCGATCGGTCTGTGCATCGCTGCGTGAAGTCGAACAAGCCTATTGACAGAACTGAACTGAGAACACATGACTAAAACAACCAATAACAACATGACACAAGAGACTAGGGAAGCACATGACATGATCACATGACAAACAGGAACACATGACAGACATTACACTAGCGAATACGTGCATATTAACAGCTTAAACATGCGACCATAACATGATTTAAAGGTTAATAAATTACAGGTGCTGGTCATTTAATTAGAATATCATCAAAAAGTTTATTTATTTCACTAATTCCATTCAAAAAGTGAAACTTGTATATTATATTAATTCATTACACACAGACTGATATATTTCAAATGTTTATTTCTTGTAATTTTGATGATTATAACTGACAACTAAGGAAACTCCAAAATTCATTATCTCAGAAAATTTGAATATTGTGAAAAGGTTCAATATTGAAGACACCTGGTGCCACACTCTAATCAGCTAATTAACTCAAAACACCTGCAAAGGCCTTTAAATGGTCTCGCAGTCTTGTTCTGGAGGCTACACAATCATGGGGAAGACTGCTGACCTGACAGTTGTCCAAAAGACGACCATTGACACCTTGCACAAGGAGGGCAAGACACAAAAGGTCCTTGCAAAAGAGGCTGGCTGTTCATAGAGCTCTGTGTCCAAGCACATTAATAGAGAGGCGAAGGGAAGGAAAATATGTGGTAGAAAAAAATGTACAAGCAATAGGGATAACCGCACCCTGGAAAGGATTGTGAAACAAAACCCATTCAAAAATGTGGGGGAGATTCACGAAGAGTGGACTGGAGCTGGAGTCAGTGCTTCAAGAACCACTACGCACAGACGTATGCAAGACATGGGTTTCAGCTGTCGCATTCCTTGTGTCAAGCCACTCTTGAACAACAGAAGCGTCAGAAGCGTCTCGCCTGGGCTAAAGACAAAAAGGACTGGACTGCTGCTGAGTGGTCCAAAGTTATGTTCTCTATTGAAAGTAAATTTTGCATTTCCTTTGGAAATCAGGGTCCCAGAGTCTGGAGGAAGAGAGGAGAGGCACACAATCCACGTTGCTTGAGGTCCAGTGTAAAGTTTCCACGGTCAGCGATGGTTTGGGGTGCCATGTCATCTGCTGGTGTTGGTCCACTGTGTTTTCTGAGGTCCAAGGTCAACGCAGCCGTATACCAGCAAGTTTTAGAGCACTTCATGCTTCCTGCTGCTGACCAACTTTATGGAGATGCAGAATTCCTTTTCCAACAGGACTTGGCATCTGCACACCGTGCCAAAGCAACCAGTACCTGGTTTAAGGACCATGATATCCCTGTTCTTAGTTGGCCAGCAAACTCGCCCGACCTTAACCCCATAGAAAATCTATGGGGTATTGTAAAGAGGAAGATGCGATATGCCAGACCCAACAATGCAGAAGAGCTGAAGGCCACTATCAGAGCAAACTGGGCTCTCGTAACACCTGAGCAGTGCCACAGACTGATCTCCTCATGCCACGCCGCATCGGTGCAGTAATTCAGGCAAAAGGAGCCACAACTAAGAATTGAGTGCCGGACATGCTCATACTTTTCATGTTCATACTTTTCAGTTGGCCAAGATTTCTAAAAATCCTTTCTTTGTATTGGTCTTAAATAATATTACAATTTTCTGAGATACTGAATTTGGAATTTTCCTTATTTGTCTGTTATAATCATCAAAATTAAAAGAAATACTCATTTAAAAATATCAGTCTGTGAGTAATGCATGAATATAATATACTTATATTCATGCAAGTGAATCTCTTTTTGAGAGATTCACTTTTTGAATGGAATTAGTGAAATAAATCAACTTTTTGATGATATTCTAAGTATATGACCAGCACCTGTAAGTGTATTAGCAATCATAAATCAAAGAACAAATTTCTTAGAAATATATTTGACCTAGGTGACGAGGATCACTCAGTCGATGTGTGTAAGTTCCTGGGCACACCTGTGCTTATTTATGATTTCCCGATGGTAAAAACGAACTAATGTTTTTGTATTACTTATTAATAGCCAACGTATATGGGCACTCAGTGTTTCCTGTTGTAAAATACATTTGGCCAAAATCTAATTTTATAAAAGATGAGATGCTACTGTACGCACAGGCTATTTAAGTGTAGGCTATGCCTTTGGCAAATGCTAGCCCTCTCTCTCTCCGCTCCGTGTCTCAGACCTCAAATACATAAAATATGAGCTTTTATAGACAGCGTTTCTTGCATAAAGAAAACGCTGTACTTATTCAAACAAGTTCTTTATTTACCCTTGCAAGACTTTGTTCAGCTGCTGTGGGTAGAGGGTTGGGGGGTATGAGGTTTACTGACAGTTTGAGGATCCAACAAGATTTAGAATAGACAATCTTTTTAATACCTTCCATTGGCTAAATATTTGTAAAACAGACAGATAGATGTAAAGGGTGACCAATAGCATTGATTTATTGAAGAAGAAGAACCACCACCAAAAACAAAGGGTACTTCAGAGTGTAATGGCAAAAAGGGTTGACAGGTTGAGCCCTCCTATGCTCGTGCCTGAGGGTGAGGAACCCGTTGCATGTTTGCAAATAAATAATAAAGAAAACACAGCTAGGACATTTAAGTTTCCTCTCCTGTCAAGCTAGTAGTGTTATCACAGCCGTGACTAAACCATACCAGACCATTTCCATTATAATCAATGAAGCAGAGTGGCTTTGCTGATTATTATGGGAGCAATCTAGCGTGTTGCGTTGCAGCAGTGATTGTGACAAGAAAGAAAGAAAACAAAATGGTTTACTATGAAACTACAGAAGGATTTCTTTAGCGATGACTTTACAGGAACTGAATGAAAAGATTCCACCGTGGACATTTTCCCTCAGGATGGGCGGCAGTGATGAACCCAGGTTTGCCTCAGATAATTGTGCACTTTTTGAGTTACAGCATTCATCAACTAACCCAGAATGTAAATACAAATGAGCTACTCGACGCTTGCTGTAAATTTGGCTGAAAATAACCCAGCAGGCTGAACCCAACTAAAAAAAAACAATAACACAGCATGTAATTCATTTGATGATGATGATTTTTTAAATCGATTAACAATCCTAGTCTATTGTAAACACGATTCAGCACATATGGGCTGAATTCTAGCAGTACAAGAAAATCTGTTCTCGCGTTTTAATTTGTTGTTGTACAACGCAGCCTTACAGAATCATAAGCTTTTATGATGTGCAGCATCATTTAACAGATGGTTTATTGGCTAAATGATAAATTAATTGTCTTTTTTTTGCCAGAGAAATCGTGTGAAAATAGGCCATGCATGTTGTTCTGTCAACATAAAGAGGGAATGAATCTATTCAACAAAGTCAAGCAGATGCTTAATCTGTCCATTGCCACAGTTTGAATTTTTTTATTCATCAGTCGCTCATTACAGTCACATACATGCAATTTCCTGCTTGCATTTTTGCATTACTTATTCAAGCCTTTTCCTTGAGTGCTTGCACTCTTTTTATACAATGCTTACTTCATATCTTATTTAATAAAGCGCAAAGATGCAGGACCCTGTCATTTGTTTTAGCGTGCACTGAGGAGTAAGTAAACCAGAAGTAGATCAGCAAAAGAGAAATAAACTCTTTTATGTGCATGCCAAAAGATATTAAATGGGATATTACTGCAATTTAACATTCTCTATAAACACAGCTGGAGTTTAGGTAATTCAAATGTAGGTAGTCATTTTCTGGCTGACTCTCATACCTTATATGAGGCAGAAACTGTTGCTCTACTTTGCGTCTACACTTTAATAATAAACTAAAAAAAATCATAATTTTGTTTTCATCCTGACTTGTTTGGGGAATACTCGCTCTGCTTTTTTTACATAACATGATGCTTCTCCTTCGCTCTCAGGTGTAAACACAGTCCTGCCCACTGAAAGCCTTGCAAAAATATCTACCTCTTCCCGCTGACATAGTTTTTTCTATGTCACACATATTTGCTTTTTTATTAGGGGTTCAAGCGCGTTAGCCTGATCCTACCAGACTCTCTGACATTTCATTTGTACAGAGAGTCTGGCCACTCTCCATTGACAAGCGTTCACTTCCTTGAAGGCGGGGGCTCTGTTGAAGTTTAAAACTATTGGATCTGCCCAGAGCCACTCTGGATCTGCCATAACCAACCGCTAACGTTTGGTCGTGACGCATGTCCTCTCTAACTAGCGGAGAAAACCAGAGTATATACAAGGGGGTAATCCAGCACCCGGAAAGCGTACCTTCTATAGGGGCGGCCATTGCTAACCAAGCCATCACCTGCTGTTAGCATCCCATTGACTCCCATTCATTTTGGCGTCACTTTGACAGTGAATAACTTTACATCTGATGCGTTTAAAGACTCCATTTGTCCATTGTTTATTTCTAAAGAAACACAACAATGTATAAAAGGCACCATTACCTTGTATCTTACGGAGCCCCTAAAGGGACGTGGTGATGGAAAAAATTTAGGATGGGAGTAATTTTTTTTCCCTAAAACTTTTGCGTTCCCCGAGAAACTTTGCGTTCCCTCGCAAAAATATTTGCGTTTCCACACAAAACTTTTGCGTTCCCTCGCGATATTTGCTAATAATGTCCCGCTGTCAGTGTTTCAAACAGCGTATGTTAACAATGAAGTGGTTAGAGTTTTATTTTGAACTTGGGCTTAAGTATAAACAAATACAGTCAGTGCTTTGTTCGGAGTTCAGTAAAGTTGGCAATGTATTCACAGATTTGAACTTCCCGGATCAATAACTCGTGAGCTAAAAATGTTGTTAAAACACAAATGACACCTCTTTAACGTAGACAACGAGCTGCAACCTCATTTTCCTCAAAACGAGCCTTATAATATAAGAGACAAGTACAAAGGGACCGTCTGCAAAGTGCAAAACCCGAAAAGCGTTACTAAAAAATAGGCAATAACAATGTTACACATTTTGTCTCCAAATTCAGTTTACACATCAATACTCTCCTACTACAATATACTAATACAATATACAGTGTAATGCCATCAAAATAAGCAATAAGCAATTATCATACAAAAGCTATGGTTGCAACTACTGTATTTTAGCTGGGTACAAACATAATTTGTGTAAAGAATAGGCCTATAGCTATGTGCTATTACTTTTATTATTTTTATGTGCTATTACTTGCCAAACTAAGCATTGTAGTATAACCAGCAGGAGAGCGTGATGTGTGAACTGAATTTGGTGACAGTACAGTGCATTTCAGTGAAGTTAGCCGAATATTTTTCATAAAAAAACGCAAAAGCAAATTTGATCAAACTAAGTGTTTTTTTAATCAAACTAAGTGACCATTGATGTGTAAACTGAATTTGGAGACACAGTGTGTAACATTGAAGTTACTGACTTGTAGTAGGCTAACGCTTTCGGGTTTTGCACTTTGCAGACAGTCCCTTCGGACTCTCAGCTGCCTGCTCACATAGACCAATTTATATTATTTTGGGGAAAATTAGGTTGCAGCTTGTTGTCTACGTTAAAGAGACATTGTGTTTTAACAACGTTTAGCTCACCGAACTCATTGAACTAAGCACTGACTGTATTTATTTATAGCCTAGCCTACTTAAGTCCAAGTTCAAAATAACTCTAACCGCTCCATTGTTAACGCCTACTGAGCTGTTTGAAACGGCCTGCGGGACATTTATCTTTGCGAGGAAACACAAATATCTTTGTGAGGGAACGCACAGTTTTGCGTGGGAGTGCAAATATCTTTGCGAGGGGGTGCAAACGTTTTGTAAGGGAACGTAAAAGTTTTGTGAGGGAACGCAAAGTTTCTCGGAGGAACGCAAAAGATTTGGGGGAAAAAAATTCCTTCCATCCTACATTTTTCCCACCACCACGTCCCTTTAGGGGCTCCGTAGTATCTTACACTATCACCCCGTAGAAGCCTTTTTGGAAAAATAGGCTACGATTGCGTCATAACCATGCGACTCTGTCGCACAGTAGAGAAATTACCGTATAGACCCGAGGAGAAGCTCACAGGCAATCTTTTACTGTCTATGAGGCAATCGGGGGGATGTGGAGGCATAAAGTTCGATTAAGTCATGGGTGAAGCATGGGGAGAAGCCCATAGAGAGCCAAAAGCAACGGGACAAAATATTTCAACAACGTGATTCAGATTTCACTTTGCACAACTACTAGAAGACTTACAACTGTCAGACAGGTTGCTCACGTCACATCTACGTCGTCAAGCTCAGTCTGAGGCTGCGCAGTACATCAGCCATCAGGAAGTGAGTGCTTCTAACTGACTTCACTTTTCCCCGTCGAAGCCTATGGGGTCGCTGTGTCCATTTCTTTTACTGTCTATGAGTATATACCGCAATCCCAGACGGAGTACTGAAGGAAAATGAAAATTGAGCGAAAGTACATAGGAGGGCGGAGCCAGGCTACAAGCGCATAGCACTGAAAAATACGCTTTTTTTTCCTCGATCGGCCTGACGGGGGCACTACAGCGGTCAAAAGTATGACTGTGTCGTAAGCTCAAGTGTCTTATATCATTGGAATCCTTGACTCAAGACGGACAGCTAGAATGCACACCTTAGATTCACTTGTCGACTTTTCAGGTATTTTGGATTTTTTGAAAAACCTATATTTGCGAACTAGTCCTAGGTTTTTGGCCCGATCGGAACCAAACCAGTGCAGCAAAATTCAAGGGAGTCTGATTGTCAATAGTTAAAAAAAGTCTGAATTTCCAAGGGCCGCCAAATCGATCACAAAATGTGGGAGGAGCCACTTTTACTAAAATGGCTATAACTCGTGAATGGAATGAGGTATTTTCACCAAATTCTGCATACCTATGTAAGAGCACGTATGGTGGTCATGTGAAAATGGATGCGGCAATTGGCCACTTGGTGGCACTTTAACAGGGGGAAAAAACATGAAAATGGCTATAACTACTTCACGGTTTGTCCGGTTTTCTTGAAAATTGGCATGCAGTGTCTTTGTCCAAGTTGCCAGGATTATATATGCAGACACTAGCCACGTTTACATGCGCACTTTTTTGTCATTCCGATTGAAAGATTCAGTGGACTGTTTACATGAGACGTTATCTAAACCGATGTTCTGATGCTTTCAATCGGAATCATTTTGTGACATGCGCGCACAGTTTGTCTGTTGCATAGATTCGTAACGTTGCCAATTATAATAACTGTGACGTTCGTGGATCAATAGTTCTCTTTTGGTAATTTTTAAATGTATTTATTTTTCTGTGGGCGGACATGCAGTAGTTCAACCTAATTTATGTCCTATACAATGGCTATTTCAACAGCTGTGAATGATGAATGCGGACTCAAAATTAATTCAATTCATTTATTTAGAAAAACACAATTATATAAAATGCACCCAAATTATTAATAAAAACCGGATATGCGGTGAAACATGAATGAAAGCATTTAAGATGAGCTCTGCATCATTACTAGTACTAAACGCATAAATATTTCAGATGATTAAGGAAAGATACCATAATCACAGAGGTATAAATTTTAACAAAAGTAATTAAATTAGACTATGGGTAATGTTAGACTATGGCCAATTTGAAGCTTTTGTTGAACTTTTTTATGTCTAACTTACGAGAAATGTCGATGTTACAGTCAGGTTCTAGGGTGATGAAGACAGAGACGAAGTAGATGAAGACAACTCAGGGTTGTCTTCAACTCAGAACAGATGATTATTCTTTGAGGTCTTACTTCTACCCATTGCAACCCTAAAATTATGGCTACTACTTCAGTTGTAAATACAGATAATTTATCATTAATTATTTTACATATGGTTACATCAAACTCTGGTATGAACACTCCTACTCCTACTCCTACTCCTACTCCTACTCCTACTCCTACTCCTACTCCTACTCCCACTCCCACTCCCACTCCCACTCCTACTCCTACTCCTACTCCTACTCCTACTCCTACTCCCACTCCCACTCCCACTCCCACTCCCACTCCCACTCCCACTCCTACTCCCACTCCCACTCCCACTCCCACTCCCACTCCCACTCCCACTCCTACTCCTACTCCTACTCCTACTCCTACTCCTACTCCTACTCCTACTCCTACTCCTACTCCCACTCCCACTCCCACTCCTACTCCTACTCCCACTCCTACTCCTACTCCTACTCCTACTCCTACTCCTACTCCTACTCCTACTCCATCATTCCTTAAATCTTTAGATCCATCAGTAAATATTGGTATATAATGGTAGTAGTTCCGCTTAACATATCAGACAATGAACTGAAGACGAGCATAAGCTAAATACACAGATGAATTAACACAGAGGACGAACATCAGGTGAAACTCAAATGACAAACAGCTGATGATGATGATTAGTGTCCATGGTGACTGATGATGGCGGGAAAACAGAACAAAGGAAGACATGTGACAGATGAGAACAAACTGAATGTCCATGAAAACAAAACCAAACGGAACATAACTGTGACAGTCGACACGTCCTCTCCAGCAGCTTGAATGTTCCCTGTTGCCATGGCAACTCTCAACGATCACCAGGACAAGCTATTTATTATTTGTTGTAAAGTGCAAGAATCACCTCGGAAAAATAAATTCTTCTGTCGGGCGCAGTTGAAGCTTATAGGACAAACGCTGTCAAGATGAGATGCTGTAGCCAGGCTATGTCTGTGTCATTATTCCAACATTAGGTTCATAACTTGTTACGAAATAAAAAGTTTAATACCTCAAAAAAATGTACTTTCCTCTCTTGTCAACATTAGCCTGGTGTGAGTGCGGCGTGCACTCTTCAGTTGTGGAGGCGCGTGCGGATCGGGTCGTTTACATGGTGGACTTTTTCGTTTGATCGGTTCATGAAAAGGTTTATCCCACCCCTCTCAAACCGATTCCAATTTCATTCGGTTTGGGCATTTTTATTCTGATTGAGGTGTTTATATGGAGCATTTTCATTCGGATTGGACTTTTAAACCGATTACAGGGCTCCATGTAAACGCACCTATTGACGTATCGAGAACTGAGAAACACTGAGAAATTGGCCACTGTGGGGGCGTCACATTTTTCATTTTCAAGGGACTTTGGTTTTCCTCAGTCTGTATAATTAGTCATTATATTCACCTGTGTCTTGTCAATCAACTCATTAGTTTGTTTGGTCTATGCTTATAAGCCCTCAGTTCTTCCTTAGCATATGCCGATTCTTGTTAATGTTTACATTGATAGTGTGATTTACTCTTGTGTTTATCCTGAGCATTGATCATTAAAGTCTGTCTCACAGTATTATTCCTCGTCTTTGAGAGCTTCTATACAACAAACTGTGACAAACGTTTCATAAAAACTATTTTAAAGCAGACACATTAGCCCATTGAAGTCATTTAGTTACACCCGACATGGCTTATAAAAACCAGGACACCTTAAAATAAGTGTCTTGCCATGTTGTTAAATTAAAACGATACTGATACATCGTTTTCATTTCCTTTCTCATACTATGGTGAGTAATCACATTTCATGAATCATTTAATTCATAATTCATTCCTCTGAAGACCTGACCCTCTGCTGTGGTTAATCAACCAATACATTTGGGGTTGTTCGTGCGTTAGCCTAAGACCAGCTTCATTTAGTGAAATAATCATTTCAGGGACATTGCGAGATACAGCCTGTTTTTTTTCTTCTTCTGGGCTTTATAATGAAGGCTTTGTGAAACTGCTCAGCTTTTGCAGTTCATACAGATTTGAACGACATACACTCTAAAAAAATCTTGGTTTATTTTTTTCTACCCAAATCCTGGGTTTAGCCTATTGGGTAATTTTTTCAGTATTTGGGTAGTTTTTGTGTTACTCAGATCCTGGGTCAGACGTAACAACCCAGTGTTTGGGTAGTTTTTGTGTTACTCAGCTCCTGGGTCAGACGTAACAACCCAGTGTTTGGGTAGTTTTTGTGTTACCCAGCTCCTGGGTCAGACGTAACAACCCAGTGTTTGGGTAGTTTTTGTGTTACCCAGCTCCTGGGTCAGATGTATCAACCCAGTGTTTGGGTAGTTTTTGTGTTACCCAGCTCCTGGGTCAGATGTATCAACCCAGTGTTTGGGTAGTTTTTGTGTTACCCAGCTCCTGGGTCAGATGTATCAACCCAGTGTTTGGGTAGTTTTTGTAATACTCAGCTCCTGGGTCAGACGTAACAACCCAGAGTTTGGGTAGTTTTTGTGTTACCCAGCTCCTGGGTCAGACGTAACAACCCAGAGTTTGGGTAGTTTTTGTGTTACCCAGCTTCTGGGTCAGACATAACAACCCAGTGTTTGGGTAGTTTTTGTGTTACCCAGCTCCTGGGTCAGATGTATCAACCCAGTGTTTGGGTAGTTTTTGTGTTACCCAGCTCCTGGGTCAGACGTAACAACCCAGTGTTTGGGTAGTTTTTGTGTTACCCAGCTCCTGGGTCAGATGTATCAACCCAGTGTTTGGGTAGTTTTTGTGTTACCCAGATCCTGGGTCAGACGTAACAACCCAGTGTTTGGGTAGTTTTTGTGTTACCCAGCTCCTGGGTCAGACGTAACAACCCAGTGTTTGGGTAGTTTTTGTGTTACCCAGCTCCTGGGTCAGATGTATCAACCCAGTGTTTGGGTAGTTTTTGTGTTACCCAGCTCCTGGGTCAGATGTATCAACCCAGTGTTTGGGTAGTTTTTGTGTTACCCAGCTCCTGGGTCAGACGTATCAACCCAGTGTTTGGGTAGTTTTTGTGTTACCCAGATCCTGGGTCAGACGTAACAACCCAGTGTTTGGGTAGTTTTTGTGTTACCCAGCTCCTGGGTCAGATGTATCAACCCAGTGTTTGGGTAGTTTTTGTGTTACCCAGCTCCTGGGTCAGATGTATCAACCCAGTGTTTGGGTAGTTTTTGTGTTACCCAGCTCCTGGGTCAGACGTATCAACCCAGTGTTTGGGTAGTTTTTGTGTTACTCAGCTCCTGGGTCAGACATAACAACCCATTTTTTGGGTAGTTTTTGTGTTACCCAGCTCCTGGGTAAGATGTAACAACCCAGTGTTTGGGTAGTTTTTGTGTTACCCAGCTCCTGGGTAAGATGTAACAACCCAGTGTATGGGTAGTTTTTGTGTTACTCAGATCCTAGGTCAGACGTAACAACCCAGTGTTTGGGTAGTTTTTGTGTTACCCAGCTCCTGGGTAAGATGTATCAACCCAGTGTTTGGGTAGTTTTTGTGTTACCCAGCTCCTGGGTCAGACGTAACAACCCAGTGTTTGGGTAGTTTTTGTGTTACTCAGCTCCTGGGTCAGACGTATCAACCCAGTGTTTGGGTAGTTTTTGTGTTACCCAGCTCCTGGGTCAGACGTAACAACCCAGTGTTTGGGTAGTTTTTGTGTTACTCAGCTCCTGGGTCAGACGTAACAACCCAGTGTTTGGGTAGTTTTTGTGTTACTCAGCTCCTGGGTCAGACGTAACAACCCAGTGTTTGCGTAGTTTTTGTGTTACTCAGCTCCTGGGTCAGACGTAACAACCCAGTGTTTGGGTAGTTTTTGTGTTACTCAGCTCCTGGGTCAGACGTAACAACCCAGTGTTTGGGTAGTTTTTGTGTTAACCAGCTCCTGGGTCAGACGTAACAACCCAGCGTTTGGGTAGTTTTTGTGTTACCCAGCTCCTGGGTCAGACGTAACAACCCAGTGTTTGGGTAGTTTTTGTGTTACTCAGCTCCTGGGTCAGACATAACAACCCATTGTTTGGGTAGTTTTTGTGTTACCCAGCTCCTGGGTCAGACGTAACAACCCAGTGTTTGGGTAGTTTTTGTGTTACTCAGCTCCTGGGTCAGACGTATCAACCCAGTGTTTGGGTAGTTTTTGTGTTACCCAGCTCCTGGGTCAGACGTAACAACCCAGTGTTTGGGTAGTTTTTGTGTTACTCAGCTCCTGGGTCAGACGTAACAACCCAGTGTTTGGGTAGTTTTTGTGTTACTCAGCTCCTGGGTCAGACGTAACAACCCAGTGTTTGCGTAGTTTTTGTGTTACTCAGCTCCTGGGTCAGATGTAACAACCCAGTGTTTGGGTAGTTTTTGTGTTACTCAGCTCCTGGGTCAGACGTAACAACCCAGTGTTTGGGTAGTTTTTGTGTTAACCAGCTCCTGGGTCAGACGTAACAACCCAGCGTTTGGGTAGTTTTTGTGTTACCCAGCTCCTGGGTCAGACGTAACAACCCAGTGTTTGGGTAGTTTTTGTGTTAACCAGCTCCTGTGTCAGACGTAACAACCCAGTGTTTGGGTAGTTTTTGTGTTAACCAGCTCCTGGGTCAGACGTAACAACCCAGTGTTTGGGTAGTTTTTGTGTTAACCAGCTCCTGTGTCAGACGTAACAACCCAGTGTTTGGGTAGTTTTTGTGTTACCCAGCTCCTGGGTCAGACGTAACAACCCAGAGTTTGGGTAGTTTTTGTGTTACCCAGCTCCTGGGTCAGACGTAACAACCCAGAGTTTGGGTAGTTTTTGTGTTACCCAGCTTCTGGGTCAGATGTAACAACCCAGTGTTTGGGTAGTTTTTGTGTTACCCAGCTCCTGGGTCAGACATAAATAAAAACAATGGATACATTTATAACTATTGATTTAAATATGCTGATTATGTTTATAAAATCAATATATTTTACATTTATTGCAAAATATGTATACAAACACACAAAGTATTTGACAGTGTTATCTGGCAGTTTGTAATGTAGTTTTTCACCAGGAATGCCACTTCTAACTATTCAGGCGGTTGGCTTCAACTACAGTATATAAAATCGATTAACAACCCTGTCGCTCACAGTAGTTCCATCTTCAAAGGTTTACAAGTTTTCGTGAAGAACCAATTATCCTATGGAGAAAATGAATGGTCTGCAGTCCACAGGTCAACTCGCACCTAATGGTGCGTCTGCAAACTAAGCGGGCATTTTCAGTTCATACCTTTGGAGCTGAGCAACATGCTCAGGCAGTGAATTGTGGGATTGACAGTGAATCAGAGAAAGCATTGAGAGCGCCTGAAAGTGTCTAAAAGTTGAGAAATTCTCAACTTTATTCAAATGAGGAGCAGAAAGTGGTGGGCAGCAGGAAATAGCTGTGAGGTTTGGGTAGTGACAGCTGTCTTGAGTGTTTAAATATATACAGCTTGTGCTGGAGTTGATGCTGGATTTAATGAGCAGCACAAATCATATTGTATCCAGTATGCATTGTTTATTGGATACTGTTACATGTACGTTATATAAAGCAGCTTGGACTCAGTGGGGTTACAAAATCTTATTAACATTACACTGTATCTTTACTTTGAGCACGCAGAAACAAAGCTTTCCAACTGTAATCATGTATATATGACGATTGTATTGACCTTTTAAGCCCTGAAGGCATTTTTAGAGTTGTTTTAGAGTGACATACACGAAAGTAAAGACTCAAAGCTCCAAAACTATAAGCAAGGAGAATCAAAAGTTAGGTATCATATTATAAAAAACTTTTTACGTTTTACATTCTCATGCTGAGAAACTGCTGATAAAACAAATAAAAAGTGTGCTCAAGGGAAATTTACATATCTTTCTTATTTGACATGCAATAACTCAGGAAGGAAATAAAGTAGGAGGAGGTGAGGTTACATGAGAGCTGCATCTGGATCAAAGTTTGTGCTGGTGATAGCATAAACTAATCAAAAGATACAGCATTTGGATACAGCCTTTTTGTTTAGCCCTTGACACTCGGACGGCAATTTTATTGTTTTAAATGAACCAGCATCCTTACCTTGGTTAATTTTCATCTGTTCATCTGAGTGGTCTAAAACTTAGGACTCCCAAGGACTTTTGTCATACTTGAACCACGAATGCACACAAAAAATGTACTGGATTCGAGGAGTTTTGTGGTTGAAATTGATAAAAGTAACAAATCCTTCCCTCGCGGGTCAATTTGACCCCCATAGGCATGAATGGAATATGAGGAATGCTTCAGTACTCATAGACAAACCTAAAAATGTTACTAAAATGACCCAAAATTCTAACTAAAAATTATAAGGCTTAACCAAAAATGATTTTATAATGTCTGCATGTTTATCTGAACGCATTCTAAAGAGAGACTTTAGGACCCAGAGGAACAGCTCATCCGCTCCATATAGAGCTATAAGAGTCATGAAATATCATCTTATATTATTATTTTTCCACAAGAGGTCGGCAAAGATACCCAATGTATTTTGAGATGAATTAAAACGGTTATGCATGAAGTTATTTTGAATTTAAGTTGAAAGAATGTGAAGAATGTGCTTAAATTATTATTTATTTATTTATTATTAATAAAATCTAGTAATTGAAAGGTAAATAAAATGAAAAAGAACATCTTCAAAATCTAAAGAGAAATGCACCAAAAATGCTCAAAAATTAAATTATTATTCAGGTCATTTTGCAGTGCGACGGAGGGATGAGGGTTAAATATACAATTTTAAATTGTTTTCTGAGTGACATACACAGTATATAATAGCTTTAGATCTGGGCCATTTTCTACCATCTTTGCATGTTTTCGAGCGAAAACGCCACGTTAAAGCTACTTTCTTTTTTTTCTTCCTTTTTTTAAAACTTAGGTACATGTGCATCTGTGGTGTTTTATGTGTGTTATAACTTCATGAGGAATATCTTTAGATCTAAGAGATGGATTATGGTTAGTTTGGGCTCTTTTTAATTATGAGAATCTGCTGTAACTGATTCATTCCAATCTCCACTACCGGAGCATATTTCATGAAGTTACGAGCGAAAATGTGACATAAATGCTGCATCCATATATCATTTACATATGGGTCTGTGGGCGACTTCACGTACAAAAACTCACTCAAGTTTAGTCAAAGCCAAAAACAATTATGCTTTTTAATCAGCATATAACTCAGTTGACAGTTTAATCGCAATAACACATGAACGAGAACTAGTTTAATAGCCTACTCACGGACGCATGACATCCCGCTTTCTGTGCACATGCGTCGAGTGTGTGGGCTCAAGTTGAGAGCTTAGACTGTAAGGCTTTAAAACGCACGCAGATGATAATATTTCATGAGGATGAAGAACTGCGATGTAGGGATGGCTCGATACCACAATTTTGGCTTCGGTACCACAATCTTATACCGAAGTACCGATTTTAAATCGATACCATACAGGGTCTGAATTTTGTTGCGGGTATTGCGCATAATTTTACTCACTCTCGCAAGTTTGGAGTTAATGAAGCGGGAAATGTTTATTATTAAATGAATCAACAAAGATTACTCACATCAAATCAGGCATTTGGAAACTTTCTTTTGAGAAGTAATGTCAGCAATACTGCGCGTCTCCATTCTCTAGCTCTCAAAATGAGCAAAATGCTTCTGGCTTCAAAAGACATCGCACATGAACTATAAAAGCGATCTGCGCGCTCAGATTCAACACTTTCACTGTCGTTTCAGGAGAGCTGACGGAAATCACTTGCCCACGTCTTTTTAAACCTTACCAATTTGAACATGCAAGCGATTTTATAGCATTTCGTAATACATGGTATGGGAGCTCTTTGAGAGAGTTTTCTTTGCGCACATACCAACAACAAAAACACACAAGCCTAAAGAGCTTCGCACATTCCAAATTACGTTGTTTTTCCTTAGTCAAATACACACAAAAATGTAAAAAATTTCCATCTTTAGTGAGTGGTCACATAAACACAGTTGGTTATGTCTTTCGCGAATGTAAACAGTGCAATAGTATGCGTGCAAAAATTATGAAATCTAAACGTCACTGGTTGAAATCGAACGCTGGAGATTTCGTTATATTTAAACGATACGATCTTATGCATGTGCGTTGATCAGTGTTAAAAGAAAATAAATGTCAAAATTAGATTTGAATTATGCACTCACCTGTCGATCTCTTAATGTCTTGTACAACACTGGAATGGCAAGTGACCGATGCTTGGCAAGGTTTAATGGTTCTTCAGCAGTTTTATAAGCAAAGTAATTCCAAATTTCCCTTCTCTTTATTAATTAGTTGTGGGCGTTTTGAGTGAGATTTAACTGCTGTATTCATTTTGTTCTATGTTGCCACGTTTGCTGGTTTCAGTCAGTTTAGGTAGCACACTGCCAACTAGCGGTGAACTTCGGAACAGCAGCATATGATATTGTACCGTTTGAAATAAAATATATACCTGTATTTACCCAGTCGGTATTCTGCGCATCCCTACTGCAATGTCACATGAGCATGTCCGTGATATAGATGATAATCAAAGCCAAACAGAAAGCTCAAAGCTCCGCCCTCTGGGGTGGGGAGCAGCAGCTCATTTGCATTTAAAGGAGACACACACAAAACAGCACATTTTTCTCAAACCTAAAAAATGGCATTTTCAGAATGATATGTTAAACCATCTGTTAGGATTTTTGAGCTGAGACTTCACAGACATACTCTGGGGACACCTGAAACTTATATTACATATTGTAAAAAGGGGCATAATAGGTGCTCTTTAAGAGTTGATCACACATCGGGTTTATAGGGTTAAACACACTCGCTACAGTGACACCCCAGAGCAGAGACGTTGTAGTGTTTTAATCAGCACAGGGCGGAATTTTCCAGCAGCGGTTTAAACCAAGCGGCAACCTCCCCCAGTTTTTCTTGAAGCCAATACGGAAGTGACTTAAACTGCAGTTCATCGACTGGCCACTAGTGACAGACTCCAGAAGGAGCAGAATCTCATTGAGCTCATGTTAAAATGCCCAACTTTACAGCAGAAGAACACATGTTTACAGTCTGCTACAAATTGTGGTTTTGGTCTATACGGCTAATTTTGCCCTTCATGACAACTGTGAGGGGGTTTATTTTTTTATTATTACTCATTAGTTTACATTATATAAAGCCTTAAAGTTCTGCATAATTAAGGGCGTGGCCACTTTGAGTGACAGGTGTATAGCCGTTTGTCTGCTGTCTGTTAGTCATCACGTCACCTCAGCTCCAGCCACATCCCGCCTCTTTGCCCATTTTCAGTTATCCGGGACGCGCGGTACAGTTGACTTTGAGCTTCAAAAACTCTCTTCAGAAACCTATGGGTGACGTCACAGACACTACTTCCATATTTCTTTACAGTCTATGGTTTAAACACACTGCTACCAATTTGTTACGCCAATTGTGCTCTGTTTCAGATTTAACTGCCTGTGTGAAAGCCCCTCCATACCAACCTCTACGCTGATCTCAATCAATTCAAGCACCTCTTGTCCTTTGGAATCAGTCACTCATCTCTGCTCTGACTATTGGGATCAATTAGTTATGCCTGTGTAATTACACTAAGCTATTTTTATCATCTGTAGATTTCTCTGATCATTAGCTTCGGATTTAAACTCTGTTGACAGTCATGAAATACCAAACAGAAATCATGAAGTATGTGCCGATCGTTTTTCTTTTAAACTAATAGCTCAACAGATGATAGTGCCACATCTTTGTAATTATTAGTTGTATCTGGTAAACAGCATGGAATGAGCAGTATTACTGTAATTAGCTGACTCTACATCTGCTATAAACAACACTTAATCACTCCACTAATACATATGTGCAACTCAGAGTGGTAGTTTACCAAATCATATTAATTGACTGAATTGCTTTCCAACCCAAGAGATTTCAGCGTTTCTGTATTCACAGCTCTTCTCTCAATGGATTCCCTTAGATTGTAAGAAACCGCTCAAAGTGATTAGAAAATGAATCCCGGGATGTGCGTGTGTGCTGCCAGATTTGCATTTAGAGATCACGGTAACACTATAGGAGACTACAATGTCATCAGTTTGACCTCGAACGTCATTAATCACGACAGGTTGGATTAGGCTGTAGATTCCTAGAAAGGCACAGCGCTGGAAATCCGCCAACTATCCGTCTCGGCATCAGAGCGCAGAAACGCGTCCTGGGAAAAGGAAGGCTGAAGATATAGTGGCAAATGTACAGTACTTCACAAGTCTTTCTCTGCGGCCTTATTTTTTCCCCTGATTACTAGCAAGACAGACTCAGACGGTGTTATTTCAAGACCTAGAAATAGATCAGCACACATTATTCACACAATTGTAGTAGATTGATTCTTCAGAGTTGGAGCAAAAATAAGTCCCACAACTTTAGTTTTGAAAGTAGCAACTCCTGCACTTTAAACATTAATCAGAGGTGAGAGATTATTAGGCAAATGTCAAAAGATTTTACGGTTTCAGTTAAGTGGTAAACATTTCCATAGGCCACAAATGTCAACTGAGGAGTTTGTTATTGTGTTTTGTGTTATTGGCCCTCACCCATTGAAATGAGAGGCTTTGTGTTTTGTCTTTTCTGACTGCATGTCTGAATTGATCTTCTTGGCAGGAATAAAAGCTTTTAAAGACACTTAGCTTGTGTTTTTCAATTGCAGCTTCACCATGATAACTATAAAGTTTCTTTTTTCCACAACAGTAGAAAGTAAAAAGATATAAGATAAAGATCCCCATGAAGGTCACTGTGTGATTCGCTCCATGCACACAAGACTGGCATTTTGATGTGTGTGTGTGTGTGTATGTGTGTGCGTATTTGACCGCCTTAGTGCAATACCCAGTGAAAAGGAATTCAATAGTCAGATGTTGTGTGACCGGCGGCTTTATATGCACTTATAGGCAAATAAGAAATTGAGTCCTCTATACCCATACTTCTATGGCCCATTGCGCTTGAAAGGGGGGTGAAAAACTCATTTTCAGTCAATTTCATGTCAATCTTGAGTACCTATAGAGTAGTATTGCATCTTTCATATCTCTGAAAAGGCTTTAGTTTTATTATATTTATAAAAGAAAGATACGCTGTACAGAGTCTTATGAAAAAAGCAGAGCGGCTGGGGACGTATCTAAAGAATGACGAGCATGCGCAGCTATTGCGTTGAGCTTTGCATGTTTACATAGAAAAACAATGGAATCGATAGCTAACAACACAAAGACATTTGCAGCATTTTTACTCACCGCCTGCTACCAACACACGACCGTGAACCTTCATCGCTGGGACTGCTCCATCTTTCAGCATTAGACGAGCTACAAATCCGGAGTTGAACTGTACCTTGTTTATAAACCATCGTCGCCGAAATTCAGAGAACAAACAAACACTTGCACAACTCCGTTGCTGCTCCGGAAAAACATTATTGTCTTGCCATGACAACCAAAAACACACATCTTTGGTGACATTGTTGATTCTGTGAAGTCCTGTGACTGCAGCGCAACCGCTTCCCTAAAGCGTTTGCTCTCTCGCTCTAGTCGCGCACGCGCCCTTCCGGGAGAAGAGCCCGTACGGCCCCGTTCACTGTAAAAAAAAATCCCCATAAAATTTACGGTAAAAAAACGGCAGCTGTGGTTGCCAGAACTTTGCCTTAGAAAATACGGCAGTAACTTTTTAGGGACAGCACCATATAATTTAAAGGTTTATAATGTAATAATTACGGTTAAAAAAAAAATATTTTACAGTTCAAAACCGGATAATTTAAAGGTTTATAATGTAATAATTACGGTTACATTTTTTTATTTATTTTACAGTTCAAAAATTTATAATTTATAATTTAAAGGTTTATATTGTAATGATTATGTTTACACTGTAAACAATTTATGGTAAAAATCATATTTCATTAACTGAAATAATGTTAAATTACCAACCCAGATACTAATATCTGTTATGTACCTTTGATATATACGGACAACCACCAATCACAGTGGAGATGAGAATCATGTGATGAATCAAAGCTCATCACAAGCAGCTTTTAAGAGGACAATACTAATATATAGAAGGTGCTCAGTGTCATTCACACAAACACTAAATAATGGTAAAACACATGAAATTTAAAAAATGCAATAAACATTAATTTAACAACATCAGATGTAACATAAAACCTTAATGTACATAACTGATTAGAAAAAACAAAGAAGAAACATAGTTATTGCAATGAAAATACATCAAATGCGAAGTGTCACGCAGGGAATTCTGGGAGTGTCAATTTACGGGTTTTCACTGTAAATTACACAATGACTTGTTCTTTTTCACTTCCAAAAACTGTAAATTTAACGGTATTTTACTGTAAAATGAAATGAAATGTAAGGTTATTACAGTTATTCACTGTATATAGTACAGAAACTTTCTGTTAACCAATTAACTGTTCTTCACCATAGCATTTTTACAGTAAAATACTGTTAAAATCACAATAATTTTTTACAGTGGACAAGGACATTCCGCCCCATCTGACGACACATATACCCATACCCTGAAAAAACTTTCGGAGAAACCATAAGGAGTATTTTTGGCACAGAAATACTCCATCAAACGTCAAATTTTTTTATGAAACTTTGTCCATGTTTAGGATGGGTATCCAAGTCTTTAACAGTGTAAAAAACTCAGTATGCATGAAACAGCATTTCACCCCCCCTTTAAAAATGCATGCCACTTTTGTGACGGTCTAGTACTGCATGGTTACATGAGCAGGACCGCAATAGAGATGATTATCCAATCTCTCTTGGTAGACACAAAAATGTTACCAGTTTATTGTATCTACCTGCATATCGCCCACCCCTGGAAGTGACAATCATGATTTAATGTGGGAGTGAATCCACTAAATCCAGGGTGTCCATTCCTGCTCCTGGAGGACCACCTTCCAGCAGAATTAAATACAGTTGAACCTGCTAATCGAGGTCTTTGGTTCCCTAGAATCTTCCAGCAGGTGTGAAAATCCACAGGAAATGGCACTCCTGCACTAAATCACCTAACTGTGTGAGCAGAAAATGATTAAAGAACCCTTCCCTGCTGAAAACAAGCAGCTTGACTGGTTTAAGATGGTCAAACTGGTGTTCAGCAGGGGTCTGTTCTTCGTACGTCGCTAACTCCGCTGGATTTGATTCTTGACAATTTGGCAAGATCTCGTATTGTTTGGTTCTTTGTTTGCTCATCCTGTACCATGATGGTAGTTTAACAAACTCAGGGTTACAGGATTAGTTTCGAGTTGACAAAACCAAACCAATCTATTGAGGCTTTGTTGGTCCCATGATGCTGATCATCAGCTTTCTCTGATCCCGAGTTTAGCTGTAACATCAGTAGTGAACAGCCAATCACACGCTGTTGATCAGTCAAACTGAGATTGATTTCTTTCTTCTGCAGAATATTACATGACTGAAAAATATTAAGCATTTATACAAATTTACTCAGCAAGAAGAAAAGAGCTGTCTATGAAAGAGGACAACTTAAAGAAAAATCTTATACGTCAATGCAAGTAAAAGTTATGAAGTTAGTTTAGTTGATATATAGAGAGATGTGAACATTATGCTCACATGTAGTCATTATTTTAGCTTTATTTATTGATTTTAAAGCTTATTTGTATGACCTTTATATAGGCTATTTATATTAATTTGAACAAAGTGCCTATAAATGATTGATTAACTAAAATAATACTTGTGTAATTGATTAAGGGTATAATATTACATAAATAATATTTAAATAATTCAAAATTATGATTATTATAAATAAGCCAGACTCTTTAATTTGGAGTAGAAACAGGGGGAGTGGCTTTATTGCATCAGCGGTGTGTCACTCTGCTCACAGATGATTGGTCTAATTTCAGTTTGAGATCTCTTATCCAGAACATAACCTGTCCCTGAGCAGGTTAGCCGTGGAGCGCAAGTTACAATGGAGATGAACACTGCTAAAAGCCAAACCACCTTAATGGTACCTTAAACCCAGGATTGTGGCAAACTAAGCTTAAACATATCTGGCTAGCCAGCTAAACCGGCTTCATGGTATCGGCCCCTGGACTTGCTGTCATAGCAACAGGATTAGATTGCATCTTTTTAAGCGGAGGAGAAGCTTAAAGTCTGTCCAAGCCTATGCTGCTTTCTTACAAGAGTACCCTGACCAGGGACAATAATAATGATTTAAAAATTAATTTGAGATAATATTATAAGGTTGTCTATTGTATTATAAGGTATTATAAGGTAGTCTATCATAATATAGACACAGACAGTTTTACTCATTGAGAGATTTATTCATGAGGGAATAATGATAATGTTATTGGAGCCTTACACACGATGTACAGATATTACGGGAGAGAAGTTGATCTTGACCCTTAAGAAACTTTAATTAATGCTGTAACAAAACAAATCTGCTTCAAAGGTCCAAATTAAATGAATTGTTAATTACAACATTGAAATAAAAAAGTAAAGCCTGTACAACTACTATGAATGATTATGAATCATGTAAAAATATTATTGGGAATCATGTAAAAAAAACAAAAAAAAAAACAGTGCACAGTTAGTTTATCTATAATAACTATTTCCTTATAACGATCCAGAAATCAAGATTTTTTTTCTTCCGTCAGGTGGCTTTTTTAAATATATGATGTCACTATGTTGCTGTCTTGAAGCCAGCCAATCGCTGCATTTCTGATCGTGGTTTTGGGTATCGATAAATCTGTCCTTTTCAGGGAACACAAGAACGCGCAGTAATCTCAGACAGCCTAATCCAGATATTTGAATCAAATCCACAAATCCGTTTGAAGTACCAAATTAGCCAGAGTCCAGTTATGGGTCAAACACTAGAGGGAAGGCAGGGAAACAGAAGAGAGAGAGAGAGAGAGAGAGAGAGAGAGAGAGAGAGAGAGAGAGAGAGAGAGAGAGAGGTTTAAACACACCTTTATTTTAAAACCAATTATAAACAAACATATTCATTCACCACAATATGATGATAAAATGATCATCCACCACAAAAAACGAAACCAAAAAAATAAATAAATAAATAAATAAATAAACAAAACCTAAAAATTCAACACCAATTCATTTTCATAGACAGTACATAAAACATGATTTATCCCCCACATTTCCATAAAAAGGGGTAGACGCCCAACCAACTTGTAATATGCGTATTCCACTCTTAGACGAGAACCCACTAGGCCCAAAAACATAAAAATTGGATTTACTGCACCTTGCCCTAATATCTTGTTTTTCCTGGTTTTCCAGATTGCTAATTTTGCATTACCAAATAAGAAATTAAGCAAAACCAAAACATTCTTTTGCTCAACAGTATACTTTGGACCAAAGATAAACAACTGAAAAGAAAACTTTTCTCCCAAAGATGTAACCCACTCTGTTAACAAGGAAAAAAGATCCATCAACCTTGTACACTGCATAAACAAATGACAAACAGATTCAATCTCTGCACAAAAAGGACAACCCACACTAACATTAGGATCAAGATGCACCACATGTCTGTTTGTAGCTATAGATCCGTGTACAATCCTCCACTGGAGGTCACCCGTCCGCTTGTCAATCGGACGTTTGTACAGGATACGCCAACTACCTTTAGGGGAAGAATCAGTCCCAAAAATATCTGTCCATTTCGTTGAGAGGACCCCAGTCAAAGAGCGTAAATTAGACACCTTAACACAGGTGACATACAGGGCTTTCTTTCCCACTGTCTCAAATTCATCCATTTGTGGGGTTTTAAAAGACAGTAGACATTTCTTCTCTTCCTGCCAGTCCCCCACAGCAGCTTTTACAGTCAGACAGGGAAAACCATACTCGAATCCACTTCTCCATCCATCTATTATAGCTGGGTTATCCAAGAAAGAACGATAGATAAAGTCCAGTTCTCCAACCACCTCTGTGGTGAGTTTTTGTAATATTCGTGTTGACTTAATCCCAGCTTGCCTGCCCAATGATTCCAAACTGGTGTGTAGTATATGACCCAGCTTTGTGCACCCAGCAGACAGTAAACGTGTACGCAAAAAAGCTGAGGATAAGAGTCTCGAAGGCAGAAAAGGGTTAAGAAACAAAGGTTCCTCCAACAGCCACATCCCAGCAGGTACTGCAGGTGATCTTGAAAAAGCAAAAACCTTCCAGGCTTCCAGGACAGATTTGTAGAAAGCAGTAAGATCTGTAAGCTCAGTCTCTTCTAGCTTCATCAGAAACAAATGCTTATCAAGTCCCATTCCACCAGCTCTTCTCAAAAGTACCACTGCAGTGTCAAACCAAACACTCTCGTTGTTATATAACAGTCTCTGGGCAGCTTGTAAACGGAAAGTCATTAATCTGGACCTGATATCCACCAAACTGTGGCCTCCTTCTTGTATCGGGAGAAACAGTACAGAAGAACGCACCCAATGTTGTCCGGACCAGAAAAAGGTCACCAACTTTCTTTGTACTTCTTGCACCAGTCCAGCAGGTGGTTGTAGCACATTAAATCTGTGCCACAAGGTGGAAGCAACCAGATTATTTACAATCAAGACTCTCCCCCTATAGGATAGTTTGGGTAGCAACCAAGTCCAGCGAGACAATCGGGTGCAAACTTTCTCCATTACACCCTCCCAATTTAACTTCTGAAACTCATTTGAACCAAAATGAACTCCCAAGATTTTTAACCCTTCTTTGCCCCACTTAAGCTTCCCTGGCAGTAATGGTACACAACATAAAGTATCTTGACCTGCCCAAAAAGCGTCACTTTTATCCCAATTAACTTTTGCTGATGAAGCCTTCTCATATAACTGGAGGGCTTCGGACAGAGCATTAATATCCTTCCCATTGCCAACCAACACAGTCACATCATCGGCATAAGCAGTAAGAGATACATTTACATTTAAAGTCATATTTGGTATTGAAAACCCACATATAGTCTTTCTTAAAATGGAAAGTAAGGGTTCGATGGCAATACTATACAGCAACCCAGACAATGGACAACCTTGCCGTATTCCCCTTTGGACAGAAATTGGTTTACTCAAATCTCCCCCAACTTTTACCATACATGAAGTACCGGCATAAAGAAGTTTTATCCAATTTAAAAAACCTTCTCCAAAATCAAAAACTTTAAGTAAATTAAATAAGTAACTGTGATCTACCCGATCAAAAGCTTTTTCCTGATCAAGGGCAATTAATCCAACTCCTAAATTAAAAACTTTACAAATGTCTAGTATGTCTCGTACTAAAAACAAATTATCCATTATTGACCTATTTGGTATGCAATATGTCTGATCTTTATGCACTATTGTATGTACATATTTCTTTAACCTGTTAGCAAGACATTTTGACAAGATCTTATATTCTGTGGTCAATAAAGAAACAGGCCTCCAGTTCTTTAACAAAGACAAATCACCTTTTTTAGGAAGCAAAGAAAGAACAGCACGACGACATGTAACAGGCAAAAATCCATCTTTGTAACATTCACAAAATACCTCATAGAGATCAAGACCAATAAGGTTCCAAAAGTGTTTATAAAACTCTGATGTCAACCCATCAACACCAGGGGAACGCCCCGAGCTGAGCTGTGTTGCAGCAGATGTAAGCTCCTCGAAAGATAAAAAAGAGTCCAAAGCAGTCTTTGAATCAGAGTCCAGTTTAGGAAGACCTTGAAATAACTGTTCAGCACAGTCCAAGTCACAATGTTCTGCAGTATATAAACGGGAATAAAAATCTACTGCATGACGACGCATTTCTGAAATGTTTGTGGTAACCCTTCCATCAGGCAGACGGAGGCAAGCCATTTGTTTGTGCTGTGCTACTGAACGTTCCAAGTTAAAAAAATATGCACTTGGGGCATCCATCTCATTTACTGAGACAAAACGAGACCTCACCAAGGCTCCTTTCACCCTTTCATTTAAAAAGGACCCCAATTCAATCTTTTTTTGTTGTAAACAATGAGACAAACCAGGATCATGTCTCTCCAACAAATCTTTTTCAATTGAATCAATAGATCTTTCAAGAATTTGAATAGCTTTTTTTGTCATATTTGTGGAATTGACAGTATATTGTTGACAAAACATTTGTATTTGTGTTTTCCCAATTTCCCACCATTGTCTTAAATTTTCAAAAGTATGTTTAGTTTTTTTCCAACATTCCCAGAAAACCACAAAATGTTTACAGAAATTGACATCTTGTAATAACTTTCCATTAAAATGCCAGTGTGAAGATTTCCTTGAACACTGTGACAAAACTAATGACATAAAGACCATATGATGATCTGAAAACCCCACTGGTAAAATTGAGCACTCAATGACACGATTACTAAGACATTTAGATGTATAAATTCTGTCCAACCGAGCAGCACTCACTCTATTTTCAGATACCTTTACCCAAGTGTATTGTCTAGCAGTATTGTTTTTTATCCTCCACATATCTAAAAGTGCCGTTTCTTTTACTAAATTGGACAAGTAACTAGAGGATTGCATATGAGGTTCCTCAGAAGTTCGATCAATGGTAAAATTTTCTGTGCAATTCCAATCTCCCCCGATTATCACATTGTCATTATTGTGACACTGTTTCAATATTCCACTTAAAATCCTAAAAAAGGTCATCCTCTCATGCCCTACATTTGGTACATAGACATTTATAAAACAAAAAAGAAAACCTTCAATTTCAGCCTTCACTAAAACAAGACGACCTTTTATAACTTCTTCAGAGCTTAAAATATTAGCTCTAGTTTCTGGAGAAAAAAGAATGGCCACACCTGCACTATAATTTGTCCCATGACTAAGTATCTGTTGACCCTTCCAGCACATTTTCCAATCAATTTCATTTTCTGCATCACTATGAGTTTCTTGAAGCAATACAACATTTAATCTTTTTAGCTGTATACTTTCCAATAACAAATCTCGTTTATGTCTATCCCTCCCACCATTAACATTAATGGAGCCCACCCTTAAATTATCCATATATGTATTTAAGAGGAAGAACGACAGACATAACAGAAAGGGGGAAAAAGTAAGAAACACCATGTGATGCATTTCTGATCAGTTATTCAAAAACCTTTTTTTCCTCCTTTCCTACCCTTTCTTATCATTGTAAGATGCTTCTTTAACCGAAAACGCTTCTTTTCACTCAAAAGATCAAAACCAACTGCTTTCTGAAGGACTGTAACAGACCTAACAAACTTCTCAATATCCGGAAAAAAATCTTTGACATTCACCTGTTTCCCAAAAGTATCATCCAAAAAAAGATTTATTTCCTCAAGAGGATATAAGGACATTTCCTTTTGAAAATCTCCCTGTAAACTATCAATATCAATAGAATCTGTTTCATCAGACATGGCATCAATAGTGTCATTGTTTGTACAGCTTAATGACCCACTCAGATGAATTTCACCAGATTCCTCAACATTATAGTCACTTTGCTCAACGTTACTGTTCTCCGCTACATTAACAGTATTTCCAGCTGTGGCCTTCTCATCATTACCGCTGCGCGAGCCGTCACTAACGCCGCATTCACACGGGGCTTCGGCGTCAACGCTTGACGGAGGGCGTGGCTGAAGCTTGGTGCTGACGCGACCATCATAGTGACAACAGCTAATCACATTACTTGCCGCTTGGACCACAACACAACACAAAAAAAGCGCCTTTTTTGACAGCTAGTCTGTGAGACTATTTTGTGTATGAAAACTGATCACTTTAATATTTGATTCCTCATTTGGCTGGGGGATAGCGCCTATTTGAACCACACATGATATGATATGCTGCTGTCATTCAATGATAAACAGAGTACACGGACGGAATACAAGCATGATACATTCCAGATTCTCCAACCGTCTCTGCCACCTCCTTCCAGGCCTGGTCTCTCCAGTTTGTGTCCCGGTATGTAAATAATGATTGGTAGTAAAGGACCGGGTGATTATCCACCGCAATTATTAGCTTTTCCTCCATTTTAGATCGTTCTTTACTCTTCATTCACCGGTGTTTTAAACGAACGCGATTGGCTAGCGTCTGCTCTAGGATATTTGCATAGGGTGATCTGATTGGATGACGCCTGCGTTGGCGCTTGAAAAGTTGAGAAATCTTCAACTTTTGCCGCTTGCAACGCGAGTGAAGCGCCGCGACGGAACCCACAATTCAGTTCGGCAACGCATGACGTCACCCATTCAAAGTAAACGAGAAGCGTTGACGCCGACGCCCCGTGTGAATGCGGCGTAACGCTGCACTCAGCTGACTGTACCGGCACTTCAGGCGCCGCTTCAGAGATGACGCGCGTTACCGTTCCAGTATCTATTTGAAAACCAGAATGACCTGCGATTTCATTATCAACAACATTTTCTGAGTTGATCCTAGCATCAACCTCCCCCTCTGAAACAACATGTTTCGCTGCTCCTTGCTCCTTATGTGGACAAGCAATGCGCTTATGGCCGATGTCACCACAATCAAAACATCGCAAATTACCAGTAGTCGCATAAACCATATATGATCGTCCTTCATGCTTAACACGAAAAGAAACATCCAAGGAATTTTCTGGGGAATCCAAAAACATATATACTTGTCTTCTAAAAGACTGAACATGTTTTAAAGACGGGTGTCTGCAACCTAAGGAGATCGTTCTAAACTCACTAGCAAACTTGCCGAATCTCAATAATTCACGTTCCAACGCCTCACTAGAAATGAAAGGCGGAACATTTGAAATTATGATTTTACTGGAAGGTGCGTAAAGCGGTGTAACTTGCACGAGATTCCCACGTATGACAATGCCATTTTCGATCAACCTGCTTGCAGTATTTTTCTCCTTAACGAACACAACAACCGCTTTATTCATTCGAGAGGCAGAAATAATACTTTCAAACCCTACCTCATCTCCCACTGCCACAAGAACCTCCTCCACGTTAACTCCATCGTCAGGTACACACCGCACACCATGCTGTAAGGATAGAGATGGCGTCTCTTGAGACGCCATCCTATGGCACAACTTTGTTGCGCTCAAACGTTTACTAAAACTGTCAAAAACATGCAAAAGAAAAAGAAAATGTGAGAAAAAAGAAAAAGATATTATAGAAAAGAAAAGAAAAAGAAAAAGAAAAGAAAAAAAAGAAAAAGGAAAAGTTTTGCAGCTCGATTCTCACTCGACGCTACTCTCACCCCAAAGCTCCCAACATAGAGAGAGAGAGAGAGAGAGAGAGAGAGAGAGAGAGAGAGAGAGAGAGAGAGAGAGAGAGAGAGAGAGAGAGAGAGAGAGAGAGAGAGAGAGAGAGAGAGAGAGAGAGAGAGAGAGAGAGAGAGCTAGTCTTACCTCGGGGGTCCAGCTGCTGATGTTAATTGAATGGGTCTGAGAAAGTTCAGGACCAGGTGCAGCTGACATGATGTGGTATTTTTACTACTTCTATTTCCGTACTGAAGAACATCTGAAAGAGGCTGGAGGAATCCCTCATTAGTCTTCAGACTGTGGTGAAGTCATAGAAATGGATTACAACAGTTCCTGGATCAACCCAGATGTCCACTAATTGCAGACTGCGCAGTACAGCTAGTATTTAAAAAAAAGTGTGGTGTATAGTTGTATACTGCATACCTTTCTTTATTAGAGAAATGTTAGTCATTCCTTTTATTGCACAGTGGGGGTTGTAAGGCAATATTTTTCTCCCTTATTGTTCTACTTTATGTGAAGATGCTTTGGGACAATGTGCATTTTAAAATGTGAATTGCACATTTGGGCAACTAAACAAATAACAAAATGCAGTAAACTGTAAAACTGTGTTTGTAATTATGATTTAATACATTAAAATATTATGCTAAGAAATTCTAGTTTGCAATATCAAGCAGCATCATGAGAAGACAGATATTCAATTTACAAATGGCTGCGGCGCTCTTACATTATAGGAACATGATACTTTTTAAAAAAAAAATAGGCTCATTTTCCAAATCCCCTAGAGTTAAACAGTTTTACTGTTTTTCGAATCAATTCAGCCGATCACCGGGTCTGGCGGTAGCACTTTTAGCATAGCTTAGCATAGATCATTGAATCTGATTAGACCGTTAGCATCTCGCTCAACAAATGAACAAAGAGTTTCGATATTTTTCCTATTTAAAACTTGACTCTTCTGTAGTTACATCATGTACTAAGACCGACGGAAAATGAAAAGTTGTGATTTTCTAGACCGATATGGCTAGGAACTATACTCTCATTCCTGCATAATAATCAAGGAACTTTGCCGTCATACCATGAGTGAAGCAGGAGCATGTCAACATCCAGCTCAGTTCAATTCTCATACAATGGTGTAAATGCAGATCAGTAATATTGTTGAATATTTAGTGTCCCCAACTAAGCAAGCCAAAAGCCAAAGGCGACAGTGGCAAGGAACCAAAACTCCATCAGGTGACAGGATGGAGAAAAATCTTGGGAAAAGCCAGGCTCAGTCGGGATGCCAGTTCTCCTCTGGCCAACGAACAAACAGTGTATGAATCTGCCCTACAAAGGCAAAAGACCTTAACTCGCTAGAGTGTGGAACTGAGAAAAATGACTTTAAATGGATAGTTCATGATTTAATCACCCTCAAGTAATCCTAGGTGTATATGACATTCTTCTTTCAGATGAATACAATCGGAGTTATATTACAAAAGTCCAGGCTAATCCAAGCATTAGAATTGGATTCATAGTTGCTCTGTTTTTGAAGTCCATAAAAAAATGCTACGGTCCATCAAATAACTGCTCCACGCGGCTCCGGGGTGTTAATAAAGGCCTTCTGAAGCGAATCTATGCATTTGTGTAAGAAAAATATCCATATTTAAAACTTTATCTAGTAAACTTTCGGTTGACCGAATATATCTATTGCTATATATCTATCAATATATCTTACAATGACAGCTGTCAGTGTGAAAACCTTATCCCAAGATGTTTTTGGACACAGAATGTAGCATATATCCCGTCCGAATGATGGCCAAACTTTACTGATGGTTTATCAAGTTCATTATGTCCTTTTTCACTCCAAAAAATCTTCGTAAGAGCTGAACAAACAAAGCATAAAGAAGTGTGCATTAATGTCTCATTCACAAACTCTCTCTCTCCGTTTGCATTACCATTAACATACACAGCAAATTACACAAAAACACTACAACTAACAGTAAACAAACATACACACATAGCTTATGCCTTTTCGAGGGTGCAGTTAATAATTGGTAAACTTTGTATCTGCAAAACAACTCCGATAAACTGCGCGCGAGTTCTTCCTTTCACTAGCTGTAGACTATAATACCTATCAAAATAGGAGTCCTCTTTAGTAGGACAGATAATGTAGACCTTAAACATATCTCAAATTACAACCCCAAATCAGAAAAAGTTGGGACAGTATGGAAAACGCAAATAAATAAAAAAAGAAGTGATTTCTAAATTTACTTTGACTTGTATTTCATTGCAGACAATATGAACACAAAATATTTCATGTTTTGTCTGGTCAACTTCATGTCATTTGTAAATATTCATCCTTTCCTATCATTCAGACCTGCAACACATTTCAAAAAAAGTTGGGACAGTAAAGTATTTACCACTTTGTAATGTTGCCATTCCTTTTCACAACACTTAAAAGACGTTTTAAGAAGTGTTTCAGGTGTAATTTTGTCCCATTCTTCCTGCAAACAAGTCTTAAGGTGGGCAACAGTACAGGGTCTTCATTGTCGCATTTTGCGCTTCAAAATGCGCCACACATTCTCTATTGGAGACAGGTCGGGACTGCAGGCAGGCCAGTCAAGTACCCGTACCCTCTTCCTCCGCAGCCAGGACTTTGTAATGTGTGCAAAATGTGGTTTTGCGTTGTCTTGTTAAAATATGCATGGACGTCCCTGGAAAAGATGTCTTCTTGAAGGCAGCATATTATGCTCCAAAATCTCTATGTACTTTTCAGCATTAATGGTGCCTTCACAGAAGTGCAAGTTACCTTTGCCAAGGGCACTGACACAACCCCATACCATGACAGACCCTGGCTTTTGGACTTGTTGCTGGTAACATTCTGGATGATCCTTTTCTTCTTTTGGTCCGGAGCACACGGCGTCGATTCCTCCCAAAAAATACCTGAAATACTGATTCATCTGACCACAGTACACGTTTCCACTGTGTGATGGTCCATCCCAGATGCCTCCGAGCCCAGAGAAGTCGACGGCGCTTCTGGACACTGTTAAAGGTCCTGTTCTTCGTGATCCCATTTTTCAAACTTTAGTTAGTGTGTAATGTTGCTGTTAGAGCATAAATAATACCTGTAAAATTATAAAGCTCAAAGTTCAATGCCAAGCGAGATATTTTATTTAACAGAAGTTCCCTTTCAAAGCCTACAGCGAACGGCCGGTTTGGACTACATCCATGTACATCCTGCTTTAATGACGTCAGTAGAACAGTTTGTCGACTAACCTCCGCCCACAAGAATACGCGAAAAAGGGGGCGTGGTCTTGTTGCTCCCGCGTGGAGAAGAGGAAGTGTTGCGTTCGGGTCGGTTCGGTTGCGTTTGTCGCCATGTCGTTCAGACGCTGTTATTTTCATCCCGGAGTCAAATCACCTTTGTTTGGCCTTCAGGGGCTGTAGTTTGAGCGCGTTCATCTCCCCGTTATGGTAAGAGGCGTGACCTTTCCGGGCAACGTGCGCTAAGCTGCTGTCGAATCGCAACACGGGAACCGCTGGCACAATCAGAACTCGTTATGTATTTCTGAAGGAGGGACTTCATAGAACGAGGAAATTCTCAGGCCGTTTTGAGGACAGTGAAAACAGCAGTATACAGATAGGTAAATTGTGTGAAAAATACTGTGTTTTTTTACACATGAAACATGAACACATGTTATATTGCACACTGTAAACACAATCAAAGCTTCAAAAAAACACGAAAAACGGGACCTTTAACATAGGGCTTCTTTTTGGCACAGTACAGTTTTAACTGGCATTTGTGGATGTAACTACGTATTGTGGTACTTGACAAAGGTTTGCCAAAGTAGTCCTGAGCCCATGTGGTGATATCGCTTATAGATGAATGACGATTCTTGATGCAGTGCCGCCTGAGGGATCGGAGATCACGGTTGTTCAGCTTAGGCTTGCGCCCTTTTCCTTTACGCACTGAAATTCCTCCAGATTCCTTGAATCTTTTAATTATGTTATGCAGTGTTGAATGTGAAATATCCAAATCTCTTCCTATCTTTTTTTGAGGAACATTGTTTTTAAACATTTCAATAATTTTCTCACGTATTTGTTGGCAAACTGGCGATCCTCTGCCCATCTTTGCTCCTAAAGGATTAGACCTTTCTTGGATGCTGCTTTTGTACCAAATCATAAATCACCTGTTTCAAATCACATCATTATTTAACCATTTTACCTCATTACTAGCCCTAAATTGCTCCTGTCCCAACTTTTTTTGAAATGTGTTGCAGGTCTGAATGACAGGAAAGGATGCATATTTACAAATGACATGAAGTTGACCAGACAAAACATGAAATATTTTGTGTTCATATTTTCTGCAATGAAATACAAGTCAAAGTAAATTTAGAAATCACTTCTTTATTTTTGTATTTGCGTTTTCCATACTGTCCCAACTTTTTCTGATTTGGGGTTGTAAATTAATTCACATATAACCAGTTTAATATGGAGAGGCACTGAAATGTAGACCTTCGTGTTTTTGACCTACAGTGTTATATGACGTGAGAACAGTTAGTTATTTTGGTTTGTATGTTAGCAGGGACTTTAATCGTAACTTAACGAGAGTATGACAACCAGAAAATCCTCTCAGGATTCCTGGAATCAGTGTTGCAGTACCTCAGGCACGACATTTTAGCATTTTTGTAGCATAAACACCATCAAATCGATGAGAGCTTCGGATTTTCCAACGTTTCTCTATGGCGCTGACACCTAAAGATGTCCGAGTTCTGGTCCCAGCGCAACTGATACTCAACTGCTATTGGCTCATCTGCGGTCGAGGGGAGGGGCTTACCGATAGGTCAATTGGATCACTTGAACCATGCAGTGTCAATGGGGCCTAATATTTGCATAGAAAGTTGCGGTTGCTGGGGGTCAGTTTGTGTGTAAATGTTTGTTTTTGACCAATTTGTAATTTCTAGCAAATATTTCTACTGTAGTAATTCAATATTTGTTTAGTTCTCACAAACGCTTGCTTTATTTTGCTGTAGATCTTTAAACTGTTACGCTCATTTCCAGAAATGCTGGCTGCAGTTATTGACGTTACACTGTAGCAAAAAAGTATCGAATCGCAAAAGCGGAGCTCTAGAGTCATTGCTGCGCCGCCCTCAGAGCGTTCGTTCGGTTTGTTGTAGTTCTTTCTGGGGGTGTTGGTACACGTACTCGGTGATAAAACTACAAATGCCGTGATAAATGCAATTACCTGCCCGCAAAATACGTCTACATTTAATAACGTTGTATTTTTCTGGACAGAATGAGGCTGACATGCATTGTTTTATATTATTCTAAACAGTGATAAAGTCTGCACTCAATCAGCACTGCATACCTTATTATTATTATGAAAATAGTGAAGGCTTGAAGAACTCAAATACACCATAGCTTGATGCAGTCGTGTTTATTGTCTTCGTTTCATCAGTCAAAGCGTTTCTATTTTCTGTTTATCCTACATCGCTAGCTTCACATTAGGGCTAAGGATTACTTCTCTGAGGGAAATGTGGAGTTTCTGCTCGAGGGCGCCCTCTGGCGTCCAGTATGAATGAAAGTTTGGGTAACAAATATGAAAAATAATACTTCTCTCTAAATAAATTTATATGACAACCCATATGTTTTTCTCCAATGTACAGTTTTTCCCCCACAGTGGATGCATAAGAGGCTCATATTTCATATTAAATAGATAGACTTTAAGAAATTTATATCACAGATAAAAAGCACAGAATTTCTTTATTTTTTTTATTTTATTTTTTACAATAAATCTTTAGACCTTTCTAATGATTTTTAGTAATAGGCTGTCTGCATATTAACAGGTAACCCAGCAGGGTTTTTTTGTAAAATAAGTTTTCTGTAAAATATAAATGTTATTTTATTAGTATTATTATTATTATTATTATTATTATTATTATTATTATTATATTGTTATATTTTTTCTTAAATACTCTATTTAAAAATTTTTAATAATTAAAATGTTATTGTAATAGTAATATTTCTAATTTTGTTAAATGTTTGTATTTATTGAATATAATCATTATTATTAGTCTTGTTAATATATAAACATTAATATATAAAATGTTATATGCATACACTTTTCATTTGTAAAAAAAAAAAAAAAAAAAAAAAACATTTGCATTTTAACCAGAATAATCGCAATTAGATATCTTCCCCAAATCGTGCATCCCTAGTTTCTCCTGTCTCCCTAGAGCATCCCCTGTTCAATCTCTATTAGGATATTAATATGCTGTTTTGTAATCTATTCTATTTGAGGGCAAGTTTGTTTTAGCCTATTTTCATTTTGGGCCTAAGGTTTTGGGCATTTGGCACGTTGTTGGCTGTGGAGGGTTACTAATGTCATTGCTTTTTTTATTATTTCTTTGATTTAAATAATTTTGGTAATGCCGTCGTATAGGTCTTACATTTCAATCTTTATGGTCTTAAAATGTCTTAAAAAGGTTTTAAATTTGACTTTCTGAAACCTGCAAGAACCCTGCAACAAGTCAGCTGCTTTTCGGGTGTAGCTCGTGTCAACATGTACAAACCAGGAACAGAAAGAGAATGCAACCAAACCAAAACAGGATATATACTTTACACCTTAATAAACCCTCTTCAGCCATTAGCGAATGCAGTCATTTTGAGTCACTCTCAGCGAAAAGGTGGTGAGTGTATGTTTTGCGTCAGTTTTGATCATGGCCACATCAACTTTCCTGTAATATCAATTAGCACATAGTGTCATTTATTTCACATAATTCGGGCCTCTGGAGTGTGCATTTTTTTTCTTGAGCAGAAAAAATATCTTTGGACAGACAAGAGTTCTGTCGAATGTTGTCATCTTTGACATTTGCTCTGATGAGAACGAGAGTGCAAACAGTGCTAAATGTCATCAGAAGTGCACAACATGGCCTGACATGAAAGACAGCAAAACCTCACAGGCAATCTGTTCTTCTTCCTTCAGAGCAGAACCATCACAGCAGGCAGAAATTCCCAAAGGCTTTGAGATCTCTAAGGAATTGTCAGGGGTGTTGCAAATGCCAGTGCTGTGACAGATGTTTGATATTTAGGGCTATTTCTCAGTGCATTAAACTGGGATTAGAATGTAACATGCACAAATGAGAAAACCTCTGAGAGATGGAGTTTCTTACAAAGTGTTAATAACTTTGTTTCTTCTTAATATATCTCTCTGTAGAATAGAAGTCTAAATATGAGTCAAAAGTGTGATGTGGTGTCCATTCAAGGGATTTTAGTCAGACGTATTTCTCTTATCCAGAGTTAATAATGCTGCATCGAGGTCACTGACATCACTGATGCCAAAACAGCATCTGTATTTTTGTGTGTAGCAACTAAACGGATCTGAACGTGAGTTAGACACATGTTTCAGAGGATTATCAGAAACTTCCGTTTGGGTCTGTTCCTCACATATGTCTTCATAATACTCGTATGGACTACTTTTAGGGTGCTTTTTGTGTTTTGGGGAGTTTATCATACAGTCACTTCAAACTGTGGTTGTGTGAAAGAATTGTGTGGAGATTAAAAAATATATAAGTCAAGTCACCTTTATTTACAGTATACAGCTCTTTTTACAATACAGATTGTTTCAAAGAATATTAATAATGCAACAAAGTTTGTTTCGGCTGTTCAGCAGATCTTGAAGAAAACAGTGTCATAGTCCAACTTAAGTAGGTTCTGTGATGGAGGCAGATCAAAAATATTGTTGAATATTTAGTGTCCCCAACTGAGCAAGCCAAAAGCCAAAGGCAAAAGAGGCGACGGTGGCAAGGAACCAAAACTCCATCAGGTGACAGAACAGAGAAAAACCTTTGGAGAAACCAGGCTCAGTTGGGATGCCAGTTGGCCAACGAACAAACAGTGTATGATTATGATTCAGGCAGCATTACAGGTCAGAAATCAGTTTGGACCAGAACATTCAGAATATTTATCCAGTTCCATCTGGTTGAAGACGGGTTTGTTGAGGATGTCGTGTCGATGAGAACATCACAGGGGAGAGTCTTTGACACAATCTCTGCAGACACTTCAGGGCTGCGTTGTGGTCGTGTCTAGTACAGGTCCACCATCTGATCTGGATACGGCCCGGATCCGGCTGACTACACAAAACCTCAGGATAAACAGAGAGACTAATATTAGCGTAGATGCCATTCTTTTTATGATGTAACGAGTACATCAGGTGTTATGGGAAGTGTTTACGGTTTCGGCAGACCTAGTTAATGCAGCCTAACAATAATTTAACTGATTTGAATAATAGAAATTGATCAAGTTTTATGAGTATGCCATATAGTAAAGAGATGTGTTTTAGTCTAGATTTAAACTGACAGAGTGTGTCTGCTTCCCAAACAATGCTAGGAAGACTGTTCCAGAGTTTATGTGCTAAATAGGAAAAGGATCGACCGCCTGCAGTTTATTTTGATAATATAGGTATTATCAACTAGCCAGAGTTTAGAGATTGCAGTAGACGTGATGGAGTATAATGCTTTACTGTAGTACTGGGTAAACCATTTAGTACTTTGTAAGTAATTAGCAAGATTTTAAAACTTATGCAGTGTTTGCGGTGTTGACAGAACTGGGCTAATATGGTCATACTCCTGGTTCTGGTAAGTACTCGAGCTGCTGCGTTTTTTTATTAAGCGAGCAGGGCAACCACCCAGTAGAGCATTACAATAATCTAGCCTTGAGGTCATGAACGCATGAACTAACTGTTCCGCATTTTGTATTTAGAGCATATGTCATAGTTTAGATATATTTTTAAGATGGAAGAATAGGATTTTACAGATGTTAGAAACGTGGCTTTCAAATGAAAGATTGATATCAAAGAGCACACCCAGGTTCCTCACTGACGACGAGGACTTGATCCATCAAGTGTTATTATTCTAGGTTACTACATGCAGAGGTTTTTTGTCCAATAATTAGAAACTCTGTTTTTTTTAGAACTAAGTAGTAGGAAATTAGTAGTCATCCAATTTTTTTATACCAGCTATGCATTACATTAATTTTGTGAATTGGTAAGTTTCGTCAGGGCGCAAAGAAATATATATAAAAATAACAGCATACAAAAAATATAAAAATAACAGCAAGGGCACCTAAAGATAACCAGAGGCCCCTGGGCTACAACATTACAGTAGATCCCCCCTACCCTGGTTTAAAATGTTATTTTAGCTTCTTGTCAATTATTTATAATGCCGATTATTTATTGTGTCAATACTCCAGTTAACATTTACAACACTGTGTGTGTATGCTGCGTAAAAATATGGGTCAAATATAGGTAAATTCACTCTTTGCCAGAATTATAGCGGTTACACAGGCACCTCTTGTAAACAAACCAGTGCTGCGCTTATAAACACTGCATTATTAGGCATTAAAGGTCCCATGGCATGGCATTTTTCTATTATTTTATAGTGTTTTCTGAGGTGTACTTATATTATTAGTATGATTTTTACATCATAAAATGTCATAATTTAGAAATAAAAGGCATTTTTTCTATACTGCTGTTTGCCCTGTGGCTGAATGCCCTGCTTCAAGAGGCGTGTCTGCTGTGAGACTTCAGTAAAAACGCCCACTGTTGTGATTGGCTGACATCTTTGCATTTTAAATGAGCGGAGGGGGCGTGGTTTAACGAGGCACGAGCAGGCACGAGTCTGCCAGAGAGACGGATGGACCTGTGTTCACTTCTCATCAGTTCTCTCAGCATGTCTCAGTTCAGGGTGAACTGTTGTAGTTACTAGCATATACTTCAGGTTATTAGTTTATTTCTAGTCGGAGGGGCTGTCACTCATGTCAGAAAGTTAGTAACTTTAGTAAATTATGGATCAGCGCTGACTCGAGACGCGAACCGTTTAGAACGATTCAGTCCGATTTGGTGAACTGGTTCGGTTCACTAAAAAGAACCGATTCAAAAGAATGATTCGTTTGCGAACCGGACATCACGGAGACTAAGCGATTGCTAACAAAGTTATTTATAGTAACTACTGAGTTATGAGAGCGCTGTCAGTCAGCGCGAGTTTATTGTGTTTGTATCTGAGAGTTCTGAATAAACACGAGTCCCAGTCACACCGAGTCCTCTTCATCATTATTCTACCAACTTTGTAACACATGCAAAGTACCATTACAGCGAGATGAACGAGTTAGTAAGTGTTGAGTATAGCATTATTTCTAGATATGTTCCAATCATATGAATAGCGTCATTGACGCGCATTGAGTAACGTTACACAGCGCAAACAAAGACACAACAGCTGTAATCGAATGTAATCCAGTTTATTGTGGGGAAAGCTGGCTAGCCTAGCCGGATACCCTCACGCTTACCCTCCTTCTGCTTAATCTCACGCCGCGTTTGGTGCCTCCGCTGTGGGCCAGATGCAGTACTGGGGGTCGGGGATGTTGGAGGCCGAGCTTCGGCGTGCGTGAAGTTTATCTCTAAAGATGTTACTGCTGATGTTAAACAGAAAAGACTGTATGCACATTTTAGAACAGATAGACGCGACAAGGACGTACAAAAACACTGACTCACAAGATAGAAAACACGAAAACACCGTTCTGTCGGGAGAGAGAGAAGCCGCTGCGTGTCCACAAATAATAAATAATAAGCTACACATAAGAAATCAATGATCACAGATCAGAAGGAACTGAAGAAAGACTTCTGTTTTCATTTGTACATCCAAACACTGAGAAACTGCCAGTGTTCACTCCTTCACAAGTAACGTTAATGATCTCGAGTGTTTGCATGGGCGTGCCAGATTCTCTGGGCGGAGGAAAGGGAGGAAACCGCTCCTGCTTGGACGTCAAACCAGGAGACTTCAGGATTGGCTCGTCTGGCCTGTCATTTTCTCAAAGGCAGAGAGAGACAGCCAGAACTCGGGTTTACACCGATCAACATTTCTATCCACTTGGGGACAATATTCAGGCTAGGGGAACTCATATTAATGTTGAAATACCTCATAAAATGAAAATTTCATGCCATGGGACCTTTAAATGGAGGTAAGATGAAAATAAAATGTCATTGAAACTTTCCTGGTCAAAATGTGACAAGTTTACAAGTTTGTCTTAAACAAAAGTAGTCATAATTCATCAGCAGTAGATCAAACCAATTGCTTGGCTTAAATGTGGGGTATTCTATGATTGCAAACTGCTCTTAAAGTGTGACGCCTGATTTAAAAATCCCTTTGTAATAAGCAGAGTGTATGCGTTGTGCAAGCCTTTAAATAACACAAAAGATACAGCACTATTGACTTTAGAGCAGGTTTGTGTTGGTCAATGGTCAGTCGCTTTCAGTTCCTCACAATAGCAACGCTCCAACAATGCTCCTAAACACACCTGGTTTTCAGACCAGACGCCCATGGGTGAACAGATGCGCCAGTGCATTTGATATTAAAAAAATGTGGAGCTAGATGAGAAAATGAGAACTGTGTCGGCTGAAACTAGCAAAAAACACTTGTGTTGGGCCTGGCGCCGCATTTGCGTCGGGTCTGTGATAGGGCCTTTAGACTTTTCTGTCAGTACAAGTCAAGTATACAGTACTTAAGTGTAAGTGTAGTCTGATAAGTACATAAATTATATTTCTGAGAAGTACATAAAAAATTGAAAATATAATATTTATTTTCTATTCTTTTTTGTAAGGGAGGTGTTTGAAATACAACTCCAAACTAAGATAAGCCAATTTATTAGCAGATAATGTAGAAATCCACTGATAAGATCATCTTCTCGGTTTCACTCTCTTTCTGAGATAAAATGACTTATTAGATGATAACAAGATAGCAACAGCACAGCAGTGGCTCATCTGTCAGATGCGGTCTCACCTGGGTTTGTGTGGGCTGAGATGAGGATTCCACTCTTCCACTTATACATTTAGCCTGAAATGTGCAGTAGTTGCATTTCTATTGCTGGCTCTGAAATGTCAGATAAGTGCAGATTCAGGAAACTCACAGAACTTTGAGAAAGCCACCAGCTACTTCTCCTCATCCACTTTGAAAAGCACACTTTCCAATTGCAGTCTTGCAACTGGAGCTAGTGGCTTCAATTTTAGATTCATAGTTCACAACCTATTTTACTTCCAAAATTTGACATATTTCAAGTAAAACTGATTTTCATTAAGAAAAAAGGTTGGGAGAAACTTTGATTGAATTGTAAAAATATGACATTTAGTAACTGTTTAGTATAATTAGGTTTTCTGCACAGATGAATTTGAGATCACATCTGCTATCGTTCCAACTATAGACTCAATGTCTCATGCAGTTAGGTCAAATTTGTGGCCTACATCTTACATATACTGTAGAAAACCCACTTCCATATGCAAGCAATGTTTTTAATGTGACATGAAATTAAAGCCAGCTCTGAAAAAGTCCTGAGGAAAGATTCATCACACTCTTGTATAGATATAAAGGTTTTTTGTTTGTTTGTTTTTGCAGATATGACAGATAAAACCATTTTGGCTCCCCTAAAAAAACCTTCAAGTCAACAGCTCTTAAAATAACAATTTTTTATTGGTGTGAAGAACATTTTAATAATCTGAAGAACCTTTTTCCACAATACAGAACCTTTAGTGCAATGGAAAGGTTCCGTGAATGTTGAAGATTCGCAAAATTAAACTGAGGGGAAAAAAAAAAGTGAGTTAAGTCAACCACATACGTTACTAATGATCAATATTTTTATATTGTAATACTTAATTAAAGAAGATTATGCAGTGTTGACTTTGGGTATTAATCTTGTGAAACATTTGAAATAATCATACTTTGCCGTGTCAATAAAATGAGGCAAATAATAAAGTTATTTTTCACACAGTATAATATAAAATAAATACAATTTGCTTTAGTGATGATACAAGTTCATAGATAAATCACAAGTTGATAAGTTAGTACCTTGGAACCGTTGTGTGCAGGCAAATCCATAAAAACAATGGAGATTGGAGAATGTAGCGTAGGATGGGCGGGGAGATTGAAAATGCTCTGCACAATCACCAGACTGTCAAAAAAATTACTCTTTAGGTTGTTTTTCAAGCACCTTATTACGACATTTATTTACGTTTTAAAGTCATGTGCCCTCTAGCTGGTGTAAAAATAATGACAGTGTCGTGTTATGTCTGTCGTCAATGACTGTTGTTACCAATAACAATGTATGTTCATTTAAATGCAATGTTTGGACTTTTTACCACATTTGTCATATGTCCATTTAGCAAAAATCATTTTTTATTAACAACTACACCCATGACATGCGCATATGTGAACACACAAAGTAAACATTGTGAATTATCACTAAACAAGCGATAAAGCATATCATATTTGTAAATGAACACCAGATTTTATCACAAGCTGCCCAACACTAGGTTTTTATCACTCAGTAATTTGCTGTGTTCAAATAAAGAATTTAAAAAAGTAGGCTAAGTGTCGCTAATTAAAAAAAGTATATGATCGGCTAATTGTCAGCCTCTTACATGTCTGATTCTCGAGAGATTGCAGAATTCAAGTGACAAATTATGTTTTATAAACTCTAGAGGAGGCATAGTCAAGTCAAGTCACCTTCATTTATATAGCGCTTTTCACAATGCAGATTGCTTCAAAGCAGCCTTACAGTGATTATAGGAAATTCATTTTGTTGTAGCTAAAGTAAGTTTTTGATTGATTCATTTCTGTTGTAAAAACTGAATAGTACTTTAATTTGGCGCCACTTAAACAACACCATCCTCAACTAAAACAGGAAACCCCCATCCGCACGGCAACAGCACCTGGCGGCCCGAGAACGCAAACCATGAAATAGGTTTGAAATCGTTTTGAAACTAAACCATCATCATTCCCACGCAAACCCCAAAAAAGGCGAATCTGTGAAAACGTGATGGCATGTACGCAAGCATTACGTGTTCAGACTATAGGCAATTGTGTTTGAAAATGTGCATATGTGTTTTTATCTGTATAGAGGGGAATGGAAGGGAAGGAGGCCTTCACAGAAAGAGTCTAGTTCACACAGTCTCTGCTGACACTTCAGGGATATGTTGGCCGTGTCTAGGCGCATGTCCACCATCTGATCTGGATTCGGCATACTATTGTAAACCTCGGAATAAACATAGATACTAACATTAGCGGAGGTATTATGGGAAGTGTTCCCGGTTCCGGCAGGCCTAGTTAATGCAGCCTAACAATCATTTAACTGATTTTAATTATATAAATTGATAATGTTCTTTGTGTATGCCACAGTAAAGAGATGTGTTTTTAGTCTAGATTTAAACTGACAGAGTGTGTCTGCTTCCCGAACAATGCTAGAAAGACTACAGGATACACATCCGATTCACCTAGTTACCTTCACAGTTTTCTGCATCCCTCCACCACCACAACTCTGGGTTTGGGTTAAATCCCGAGCTCGGAGCCCTCGTTCCCCTCTGTTACGACCCTCCTTTGGCTGTTAACAATCTAGGGATTGAGAAGGGGAACATTTTAAACCCAGTTCTGATTACCACCAGTAAAGACCACTGTGTGTGAGATGAGAAAAACGAGACCACACAAATAACGGCGATTAAACAATTATTTAATTAATATAGAACCCAATAGTTAACCACAAATGAATAAACTCATAATGAATATAAAGAAAAACGGATATACATAAAAATAGGATCTGAGACCAAAGGGAAAACTGGATTGTGCTAAAGAAACGAAAATAATATAATCAAAAGAGTCTTACTAAACGGTTTCAAACTAATCCTAAACTAAGAAAAGAAAGTAAAGAAAAAGTCTTCAGCGTCTGTGACGCCTTAAACTTCCCTACACTACCTGTCAAACAGAAAAATACAGAGTGTGGCACAGACCCACTAACCTAGTGTGTCTAAACAATCAACGTTCCTGAGGGTGCCCATGTATGTCACGTGACATCTTACCTAGCCCCTTTTCTCCATCCAGATTGGCTTCGCTTTAAATGCCAAACTTCAAATCTCTCACATGAGAAGTTTTAAAGGGTAACTTGACAAGGCACTCAACATGACAAAAAGCAAAATGGCAACACACAAACTAAGTTCAAACAAAGAGAACGGAAACAAACGTAACAAAACAGAATCAGCACAAAAAGCAGTCTCTCTCGCTATGCGACAGCATGTCCCTTAAAGTTCCCATGGCATGGATTTTTTATTTTATTTTATAATGTATTCTGAGGTGTACTTATATTATTAGTATGATTTTTACATCATAAAATGTCCTAATTTAGAAATAAAAGGCATTTTTTCTATACTGATGTTTGTCCTCTGGCTGAATGCTCTGTTTCAAGGGGCGTGTCTGCTGTGAGACTTCAGTAAAAACGCCCACTGTTGTGATTGGCTGACATCTTTGCATTTGAAATGAGCGGAGGGGGCGTGGTTTAACGAGGTCTACGAGGCACGAGCCTGCCAGAGAGACGGATGGACCTGAGTTCACTTCTCATCAAGGTTATTATAGTTTTGCATTATGAAACGGCGTTCTAAAAGCAGTGAACTCATGTTCAACGTGAGTCTCGTTACCTTGTGTCATTTCCCATTTCACTGCCACGAACGCATTCTTTGTGAACAGCCGTTTAGGACTAGCGATGTGTGTTCACTGCTCGTGTTCCGTCTCAGGACAGCGGTTAATCTCCTCAGCTCACGCGCAGTAGCGCCATAAACAGACATTCCCTCAACCGCCACAAGTCAGATTTTCCGCCACAGAGAGCTTATTAAATACGAATACGAAAACGAATATTTATTTTTGCTAATTATTATTTTATTTCAGTTAGTTTTTCAGTAAGAGTTGTTAGTTTCGTTTAGTTTTAGTTTTTCATTTATTATGATTTTCTAATTTTATTTCAGTTTACGAAAATGTTTTTTGACCAATAGTTTTAGTCTTAGTTTCAGTTTTCGTTTGCGAAAATAACCTTGCTTCTCATCAGTTCTCTCAGCACGTCTCAGTTCAGTGAACTGTTGTAGTTACTAGCATATACTTCAGGTTATTCGTTTATTTCTAGTCTGAGGGACTGTCACTCATGTCAGAACGTTAGTAACTTTAGTAATTATGGATCAGCCATGACTCGAGACACGAACCGTTTAGAACGATTCAGTCCGATTTGGTGAACTGATTCGACTGGTTCACTAAAAAGAACAGGTTCAAAAGAACGATTCGTTTGCGAACCGGACATCAATGGACCAGGGACGGAGCGATTGCTAACTATTATGATATTATACTGAGTTGTGAGAGTGCTGTCAGCGCAAGTTTATTTTGTTTCTATCCGAGAGTTCTGAATAAACACAGTCCCAGTCACGCCGAGCCCATCTTCCTCCTTATTACCAACTTTGTAACACATGTAATGTACCATTACAGCTGTCGAGATGAACTATAACAAGTAAATGTTGATTGTAGCATTATTTTTAGATATTTTCCTATCATATGAAAAGCGTCAGTGACGGCCATTGTTCACAGCGCAAAAAAAGACACAACAGCAGTAATCGAATGTAATCCAGTTTATTGTGGGGATAGCTAGCTAGCCTGGCCCAGATACGCTCACGCTTACCCCCCTTCTGCTTAATCTCAAGCCGCGTTTGGTGCCTCCGCTGTGGGCCAGATGCAGTACTGGGGGTCGGGGATGTTGAAGGCCGACCGGCCAGTGCAGCCCGAGCTTCGGTGTGCGTGAGGTTTATCTCTAAAGATGTGGCTCTGGTGATGTTGAGCAGAAACTTATGTAGAACAGATAGCCACGACAAGGACGTACAAAAACACTCACAAGATAGAAAACACGAAAACACTGTTCTGTCAGGAGAGAGAGAAGCCGCAGCATGAATAATAAAGTTCTGTGTGAACTTGAATAATTAGCTACACATCAGAAATCACTGATCACAGATCAGAAGGAACTGAAAACAGACTTGTTTTCATTTGTACATCCAAACACTGAGAAACTGCCAGCATTCACTCGTTCACAAGCCATGATCTCTCTCGAGGACAAACAAATATAGCGCTCTCATGGGCGTGCCAAATTCTCTGGGCGGAGGAAAGGGAGGTAACCGTTCCTGTTATGACGTCATAACAGGAGAATTCAAGATCAGCTCGTCTGAGCTGTCATTTTCTCAAAGGCAGAGAAAGACAGCCAGAACTCGGTTTACACCCATCAAAATTTCTAGCCACTTGGGGACAATATTCAGGCTAGGGGAACTCATATTTATGTTGAAAAACCTCATAAAATGAAAATGTCATGCCATGGGACCTTTAAGAAGCGCATTCCACAGGTGTTGATCATCGGATGAGATGAGCAGAACGCCTCAAACTAGCACAGCCAATCACGTCATCAGGAATGACTGACAGGTCAGACAGCCAGTCAGCACGCCACCTGTTAAAGTGACAGTGCAAGAGACAGAAAGGAACCTCACAGAAAACAGGAAAACCCCCAAATTACTCCCTCGTAACGTAAACACCCTCAAACAACACAGCAAATAGGCTTATTTAACTTTTTTAGTCTATCCGATCATTTGTAAGTGTGAACTTGTGAAACAACTGCCATAGGTAATCAGACATTCTTTTCTTTTTTTTAATTTATTTATTCAATAAAAATATATTATTTATTATTTTTGGAATTTTTGCCTTTTAATTATGATAGGACAGAGAGTAGACAGGAACCGAAGTGGAAGAGAGAAAGGGGAGAAAGGTCCGCAACAGCCATTAGGATTGGTTGTAATTTGGCCTTAGTGACTAAACTTTCAAACTGCTCTTTTCACACTGCATGACTATCTGGGCCAGCATTCAGTCATTACTGTGTTCACACTGACCGATGGATCGGCGACAGGGGGTTTCACACCGCATGACTGTACAAGAGGAAGAATCGCAGACAGCTCTGTCCTGTCCGCAAACTACGTTTCACAAGCAAACACACGCGAGAAGTGAGAAGAAAACAATGCGAGATCACACGTGCGTCAGACCGGAGTCCTCGCACGAGACTGGAATTGTTAGTAAAAATATGCAGTGCAGAAACTTGCAATCCAAATAGTCTGTGTGCTGATTTGCAGCGAAAAGGAGAAAAAGAAAAAAGATTATGGTGGACGAAATGGTTGTGGAGACACAGGGAGCAATGATTGTGTTCTGCAAAGACAGTTTGAGGTAAATAACTAATATTGCACCGTGCTGCTGTTGCGGCTGGTAGAGCAAATGTTTGTGCTTTGTTTCTGTTTGATAGAATTGTAAATATATCTATTAAAATACTGATATTCTGATCCATAACTCCTCCCTGAACCTCCCGCTGCCCTGTATCTTGCTCTCTGATTGGCTGTAGGTCATCGCCGATGTATTTTTCAGTCAGAAAACATTTCACACAGCAGGATTTTGAATCTCCGACAGGTCCAGATATTTAGCATGCCAAATATCTCACGGTATCGGCGACTCATCGGCGATTCTCTCTGATCGCGTCTTTGATCATTGACACTGCGTGATTGTCACTCATGTGCACGAGCACTGATTTGCTATGATTTCGGGCATTCGTCAGTGATTTTGCAAAAGCTGTCGGGTGAGTCAAAATCAGGGCTAAAATCAGGCAGTGTGAACTCGGCATTAGGTAAAATTATGTATAAATTAGGACTGACATGCCCATTATTTTTAAGAGTTTCTCCTAAATCGGCAAGTTATGAGTTACTTTTAGCCTTCTGTTTTGTGAATACGGCCCCTGATATTCAGCTTCTACATACAGACTGTTGAATCAGTCATCATTGTCGATTAAAGTCTAGTATATTGGTTCTTCAATTTCATGTAGTTTATAGATCACTCTTGTCCTCGGTGGAGAAATTGAACATCCTAGCATTTGTTGTTCAATCTGCCAACACCATCCATTTATTACAATCATTACACTATTCCAATTCGCCTGTCGGTTAAAGTGCATAACTTTGATGTTCCAGGCAATTAAATAAATGTGATAGGAATTGATCTGATCCTTGCCGAAATGCTCAGCATAGTTGGTCACAGCAATATATTGTGTTTTGTAAGAGGAAGCCCATAATACCTGGAGCGATCTGCAGTAAATCAGTGAATTGAAAATTGCTCAATCAGTAAGTGAAGTTATCGTCATTGGCTGATGGCTAATGTAATCGACGTGTAATCATGCAATCCATTAAAAGTCATTTATGGCCTCGCAAACAGGGCTGTGTTGTCTGTGAAACCGGGGCTATGAGTTTTAATGTATTTTGAAATCTACATGAAATGTAAACATTTATTTTTATAATCTGATTTCATAATCCAGTTGGATTGCTTTAAAATTACATAGGAAGCCTCTTGTCTACTTAAAATGTAATAAGAAATCTAGCAGTGTAATTTTTCTATGTATAATTAGTGAGTAAAATACCACTAGCACTATTGCACAGATCTGCTTTCATCTACGAGAACACTTTATGAAAACCTTATGAGCACTAATTTGCCAATGGGGTAAAGCATCTGATTATTTATTTATATTACTGCAAAATAACTATTGACAAGTACTGCAAGACCGCATGAATTCGCTCCAAGGATCGGTAGCGAACCGCGGTGAAGGCCGCACGCGTTCAGTGTTTCAGCTGGAAGAATGGATTTGTTCATAATATTCTTTATCTGACTCCATTTTTCATAGTTGTCTTATTTAGAAGAGAATCCCAACCGGTTGTTTGGTCATCTATATTTGATAGTTAATCATACATTTGATCGTTCCGTTTTAACCCTTTGTTGCAATTATACCGTTCCACATTGGAGATAGTTAATGATTACAGATTAATTCAGAAAGGATCAAAATGTAACAATGTATTAACAATCAAGTAAATGTAAAATGTCAATTACATCATAGACATAAATCTCTTCTAAAAGGAACCACAAATTCTAGTTATGGTTACACTCTAAATAGTTTCAAATAGATGTAAACATAAACCATTAATTATGCTCAGTAGGCCTCTGCCTAGAATGTTACCTGTGAGATAGAGAGAGAGAGAGAGAGAGAGAGAGAGAGAGAGAGAGAGAGAGAGAGCAAGCTCTCTCAAGAGAAAGCAGAGAATCAAAAGAGAGCGAGCTACAGTTGAAATCCTCTTTTATCCTTTTCCCTGATGTCACCAAATTCAAATCTGACTCTTTTAAAACTGACCAATCAGACCAAACCGTAAGGCATTTGAAAATAACCAATCAGACAAAACTTCCCCCATTGTATCAAAGGTGTGGACCATTTGGCCATCCATTCCTTTGTCTCTGATGGCGTTAAGGGGGAAGGGGGTTGAGTCAATTTCAATATCTTGATCACGACGATGCAAAGCAAAGCAGCAAAGCAGATGATTTTGTTCTATTTCAAATATCTTTGATTATTTTCCACTTTACAGTACCTATACATTCATATTTTTTTATAAAAAGAAACCAAATAAACAATGCATAAGAGAGTAACATATTATTTTGTTTTAATTATATAGAAAAATAAATCTGCTGGTGGAGTAAACTAAATACACTGGCCCAAATAAACATGCCTTAATATCTAATGCAATGTTGCTCCTCAAGGTTTTTTCTTTTTAAAAGATTAATTAAAACATTTTAGTCTTTTTTTCTTTCTTTCTTCACTGTGTTCTGTCCTATTGGTTGACTTGCTTACTATGTCATGATTGGGCAAGTTCTCAAATGGGTTGGACCATGGACCACTAGGCCCTTCTTAGGGGGGCTTCAGCTTCAGTCCAGACCCCCTAAAAAATGTGAAACATATGAAACTGGCGGGAGGCTTCAGCTTCATCCCTTCTTTTAATCTGCGTTAATCAGCATGTTCTTCAATCCGCTGTGGCAGCTAGTGCACGTCAGAAGCAGAGGTGTGTGCATTAATCTGAGCCTCACTGGTCTGTCACCACTGGCAAATTAATAAACTTTTGTCTAATTGTGCTATTTTGATTTGAAATAGGCCTATGTAATGTCATTTATAATTTAATTAACAAACTAGAAATATTATCAAAGTAATATTAGTAATAAATGTGTGCATATTGTAAATTTAATAATTCCATGTGTAGCTCTCGGTAAATATCAACTTTTTTCAGCCTGTATTTCAGCCTGTAATTAATATTTGCTTTATAGGTATAAGTAATAATAAACAGCCAACATCCTAATATGCATACTACAACCCAGTGCCGATCCTGACCTCCCTGGGGCCCTAAGCAAAATTCTGCTAAGGGGCCCTCTAACTGACCCGTGACGCCGTGAGCTATGTAAACCATTTGCCATTGCCACACAGTCACACCTGACACTTCAGTGATCCCAATACAATCCTCCCTCCTTTAAACAAAACAGTCGCAATACAGAATGAGGTTCAAACAAACAATATTTATTGAATAGAGTATTTCCTATAGAATATTAAGATAACAAGTGAATATTATTAAGTAAGTGAATATTAACGTAAACATAAATAAGAAGAAAATAATAAATTATAACTCTGAGCTTTGGCTTTTGGGATTAACTTAGGTTCTCTCTACAGCCTGGGCATTTTCGGCATCAGTATGGGCAACACCAGTCTATTTTATTTAATATTATTAGTATTAGCTATTATTGACTAACTATTAGTAAAAATAATCAAGAATTCACATTGCAAATAGTAAAAAAATGTAATGCTTGATATCAAAAATGCATAAACTGTGAATGAATAAAAGCTAATATGGCTTGCCATAGCATGTTAAAGTTTTTTTTTATTTTTGTAATACATATGGTGAAGCAATTCTTGATTTATGGTTATTATTAACTGAGGGATGTGCATCCACACATTGACCAGTATGTCCAGCTAATCAACATTTTAAATTCAATATAGCCTATAAATCAAGTCAATCACTGTCAAATTATCAATACATTGCTTTCCATCTTGCATAATTAGTGCAGTGCAGTTGTATAGAGTTTTTAACTACACATTGACTGAGACTAGATAATCAGTGTCTTGTTTTAAAAGTATGTATGTATAATGTGCACTTTTGATGAGGAGAGCCATCATTCACGCCCATATATTGTACAGTCTGTCTGGTCTCCACATATATTTCTGCTTGAAAAATGTGCATTTCATTTCGTGCATATGAATGAACGCATGATAACACACGCGACGCGGTTATCTTTTCCGAGCTACAGTAAACAAACACCGTTGCACTTTGTCGTTTATCAAAAACAAACGTAATAAATAATTGTATTTTACTCTCACTTTTGTCAGGCACAAAGTGATGCAAGAGATGCACTGCCTGCCTGTACAGCTCATAGACCGTAAAAAAATATGGACGACGCGACTTCATTGACTTCCGCTGACCAAAGTTGAAGCTTTCATAGGCCCGCTCACGGCGCTGACATCTTGGGACCGAGTCTGCGCAGTAGCGATCTCGGGACCGGAGTTGCGCAGTACAGAACAGGAAGTAGAGGCGCGATTATCAAAAGCCCGCCCACACTCTCGCAGATGCAGAACAATTAATTATGTTGGTGTGAAATAAACAGTTATGGAAATGTAGAAATTAAAGCTTAAGCTCCACTCTCCTCCCAAAAATCCAGAAAAAAGTCCGTTAGTGCCTCAGTGACAACTTCACTCAGAGAAGCCGTCAATCTCAGCAGCCAATCATGACGTCACACCCCCGTTATTATAGCATCAAATAACTCACTAAAACTAAACTTATTTAAAAAACGAACACTTGAAATGAAATTATTGTAATAAAAACTGCCTAAAATGACAGAAACCATCTTTAGGAAACAATTATTTGAAGTGTAATTAAATTATTTAGTGTGTCTCGCGCCCATTCAAATACATGGAGAGGCGGGGTTTAGGAGCTGTACTGGGACCGGCCACCGGGGGGCGATCGAGGCGCGAAAGCTTCAATTTCTGACTGGAGCACTACAGGCTTGGTACAGCTAGGTTAGCAAGACCGAAAAAACACAACAGAAATGCACATACACTTTACTTTGCTGACATCAAACTTAGAGAGAAGACAAGTTTACCTGATTGTTGTTCCCGCAGTTCACTTTCATGGGTTTTTTTTGTTCCTCTTTTCATGACCAGAAGGATAGTTTCGCTTCATTTTGTCATGGATGTTGTAAACATTAATTGACGGTGACGTGACACGCTATGACACGGGAGGAGGCGGGGCCTTGAGTAATTTGCAGGGCCCTACGCAGCTTGCGTAGTGAACGTATAGGGCTGATCGGCTCTGCTACAACCCCAAATCAGAAAAAGTTGGGACAGTATGGAGAACGCAAATAAAAAAAAAGAAGTGATTTCTAAATTTACTTGTATTTCATTGCAGACAATATGAACACAAAATATTTCATGTTTTGTCTGGTCAACTTCATGTAATTTGTAAATATGCATCCTTTCCTGTCATTCAGACCTGCAACACATTTCAAAAAAAGTTGGGACAGGAGCAATTTAGGGCTAGTAATGAGGTAAAATGGTTAAGTAATGATGTGATTTGAAACAGGTGATGTCAACTGGTGATTGTAATTATGATTTGGTACAAAAGCAGCATCCAAGAAAGGTCTAATCCTTTAGGAACAAAGATGGGCCGAGGATCGGCAGTTTGCCAACAAATACGTGAGAAAATTATCTCAGGTCTGAATGACAGGAAAGGATTCATATTTACAAATGACATGAAGTTGACCAGACAAAACATGAAATATTTTGTGTTCATATTGTCTGCAATGAAATACAAGTCAAAGTAAATTTAGAAATCACTTCTTTTTTTTGCGTTTTCCATACTGTCCCAACTTTTTCTGATTTGGGTTTGTACATAAATGACACTAAAAACACAGTGCATGGACTGCTTAGAGATGATATTCATAATTCTGTTTTTTGCATTTTGCTATTTGTAAAAATAGGCAAGGCAAGGCAAGGCAAGTTTATTTGTATAGCACATTTCATACACAGTGGCAATTCAAAGTGCTTTACATAGAAATTAAGTTAAAATAGTCATAAGTGAAAAAAAAAATATATATATATATAGTATTACAGTTATAATAGGAATTAAAAGGAAATAAAAACTAAAGAAACACTAAAAATAAAACAGGGTTAAATTGAAACACATAATTAAAGTGCAAGCAGTTCGGACAAAGCACAGAGCTCATTCAGTAAATGCATAAGATAAGGTGCAATCAGTCGGATGTACAGTGGCACAGTGCTCATTCAGTAAATGCACAGCTGAACAGATGTGTTTTGAGTCTGGATTTGAAAGTGGCTACTGTTGGAGCACATCTGATCTGTTCAGGAAGCTGGTTCCAGCTACGGCTGGCATAATAGCTAAAAGCAGACTCTCCTTGCTTTGAGTGAACCCTTGGTATTTCTAATTGACTTGATCCTGATGATCTGAGTGATCTGTTGGGTTTGTATTTAATCAGCATATCTGCAATGTATTGAGGTCCTAGGTCATTGAGTGATTTATATACAAGTAATAGTACTTTAAAATCTATCCTAAATGTAACTGGAAGCCAGTGTAAAGATCTGAGGACTGGTGTGATATGGTCATATTTTCTGGTTCTGCTCAGCATCCTGGCAGCAGCGTTCTGTATGAGCTGCAGCTGTCTAATGGTCTTTTTTGGGAAGGCCAGTGAGGAGACCATTACAATAGTCCACCCTGCTGGTGATAAAAGCATGAACGAGTTCCCTTTCGAGGGAACTCCCACTGCATCGGTAACGACGAATTTGGGGACACTCCCTAAGCAACAGCGCGTCTGAAGTATGAATGAAATCAGGCCAATCCTGATTGGTGTTGCGTCATGACGTAACTATGACGGCATACCCGGAAGATACATATAGGGCAGCCCAGGCATAGTAATGGCAGTTATCGCTCTTCAGCATAGCGCTCTTTGTAAATCTGTCTGTCTATTTATTGTTGTTCGTTGTGAGAAAGAAAGTGTGTGAGATGGCGACTGAGAAGGCAAGGGACTTTAAGCAGTGTGTGCACCCGTGTCCTCGCTACATGTCGGGCTCGGACACACACTCGCTTTGTGTTCAATGCCTGGGTGTTGAGCATGCTCAGGCGGCTCTCGAGGGAGCCGCCTGTGAACACTGTGAGCGGCTCACACTCAGGCTCTTGCGTTCTCGGCTGGCCGTGTTCGATGAGGCCGGCCAGCCTCGTGAGCCCTCTGGTTCTGGACCCGCTGTTGCCGAGGCAAAGCGGCGTCGCAGATCCTGGGGCTCACAGCGGGATCTGTCAGACAGGTTTGGGACTGCTGAGGCACTTTCCCAAACTTCGTCTGATGATTCCGAGATTCTCCCTCCCCGTGTGGAAGCCCGCGCTGCGGCTTCTTCCCCCGGGGTGGAGAATCCGATGTTCATTCTCTCTGGTTCCGAGGAACCAGATGAGGTGGACATCGAAGCGGGCGGTGAAGCACCAGATGAGTCGCCACTTCACCCACCCGCTCAAGAGGAACTGGTCGAGGTTTTGACCCGTGCGGTGGCCAAATTAAGATTAGATTGGCCACAGGAAAATGAGGAAGTCCAGCCACCAAGCAGGCTGGATGACCGATTCCTTTCACGCCGGGCTCAAACACCTCGCCGGGGTTTGCCTTTTTTCCCGGACTTGCACAACGAGTTGTGCAAGTCTTGGAAAAAGCCGTATTCGGCACGCGTCTCCAATCCCCCTGTATTGGACTATTCTAATGTCCTGGGGGCGCGTGCAGCCGGATACGGGACGATGCCGCGGGTGGAAGATGCGCTCGCGGGCTATCTTTCTCCCGAATCGGCATCGTCGCTGAAAGCCCCGGTACTGCCCACCAAGCCCTGCAGGGACACCTCAGCCTTGGTGGGCAGAGCCTATATGGCGGCTGGGCGGGCTGGTAGTTCCTTGCATACCCTTTCCATCTTGCAAGCCTACCAGGCCGACATCCTGAAGGAGTTGGACGAGGGTGAGGGTCCCTCTCCGGGGGACATATTGGAGCTCCGGAAGACTGCGGATTTGTCTCTCCGCATCACCAAGGAGACGGCCCGCGCTGTGGGCCGCTCTATGGCATCCATGGTGACTGTGGAGAGACATCTATGGCTGAATTTATCGGGGATGAAGGAGAAGGATAAAACCTTCCTTCTGGATTCCCCGATCTCGCCTTCTGGTTTGTTCGGCGACGCTCTTAATATCGTCGTCGACAGATTCCAGGAGGCGAGGAAGCAGTCAGCAGCTTTCCGCCAATATCTCCCTCGTCGCTCCAAAGGGAAGGCTGCCTCCAGCGGGCAGCCTCAGCCGTCCACCAGTTCCTCGCACCGGCAGGTGCAAAAGCAGAGCGTCGCCTCTCGAGCCCCTCCTCCTGGAGCTTGGCAACAGAGGCGGCGCTCGCACCAGCAGGCTTCCGCACCTATGGGCGATTTGAGAAACGTCCTTCAGGCTAGGAAGGCTGCTGGGAAGAAGTCCTAGCTTCGGCTGGACTTCAAAGAGCGGTCCCCCCCGCGCAGGAGCAACCGAGGTTGTCCCCGCCGCGGCGCTCTCGGGAAATCGATGTGGTAATCCCGCCGTCACAGACGCTTCGGGCCACATCGGTTTCCCGCGGACGTTCACTGCTCCAGCCGCCTCCGGGAGGACTTGCGACTGGGCAGTTAACACGTCCGTACACCGAAAATTGTCCCCAACTGCTCCCTGCCGGTTCGCCGCGGGACAAGGCTCGGTTGATACCCGAAGCCAGCCTCGAGAGGCTGGTTCCCTTAGTAGATTATCTCGGCGCGTGGAAACGCCTTCCGAGTATTTCTACGTGGGTCCTGCGCACTGTAGAAAAAGGTTACAGACTGCAGTTCAGTCACCCTCCACCAAAATTTTGTGGAGTGACATGGACTGTAGTGGAACCAGAGCGGGTTCGGGTTATGGAACAAGAAGTAGAATCCTTGCTGGTAAAGGGGGCCATAGAGTATGTTCCCCCGCCAGAGAGGGAGTCCGGGTTCTACAGCCGGTACTTCATAGTTCCAAAGAAGGATGGAGGGTTGCGTCCTATTCTGGATCTGAGGTATTTGAACCGATCTCTGATGAGGTTCAGGTTCAAAATGCTCACCATCCCGACTATCGTGAGTCAGATCCAGTCCGAGGACTGGTTCGTCACGATAGATCTGAAGGACGCATATTTCCATATTTCCATCCTTCCATGTCACAGGAAGCTCTTGAGGTTCGCTTTCGGGGGCGAGGCGTACCAATATCGAGTGCTTCCCTTTGGTCTAGCTCTTTCCCCACGCACATTCACAAAGTGCATGGATGCAGCTCTGGCTCCAATGAGACTCCAGGGCATCCGTGTGCTGAATTATATCGACGATTGGCTCATTCTGGCCCAATCGTACGATATGGCGGTTCGGCATCGAGATGTCGTTCTGGCCCACATACAGTGCTTGGGGCTGAGACTCAACACCAAGAAGAGTGTGTTGACGCCATCCCAGAGAACTACGTTCCTGGGAGTCGTGTGGGACTCGACTTCGATGCGGGCGCAATTAGCCCCCGCACGAGTCGAGACCACGCAGGCGATGGTCTCAGGATTAAGGCTAGGCCACAGCATCACTGTCAGGCACTTCCAGAGGGTGCTGGGTCACATGGCAGCAGCGTCCAACGTAATACCTTTTGGACTGCTGCACATGAGACCCCTACAGTGGTGGCTGAAAACCAAGGGGTTTTCCCCCAGGGGGAACCCGTTCCGTATGATCAGGGTAACGCGCGTTTGCCTTCGTTCCCTAGCCATATGGAAAGAACCTTGGTTTCTGTCCCAGGGGCCAGTGTTGGGAGCGTCCTGTTGCCGGAAATCCGTTTCAACAGACGCCTCCCTCACTGGTTGGGGCGCGGTCATGGACGGCCGCTTTGCGAGGGGCCCGTGGGAGGGCCGTCATTCCTCCTGGCATATAAATTGCCTGGAGATGATGGCGGTCTACAAAGCTCTCAGGAGCTTTCTCCCGGACCTCGGCGGTCACCATGTCCTGGTACGGACAGACAATACGTCTGTCGTAGCGTACCTCAACCGGCAGGGGGGTCTCAGATCGCGCCCTCTATACAGACTGGCGCATCAGATTCTCCTGTGGACCCAAGGGAAACTGTTGTCCATCAGGGCAATGTATGTCCCGGGGGTCCAAAATCAGGGAGCAGACATCCTGTCGAGGCAGGGGCTGAGGCCCGGGGAATGGCGACTCCACCCGGAGGTGGTGGAGGCCATGTGCGAGAGGTTTGGCCCAGTGGAAGTGGATTTATTCGCGTCTCGAGAGACGACCCACTTTCCACTGTGGTTTTCTCTCACGCATCCGGCCCCTCTGGGGCTGGATGCCATGGTGCAGACATGGCCGAGGCTACGTCTGTATGCATTTCCCCCGATCGCTCTGCTCCCGGGAGTCCTGGAGCGGGTCCGTCGACAGGGCGCCAACCTGCTTCTGGTGGCGCCACGTTGGCCGACTCGGGTTTGGTTCTCGGACATCATATCTCTGCTGGCAGGTCAACCCTGGGAGATTCCTCTGAGGAGGGATCTCCTGTCTCAGGCAGGGGGCACGATATTTCACCCCCGGCCCGAGTTATGGAACCTTTGGGTCTGGCCCCTGAGGGGGCCAGATACCTAGAGGCTGGCCTGCCGGCCGATGTGATCGAGACCTTACTCAGTTCCAGGGCTCCGTCTACAAGGAGACTGTACAGCCTCAAGTGGAATGTGTTTTCCACTTGGTGTAGAGAGCGTGAGGTGGACCCAGTTAACTGCCCAGTGGCTTCAGTGCTGGAGTTCCTCCAAGATCGTTTCTCTGCAGGGCTTACCCCGTCCACACTCAAGGTGTACGTGGCTGCCATTGGGGCTTTCCACACACCGTTGGGTGATGGGCCTTTGGGTAGGCACCAGTTGGTTGTACGGTTCCTCCGTGGGGCTCGGAGGATGAGGCCTGCGGCTCGGTCCAGAGTCCCAACCTGGGACCTGGCAGTGGTTCTCGAGGGATTGGCTGAGGCCCCCTTCGAGCCACTAGAGTCAGCAGACCCAAAGAGCTTGACCCTTAAGATGGCCTTTCTCTTAGCCATCACTTCTCTGAGGAGGGTGGGGGACCTTCAGGCCTTGGCGCTTACGCCGACTTGCCTGGAGTTTGCCCCTGGCGAAGTGAAGGCCATCTTACACCCTAGGGCCGGTTATGTGCCCAAGGTGCCATCAAACGTGGTCAGGCCTTTGGTTCTTCAGGCATTTCATCCTCCGCCTCACGTGACGGCGGAAGAAGGGAGGCTTCACCTGCTCTGCCCGGTCAGAGCCCTTAAATTATATGTGGAGAAGTCTGCGCAGTGGAGGAAGTCTGAGCAGCTATTAGTGTGTTTTGGTTCATCTAAGAAGGGGCTGCCTGCGTCAACCCAGACTATTAGTAACTGGATTGTCCAGGCAATAGCCACGGCCTATCAGGTGCGCAACCTGCCTTCACCTATGGCCGTGAGGGCACATTCCACCAGGGGCATGGCCTCTTCGGTGGCCCTCCTTTCTGGGGTCCCCTTGCAGGACATTTGCGAGGCGGTCGGATGGGCTACTCCACACACCTTTATTAGGTTTTATAGTCTGCACCTCCCTGCGACGCCCGGTGCTAGGGTACTCCAGTCCTAGCTGTGCCCGGTTTCCGGCTTCACACTAGGACTGGTGCTACCATCGGTGTGGCCTAGTGGGTACTCGTTCCCCAAATTCGTCGTTACCGATGCAGTGGGAGTTCCCTCGAAAGGGAACGGCTCGGGTTATGTATATAACCCTTGTTCCCTGAGAAAGGGAACGAGCACTGCATCTCGTCGCCACACCTCGGCAGGCCTGGAGCGCATGCTTCATCGCGATAACTGCCATTACTATGCCTGGGCTGCCCTATATGTATCTTCCGGGTATGCCGTCATAGTTACGTCATGACGCAACACCAATCAGGATTGGCCTGATTTCATTCATACTTCAGACGCGCTGTTGCTTAGGGAGTGTCCCCAAATTCGTCGTTACCGATGCAGTGCTCGTTCCCTTTCTCAGGGAACAAGGGTTATATACATAACCCGAGCCGTTTCTCTAAGTCTTGCCTGGAAATAAAGCATCTAATTCTTGCAATATTTTTCAGATGATTGTAAGCTGATTTAGTTATTGCTTTGACATGACTACTGAAACTCAGGTCTGACTCCAAAATCACACCAAGATTCCTGACTTGATTTTTTGGTTTTAGACCTTTAGCCTCAAGATATGCGTTCACCTTGAGAATTTCATCTTTGTTTCCTAATGTAATGATTTCAGTTTTGTCTTTGTTTAACTGAAGAAAGTTTTGGCACATCCAACTGTTAACTTCATCAATGCATTTACATAGAGAGTCAATGGGGCTGTAGTCATTAGGTGATAGGGCTAAGTAGATCTGGGTGTCGTCAGCATAGCTGTGGTAAGCCATTTTGTTATTTTTCATTATTTGGCTCAGTGGCAGCATATACAGATTGAAAAGGAGTGGTGCAAGAATTGACCCTTGTGGGTCTCCGCATGTCATGGATGTCCACTCAGACTTATGGTCACCTATACTCACATAATAACTTCTCTCTTCTAAGTATGACCTGAACCATTTGAGGACCATTCCAGAAAGCCCAACCCAATTTTCTAGCCTGTCAAGAAGTATGTTGTGGTCAACAGTGTCGAATGCAGCACTGAGGTCCAGTAGTACCAGAATTGATGTTTTGCCTGTATCTGTATTGAGGCGAATATCATTTATAATCTTTATGAGCGCTGTCTCTGTGCTGTGATGCGGTCGGAAACCAGATTGAAAATGGTCAAAGTATCCATTTGAGTTCAAGAATTTGTTCAGCTGACTGAAAACAACTTTTTCAATGATCTTGCCTATGAAGGGGAGATTTGAGATTGGTCTGTATTTGCTCAGTATGGAGCTATCCAGATTTCTCTTTTTAAGGAGAGGCTTTACTACTGCAGTTTTAAGGGAGTTTGGAAAAGTCCCAGAAAGAAGTGAGGCGTTTACCACTTCTACGAGATCTGCTTCTAAACAGTTAAACACACTTTTGAAAAAAGAAGTGGGGAGTGTGTCCAGAGCGCAGGTTGATGTTTTAAGGTGCTGTACCATTTCTTCTAAAATTTTACTATCAATTGCTTCGAAATCAGTCATAATAACTTTATGAGGTTGTGGTCTGATCTGACTCACCTCAGAGCAACTGAACGTTGTGCTGATCGCATTTCTGATATTAATGATTTTCTCGGAGAAGAAGGAAGCAAACTCACTGCATTTGCTGTCTGAGAGCATTTCACTGGGAATGTGACTCGGGGGGTTTGTTAGTCTCTCTACAATAGCAAAAAGAGTGCGTGTGTTGTTTATGTTTCTGTTTATAATATTTGAAAAGAAGGTCTGTCTAGCTTTGCCTAGTTCCACATTGAAAGCACGAAGACTGTTTTTATAAATGTTGTAATGGACTACAAGTTTTGTCTTTCGCCACATGCGTTCAGATTTCCTGCATTGTCTTTTCATTAATTGCACTGCTGTTGAGTTTCTCCAAGGTGCTTTTTGTTTGCCACTCTTTTTTCTGACTTTCACAGGAGCAATAGCATCAATTACACCCAGTGCTTTAAGTGGAAAAAATAAAGTGCCGGTACTCACCAGAGGGGGCGGGGCTTTGTTGGGGGCGTGGTTATGGGGGGATTGTTTAGTCAATAATTCAAGAAGGTCCGTATTTTAAAGCTCTTTCTAACTTGTTCTCAGCCTTGGAACTTACATATAGTTCTTGTAATTGTGTAAATATATAATTTGTTACAATAAGGGTTTATTTACAAAGCAAGACCATTGACGGCACCCCATTAGGCTACCATGCAGGCCAATGTTAACTTATTTCTTTCTTTTTTCTAATCAAATAGCAACACAGTTAGAAACTATAGCTGGGTCATTCCTGGTATGCGGTAACATTTTGGCTTCATAAATGTTTGAAAAAAAAGTACATGATTTTCATGTTTTTAGCATTCTACCAAAATGGTGACATGTTTAACTAGTCGGAATACATATTGGTCAAGCTCAGGGACTAAAAAAATAATAATTATGGGTAGATTCATTGTTCAGCCACGGGCCGTGAAGGTGTTCCACCCTGTTAGGGACATATACATAGTTATCACAAAATGTTAATAATGTAAATGTTAAACAATAACATAAGTGCATAATGATATAAGTTTTTCTTGGATAGTATATGTCCCTTATGCCATCATGGTATTTTCAATAACAGAACTATTATTGATGAATAGAATGTCTTGATTATTAAGAACAGGTACTTTTTGTACCCATTTTTGCCAACAGGATGGTAAATAATAAAAAAAAGTGTTTAAAAACAAATATTGTAAATGCTGTTAATGATCCTCACCTCCCAAAATAAAACATAAGAATGCAAAACATTTAACGTTGCTGTCAAATTATTATTTAAAAAGGACTCGCCTAACAGGGTGGAAGACCATAACAGTGGATGAGTTTTCCCTCATTGTCCTGCATGGTTTGCCATCAGTAATGTGTGGCACTGCACCTATATAACATGGTTTTATATATAATATTTATATATGCATATATGTGTTTATAGAATTTGCAATATACACAAAATACGATTTATTCTATTAGAATGTCCACCCTGTTAGGTTTATAGATCTAACAGGGCGGAATCAACAGGGTGGAAAATTTTAATATAAGTAAGCCATAGCTCTTTGAGGGATCAACGTTTAGCTAACTAACCTTTTACAGATAAACAGAACTTTTATAACTATGTCAGATATGTTTTAAAAAAAATTTGACCGGACAAACATTCTTCATAACAGAGCCTAAAAGGGTGGAACTTTAAGAGTGGGACAAGCAGGATAACATTTCAAAAACTAAAAAAAAAGGTAGAGGTCTTTTTTGGAAGTCGAGAAATACATACTTACAGGGTGGAAGATGACTTCAGGGACACAGTAAATGAAGACAATTGTAAAAAAAAAAAAAAACTAGTTTCACATGATTTATATGTATAACTAGAGGTAGTTTAGCCTATTCTATAACAATCTAAAAATATTTTGAAATTTTCATCATTTCATGGTTTATAGTTCTTGTGGAAGTTGATTACTTTGAACTGAGGACATGAGGACATGATAAAATTGAATGTATATATCAATAAAAAGGTGTGCAAAATGTGCCGAATGATACTTGCTTACATTGATAAACATCTTTAAATAGAGCAGAGACCCCCCCACCCCTTCTGACTGGTCTGCAGACACTCATAAAAGTAAAGTTAGGAGGGGCTGTTTCATTGAGGACTGTTGCACTGCAGTTGTCTTCTAGCCACGTTTCATTTAGAAGCAAAAAATCTAGGTTGTTTGTGGATATTAAGTCGTTGACTAGAAATTATTTGTTTTTAAGTGAACGGATGTTTAAAAGTGCTAACTTAACAGTATTCATTTTAATTTTTAAAAATAGCCTAACAATTTTTGCTATATTGGTTTGAAAGGCAGCTTTTAGGATTAGACACAGACAATCATAATATCTTATTCTCGTTTGACATATTTTGTGACAGTGACATCTTCTAAGCAGCAGCTGCCATTTGCTACTGCCCTATACCCTGGATATGTGCTGTGATTTTGCGAAATAAGACGCGTTTCTGGATCTGTATCTTTTGTTGATCCTGGAAGAACACTCCCGTCCAGAAACACATTCCTAATCTTATCCCTACATCTTAACCTAAACCTGCCCATAACTTATCCCTAAAATCAGAGGGAAATGATAGGTGAATAGTGTAGAAGCACTAACCACACACCTGAACACATCCATTGCGGATTTCACCCTTCGTGGAGCGCTCACCCCCCAAAGGGTCATGCTGGGGAGAGAGCCTTGGAGGGGGTGGAAGTCTTACTCAATCTGCAATTTTAGACTTGTTGACAATTTTTTGACTCAGAAGAGACCCGAAACTTTGAACGGCTATAACTGTGCGACGCAGCCGTCTAGAGGCATCAAACTTGGTTCAGTACTCTTGAGGGACCAAGAGGTAGCCTGGATGCCAGCCGAACCTTGCCCCGCCCACAACATTTGAGGTCTTGAAGTTCGGTCTGGACTTGATCTGTTGTGGAGCAACTATGCTTGAACCAGAGCGGAAATTGTCAGGGTAGGCTTTATACGATGATGGACAGATGATCAACAGTAACTTAATCATACACGTCACCAAAGAGCGCTTGGGTTGAATTTGTTCTAATCCTAAACGGAGAACTTGTATGTATATGCGTTCACCTTTAGTATTTCTCTCAGAAATGATGATGGTGTTGGTAAGTACTCCATGTATCCTTAAATTATTTTTACAACACCGGCAAAGATTGTGTATACTCATCTTCTTATTCTACTTCTTCCAGCGTGTGTGCAGTTGAGTTCTGTTGACAACTATGCGTCGCTCAACATATGTCACTTACTCCGTTGTTCTGATTGGTTTTGGTCTATCCAATTGAGGTCTTTCTGGTTTGGTTGAAACATGCCCCATAATCACAGCCCAATGGAGCAGGATCAGACTCATATTCTGACTAGAATCTGAGTATGACGACGTCAGGCTAACTAAGAGGGGGCTAAGATAAAAAATCCCAAAGTTTAGCCTTTGACCGGGTGTAACTCCCAAACCGGACCACCCCAGAGCTTGGGTCTATAGTTGCATTTACAAGACCCCTCGAGACCTAAAAATGACCTGAGTTTCAGCTTCAGGGACCCCCCGGGCTGGAGATCTGGTCAGCCAACATACGTCCAATCAACCCTTCCATTCCTCAGCTTGGCTGTCTACATACTGTAGGTGATTTTTATCGGTTTATCAGGAATGTTGATCAGGAACAGGTTCTACTTAGTGAAATACTGTAGTCTTTTTCATCGTAAATACATTCACTCTACAATATAAAACACTTAACTTAAAACACATCACTAAATGTTTATGTACCAGGATAGTTATTTAAAATGTAGTATTTAATGAGGTCAGTTTTTATGCCATGCTTCTTTTTCTTTTTTTTTAAATAATTAATGTGTTGTTGTAATTCACCAGTTAAAAATAACCACTGAACTTTTGTTATGTCAAGATAATGATAAAAACAAGTTGTTAAAAAAAAGAAGCAAACAAGACAGAAAATATTAATGCAGTGTGGGCTTTAATATGTTTGGGAAAAGTCATTATTTTTACCATTCCGTGAAAGAGACATTCCCACACATCTGCAGCTTCAGGTCCGTAATCAAAATGGAGACTGACTCAAGTTGGGTTAGTTTAGAGGGAACTTTGGCTGAGCCAAATGGACCACATGGACATCCAGGGCATTTTGAGTGACACTCAGTTTGATTATTGCCAATTTGTCTATCTTGGGAGCAGATTTCTCTTGGGAACCATGCTGAGAGCCAGATCTTCCAAAGTGCCACTCACAGTCTACATGCACTGTGATTAAATCCACCCCCTTCCACTCACCCCCACAGCGGCCTGTCCAACATACCCAGTTCCAGAGGCGCTGTAGCCAGGCTTGGCTTCACACGTATCAGCAGTGTGCTCTGCTTTAGGCTGACAGCTGGGTCCTGTGATCCGCTTGAGTAACTCTCACACTCCGGGAGCACATCGCTCTTGAGAACTATGATACCTTTTTAATAAAGTAATGATTAGGGTTAAATAAGAATCACTGCTCATGTGTGACTTATCATCCTATCAATTACACTAATTGCTGTTGTTATGGAACCTAAATGAGAGTCGCGTCGCAATCTGCCTGCCCTTATTCTGAAAGCATACTGTAGTAGTTCACAGCTGTCCAACTTCTTGTATTAGTATTTCTGTTTCAGTTTTCTGGGGTTTGGTCACCTTGGGCAAGTTGTTCAAAGGTAAACTGATCGGATTTTGGTTATCGGATTGGATCAAATCTTGAAAATGGGTTGTTCAAAAGGGAAAGAAGGGATCTGAAATCAGATTAGATCACGTAATCCAATCCTAGTTTTAATCTGGATCAAACCTTCGGTTTGTGTTGTTCAAAACTTGTCAGTAGGATTTGGATAACTTTGATCCAAAAAAACAGGATCATCCTGATCCCAACAGGGGGTAGGATTTCAAGGTGGATTCCAGGAAGAAAATGCAGTAAAACTTTAAAACTGGTCAAAAAAATACAATATTTGTATCATATAATACACAAAAACATATTATTTTATTTTGCTCTTGATTAGTTAGGCTAATTGTTAAAGTAATAAATTAGAAGTAGACATTAGGCTACCTATTAAGCCTTTCGGTAGCCTACAGTCAAAGTAAAAAAAGATTTAGCCATATAAAATAATCCCCAAACAGCTGTAAATATCAAACAAAAATATTATATTACATTTAAAGTGTTGTTTTTTTTAAATAATTTATAAGACTTTTTACTTCTTATCAATTATAAGAGATGAACCAGTCAAAAGGTTTCTCGGGTGAACGCTACGTGAAACTTTTCTTAGAGAATGCAAAAGCATTTTAAGTTTTTTTTTCCCCAACTCATATATGTTTTCCTTCACCATGTCCCTTTAGGGGCTCCGTAGAGCACTAGTAATCCAGATTTGGTAATCTGAAAAGGTGTGTGTCTGGATCAGGGTGATCCAATACAACTTTGCTTTGAAAAACCGGCTCAAAAGTAAGATGGATTACCTGATCCTGGTTAGCACAATATGGGATTTCCAAATCCAGATCATTATGATCCAGATTAAATGTTTTGAACAACTGGCCCCTTAAATTTAGTATATGATCCTCTATGTCTTCATTTCATTCTGTTTTTCAAATGCTTTGTGTCATCAGTTATACACTCAAAAAATGCTGGGTTAAAAACAACCCAAGTTGGATTGAAAATGGACTAACCCAGCATTTGGGTTGTTTTAACCCAGCGATTGGGTTTTTATAAGCAAACATTTAACCCAACCGCTGGGTTAAAACAACCCAATTGCTGGGTTAGTCCATTTTCAACCCAACTTGGGTTGTTTTTAACCCAGCATTTTTTGGAGTGTATCACCACATTACCCCAAAATCCTGTTTTTATCCATGCTCATGTTGTTCCACATATTTTTCCCATGGAATGCATAACAGAATGCAGTGCCTTACATTGAAGAGGCTATGACTGACCATGTTCTTTTTAGAGAGAAGAGGTTTTCTCCTGGCAACCCTTCCAATCAAGCCATACTTATTGACTCTTTTTCCAATGGACTCTCATGGACTTTAATATTTAACTTGCTAACTGAGATGTAGCTGTGAGCTGTACACAGTCTGACCTTGGGGTGAATTTGCTGTCTTGAATGTTTTCCACTTGTGAATAATCTTCACTGTAGAATAATGGACTTCAAATTGTTTGGTAATGGCCTTGCAGTCCTTGCTAGATTGATGGACAGCACTGATTGCTTCTCTAAGATCATTGTTGATGTCTTTCCTCCTTGTGTTAACTCACACCTGAAGGCTCCAGACCAGCAAACTGTCAAAACTTCTGCTTTTATAGAGGTGATCACACTCGCTGATGATCATTTCATCAAAGGCATTTGATTAGCAGTGCTTGAGTGTTACCTACTCTCTTAATTCCTATGGAAGCAGTAAGGGTGTAATTATTTTAAAAAAAAATGTATAAATCGAGACAGTGAAATGTCATATGTTGTTGTTTATCTGAGGTTGTATTTACCTCATTTTAAGACTTGCCAAGGACCAGATTATTTTTTGATACATAGAATACCATAGAATACACTGTTCACTTTCTTTTTCACATGACTATATATATATATATATACACATACATATATACCTCATATATATACTTTATATACATCGATCAGGCATAACATTATGTCCTAATTTTGTGTTGGTCCCCCTTTTGCTGCCAAAACAGCCCTGACCCGTCGAGGCATGGACTCCACTAGACCCCTGAAGGTGTGCTTTGGTATCTGGCACCAAGATGTTAGCCGCAGATCCTTTAAGTCCTGTAAGTTGTGAAGTGGGGCCTCCATGGATCGGACTTGTTTGTTCAGCGCATCCCACAGATGCTCGATTGGATTGAGATCTGGGGAATTTGGAGGCCAAGTCAACGCCTAAAACTCTTTGTTGTGCTCCTCAAACCATTCCTGAAGCATTTGTGCTTTGTGGCGTTGCATTATCTGCTGAAAGAGCCACAGCCACCAGGGAATACCATTTCCATGAAAGGCTGTACACAAAAATATGGTGCTATATGGTCGTAATCATAGGGGAACCACTTTAGGTGCTATATAGCACCATATCTTAACATGCACTGTATATGGTAGCGGTGCTATATAGCACCTCACCCAAAGAACCGTTGAAGAACCGCTGAAGAACCACTGAAGCACCAAGATTGGTGAGGTTTCCCTATGATTACGAGCCAAGAACCACTTTTAGTGCCATATAGCACTATTTTTTTAGATTGTACATGGTCTGCAACAATGCTTAGGTAGGTGGGACGTGTCAAAGTAACATCCACATGGATGGCAGGACCCAAGGTTTCCCAGCAGAACATTGCCCAAAGCATCACTGCCTCCGCCGCCACGCCTTCTTCCCATAGTGCACCAGGTGCCATGTGTTCCCCAGGTAAGCCACGCACACACAGCTGGAAGACCATCCAGGTCACGCACACCATCCACGTGATGTAGAAGAACACGTGATCATCAGACCAGGCCACCTTCTTCCATTGCTCCGGGATCCAGTTCTGATGCTCACGTGCCACTGTAGGTGCTTTGGGCGGGGTCAGGGGTCAGCATGGGCACTGGTCTGCGACTGTGCCGCCCCATACACAACAAACTGAGATGCTCTGTGTATTCTGACACCTTTCTTTCAGAACCAGCATTAACTTCTTGAGCAATTTGAGCTCCAGTAGCTCGTCTGTTTGATCGGACCACACGGGCCAGCCTTCGCTCCCCACGGGCATCAATGAGCCTCGGCCGCCCATGACCCTGTGGCCGGTTCTCCACTGGTCCTTCATGACCCTGTGGCCGGTTCTCCACTGGTCCTTCATGACCCTGTGGCCGGTTCTCCACTGGTCCTTCCTTGGAGCACTTTTGATAGAGACTGACCACTGCAGACCGGGAACAGCCCACAAGAGCTGCAGTTTTGGAGATGCTCTGACCCAGTTGTCTAGCCGTCACAATTTGGCCCTTGTCAAAATCGCTCAAATCCTTACGCTTGACCATTTTTCCTGCTTCTAACACATCAACTCTGAGGACAAAATGTTCACTTGCTGCCTAATATATCCCACCCACTAACAGGTGATGAAGAGATCATCAGTGTTATTCACTTCACCATAATGTTATGCCTGATCGGTGTATATATATAACTAAATTGTGAAGCACTTTGCAAAACTATGTATAAATGTGCTTCATAGACAAATAAAAGAAAAAAAAGGAAGGACTCAGTTCACTGTGTGTACATTTCTTTGTGACAAGCAAAGCTTCATACTTTGGCCTTGTTTGGAATGACTTTTGTTGAGGTGGTGAAATCCCGAAACATTTCTGTTTCGGCTGGTTGAGGCCAAACATGGACCAGATTCTGGTCAGAGAATCAAGGGATGGAGAAGAGATTCTTGTAACTGGGTCATTTATTGAACAGCCTTGAATGTGTGTGCTCGTGGTCTAAATAAAGAGAAATTATATTTAGTTAACATGTATGTTACATTGCACTCACAAGGAAGCTTAAAAGAGAAATCAGTTAACATAATACAAATATATGGTTGACATAAATGTCAGTATTCTTAATCACAATTAAATTAGCAATAATATAGTAATACAATGAATAAATCACTGCTATAACTATTACATGAAGAAACACTCTCGTGGCATCTGAACGCCGTAACACTTGCAGCTAATGATGACTGCAGATTTCCATCTGTAAATTGTACCCATGATAAATGGTCAGAACAATAAACAAGAATGCAGCAATAATGTGCACAACATATATTAATTACATGTGTTGCATAAATTCATTATGCTACTATAATACGCAGCATAGGCCAATATTGACTGTAATCTCTCTCTCTCTCTCTCTCTCTCTCTCTCTCTCTCTCTCTCTCTCTCTCTCTCTCTCTCTCTCTCTCTCTCTCTCTCTCTCTCTGAGTGAATGCTGGGAGTGTATGGGAGTTGAGTGCGTCGGTGAGAGCGTCTGTGAGAGCGATTGTGGAAAACTTTGTTTTCAAAAAATCTCTTATTTTTTTTCCTCTATTTTTCTTTTCCCCCTTGCTGGATAGTTTGTTGCAGGGCAGAAAAGAAAGTGTTTTGCTTTGCTTGCGCGGTTTTCAGACGCCGAAATGGCGTCTGTTCCCGTGCAAGGAACGCCAACTCTGTCACTCCGAAATGGGTGCAAATGTGTACCAGAGGCCGGAGTGACAGTGGAAGAGCTGCTCATAGTTGTAGGTGAGCAGGTGGGTTTTGAGAACATAATTTCGGCCTCACGGATGAACAAAGCTGTCGTTGTGTTTTTAAAATCAGACTCCATGGTTAATCAGCTGACTGTGAGCGGAATATGGGTGAAGGAAAAGTTTGTCACGGTAACCCCGTTATCCGCTCCAGCAACGAAAATTATAATTTCAAACGTCCCGCCGTTTATATCTAATGAGACCATTACGAAAGAACTGCAGAGATTTGGAAAGATTTCAAGCTCTGTAAGAATGATCCCTCTTGGATGTAAAAACAATGCGCTCAAACATGTTCTTTCTTTTAGACGCCAAGTATTGATGTTTTTAAACTCACCGGAGCGTACGTTAGAAGTTTCTTTCCGTGTTAATCACGGAGAGAATTCGTATATGGTTTACGCCAGTACCGAGACCCTGAAGTGTTTTGAGTGTGGTGACTTGGGTCATAAACGCTTCGCGTGTCCACATAAAGATGACCAGCGCGCATCTACATCTCGTGGTGATGTAAATAATACCGAGATTACTGACCAACAAAAGAGCGAAAGTGAAGAACAGAGGAATGAGGGACAGGAAGAAGGAGCCATGGAGGAAGGCAAGATGCAGGAGGTGAGTGAGATTATTTCAAATGCTGAGAGTGTGGAGCAAACTGGATGCAGTGCTGTTTCTGATCAGTCTGGAAATGTAATAGATGATTTTGACAAGAGTGAGGCCCAGAGGGCTGTTGAATATGTGAGTGAAGGCAAGGATGTTGCACAGGCGGAAGGCTTGGAGGATAATATGGATGATGAGATGGATACTTTATCCCAGTGTACTGATGACGGAATAGGAGATGAGGATCAGTGGGCAGATAGTTTAAGAGGAACTGATATGTATACTGTTGAACAAATTAATGCATTTTTGGATAAAACAAAGGGAAAAGTTGGTGTTGAAGTAAGTAACTACTTCCCTGATACTGAGAAGTTTATTGCTTCTGTGATATGGGCTAGGAAAGAGGCTAGCAATGAGGAACTCTCACAACAGAAGAGGTTTCGTCTTAAGAAGCATATTACTGTTCTCAGACAAGGCAAAAAGACAGGGAAAGTGAGGGGGAAAACTAAATAATTAAAATGGCTTATATCTTTTCTTTTTCTTTCTGTTTTTTCATCATCCTTTTCCCTTTGCTTATGGAAATCTTGCGGGTGGGATCAATTAATGTAAATGGAATGAGGGATGGGAGAAAAAATGGTTTATTGTCAGAAATTATACGGCTGAAAGATCTAGGTGTTGTCTTTCTGCAAGAGACCCATAGTAGCCAAGATAATGAGATTGATTGGGGCTTGTGGTGGGAAGGAGAGAGAATTCTTAGTCATGGGACTAATTTAAGTGCTGGAGTAGCTGTGCTTTTTTCCCCTGCTCTCAAAACAAATATTTTATCAATAAATGAAGTGATACCAGGAAGATTATTGCTTGTAAGGGCTAAAATTATGAATTTAATTTTTTTGTTTGTGAACATCTATGCCCCTAATATAGGAACAGACAGAGTACAGTTTTTTACCAAACTCGAGCACATTTTAAAGCAACAGCAGGATGGGGATTTGAGTGTATTAGGAGGAGACTGGAACTGCACGCTAGACTTTGTACGAGATAGGAATGGGGAAGAACCTCATGCGCACTCAGCTAGAGTTTTAGCTAATATAATAAAAATTTTTAATTTTTCAGATGTATGGAGAGAGAATAATTTAACAGCACGGCAGTATACATGGATGAAAGTTGGCAATGGCAGTGTTTCCGGGGCACGATTGGACCGGTTTTATATATCACAAAATATGAGAAATAAGATTGTTAATACAGCTATTATCCCTACAGCTGTTTCTGATCATAAACTTATTACAATTGAGTGTGTTTTGACCGAAAGAAAGCATATGAGTTATTATTGGCACTTTAATGTTAAACTTTTGGAAGATAACATTTTTTGTGAAAATTTTAAATTGTTTTGGGAAAGCTGGAAAAGTGAAAAATGTTTTTATGAAAGTATTACGCAGTGGTGGGAAATTGGTAAAGCGCACATAAGAGGGTTTTGTCAACAATATGCATCTCACTCCTCTTTAATGTTCAAAAAGACAGTAGAGTGGTTGGAAAAGGAGATTATGGACATTGAAAAGAGCATGAATGATAATGATGATCTTCAAGAACTGTGGACTGAAAGAAAAAATCAGCTGAGCTCCTTTTTAAATGAAAAGGTTAAAGGAGCTCTTGTAAGAAGTCGCTTTCTAACAATAAGAGATATGGATGGACCTTCTTCTTTTTTCTTTAACTTGGAGCGAAAAGCAGGACAAGATAAACTGATGTATGTTTTAAAGGACAATAATGGACACAACACTTCAGACCCAGTGGTGATGCGCAAACTTGCTGTGGATTTTTATTCTACTTTATATGCTGCTGATAATTCAGATGAACAATGTAGAAATCAACTGCTACAAGATCTTCCTTTTTTAACAGTGGAACATAAGCAATTTTTAGAGACTGATCTCACTTTCAAAGAGGTTACTGATGCTGTTGTGGGACTTTCCTCAGGACGTACACCTGGACTAGACGGTTTACCTGCCGAGTTTTATAAGGCGTTTTGGGATGTTATTGGATATGATTATTTTGAGGTAATCCAAAAATGTATTAATGATGGTATTCTACCTTTGAGTTGTCAGAGGGCTGTTTTAACGCTCCTCCCAAAAAAAGGTGATCTAACAATGTTAAAAAACTGGAGACCTGTGGCAATTTTATGCTCTGATTACAAAATATTTTCCAAATGTTTGGCCAAAAGGGTAAATGGTGTATTGCATACAATTATACATAAAGATCAGTCTTATTGTATAAAAAATAGATCTATAATAGATAATTTACATTTGGTAAGAGATACTTTTGACTTTGCCTCTAATAATAATACTAACATAGGGTTTTTGTCATTGGACCAGGAAAAGGCCTTTGACAGAGTTGATCATAACTTTCTTTTTGATACCTTAAAGACTTTTGGTTTTGGGGAAAATTTTATTTCCAAAATAAGATTGCTGTATGCTGGAGCACAATGTATGATTAAAATAGCTGGTGGCCTTAGTATTCCTGTAAAAGTAAACCGAGGAATTAGGCAAGGTTGTCCTATTTCAGGCCAACTTTATAGTATAGCCATCGAACCTTTACTATGTCAATTGAGAAGACAGCTAACAGGTTTACAAGTCAATACTTTGGATGTCAAGTGTCTTATCAAACTCTCTGCATATGCAGATGATGTGACGGTTTTAATTAAAAATCATAATGATGTTCAGTGTTTAGAAAAGGCTTTGGAGTGTTATGGGAAAGCATCTTCAGCCAAAGTTAATTGGCAAAAAAGTGACGCTTTGTGGTGTGGTCAAGATTTTATTAGTCCTTCACTACCTGGTGGTTTGCAGTGGGGGAAAGCAGGTTTTAAATATTTAGGAGTATTTTTAGGGAATGACGAATATAGGAAAAAAAATTGGGAGGGCCTTGTGGAAAAAGTGTGTGCTCGGTTGTCTCACTGGAAATGGTTGCTACCCCAGCTGTCCTATAGGGGGAGAATCCTGGTCTGTAACAACCTGGTTGCATCATCTCTGTGGCACAAAATGATGATTCTTGAGCCCCCAGAAGACCTAGTGAGAAGAATTCAACAGCGTCTGGTGGATTTCTTCTGGTCAGGACAGCACTGGTTGAAGGCACCAGTGCTTTATCTGCAAATACAGGAAGGAGGACAGGGGCTGGTCGACATTAGATCCAGAGTCAGAGCTTTTAGACTCCAGACGGCTCAGAGACTGTTATATGGGGAGGATGTAAGCTGGGCTGGGGTAGCCTGTGCCCTCCTGAAGAGAGCGGGTAACATGGGTCTAGACCGCCACTTGTTTCTTATGGACACTGAAAAATTAAACCTGACTGGATTAACATCTTTTTACAGATCAATGTTAAAATCATGGACATTTTTCAGTTTTTCCCGGGAGCCAAATGGTGTGAAGGGGCTATGGCTGAGAGAAGAACCATTGTTTTTTAACTCAGCACTGGACTTGGATGTTTTTAATTCAGTAACCCTCAGAAAAGCACTGTGGACTGCAAATATTACAAAAATTGGACATTTTGTTTCTGAGGAAGGATGGATCTCAGCTGAGAAGTTGGCCTCAAAACTGGACATAAGATCGGTTCGAGTGATTGAGAGAATGTTGACTCAAATTTATGAGTTTTTATCACCAGACTATAGACTGCTCTTAGAGAAACCTGTTGGAGAGGATGAGATTTCTGTTTTCCCAGAGCTGAATTTCTCACCTGACGTTAGAAAATGGCAGGAAATGGAGAATGGTCTGCTTTCCTTCAAGACACCTCAGCTTGGACTTTTTAGCAATGCTGGAAAGAAGGCTATCTATGTACTGTGTGTAAAGGTGTCACACCTTCTACAGCTTCAGAGTGTGAGAGAGTCTAAATGGCAAGAGATCTTTGGGCCAAGCGTTTCCCCTAAAGGCTGCTGGAGGACCTTGTACAAACCTCCCATTGAGAAAAGAACTGGAGATCTGCAATGGAGGATTGTGCATGGTATAATAGCCACAAACAGACACAGAGCACACCTTGATCCACAAGTCGGGGAGGGATGTCCTTTTTGTGGAGTGCAAGAAACAGTCTTCCATTTATTTTTTAACTGTGTGAGATTACAACTATTACTTGATAAAATGGAAGAGTGGTGTCAAACTCTAGGGGAGGTATTTACACCTGAAAGGTTTATTTATGGTCCAAAGTACAGCAGAAGTAAAATGAGGAGTCATGTTTTATTAAACTATTTATTTGGGCAAGCTAAGATGGCTATATGGCTATCAAGAAAAAGTCAAATGAATGATACGGGATCAACTGATGTTCTTTCAATATTAAAGGGATTAATAAAATCCCGTATAAAAATAGAGTATAGTTATTATAAGTTGATAAATGATCTGCAGATGTTTAAATACAAATGGGGAGTGAATCAGGTTATTTGTGAAGTTGACTCTGATGAAGTTTTGCGTTTTTATATTTGAGCAGTTTTTGGGTGTAAAACAATACTCAAATTTTGTCTGATTTATGTTTTTTTTTTTAAATGTTAATCTGTTTTAATTAATTTTTTGTAATAAAGAGACCTTAAAAGTCAAAAAAGTCTCTCTCTCTCTCTCTCTCTCTCTCTCTCTCTCTCTCTCTCTCTCTCTCTGTGGGTTTATTGCCGGGTTGCAACCAATGAGTAGATCAAGCGGCAACATCCCGCAGTTTCTCTTGAAGCCCATACGGAAGTGACATAAACTGCAATTCATCGTCTGGCCACTAGAGACAGACTCCAGAAGGAACAGAATCTCATTGAGCCCCATGTTAAAATGCCCAACTTTACAGCAGATTAAAACATGTTTACAGTCTGGTACAAATTGTGGTTTTGGTATATACGGCTAATTTTGCCCTTCATGCCAACTGTGAGGGGGGTGAATTTTTTTATAACTCATTCGTTTACATTATATAAAGCCTTAAAGTTCTGCATAATTAAGGGCGTGGCCACTTTGAGTGACAGGTAGATAGCCTCTTTGCCCATTTTCAGTTATCCGGGAGTGACGTGTGACGATGGCAACGGACGAATTTAGGCTTCAAATACTCTCTTCAGAAACCTATGGGTGATGCCACGGACACTACGTCCATATTTTTTTTACAGTCTATGGTCTGGATGCATACCACCACCTACTGTACAGGTGTGTGCAACCTTTATGTACTTCAGTTATATTTTGTACTCTAACCCTGGCTTTAATAAATGTAGAGATAGCATTACAACTTTGTCCCCATTTTCTTATCTGCCACTAAAATCCCTGTCAAACTCCCTTCTCTCTCCAGCTCATACATTTTATCTTGCAATATTTCCATTCTTTACACCTCAACATTTTCAGTGACATTACAAACGTCACATTTATCTAATATGCGTTTTTCCATTTTAAAAATAGGTTGATTTAAGTCTGGCATGACCTAGCCTTAATCTTGAGAAAAGCCTCTGTAATTTCCTTTAAAAGCCTTCACCTTTATCGATTTATGTATATTGTAATAATGTCTCCCTTTGCTATCTGTGTCCTACTTCATCTGCCTTGAGTCTCCCACTGCTGTTCTTAATATTGATTTGACCTCACCTTTTTCAAAGAGAACTTTCATTCTTTCTTTATCCTTTAATTTCAGTGCACTCTTTGCAATCATATCTGCTTTCTCATTTCCCTCCACACCAACATGAGCCGGAACCCAACAAAACGGTACAATTATTTAAACTCTTTGTATTCTCAGCAATATCATTGATATTTCCTTCAATAAATAATCATCTCTTTTTGTTTCATTTGCATTCGGACTGCTAAGAGTTTTATATAGTGTAATCATTAGTCCCTCTCTCCACATCGAATCATAAGCTTTTTCAATATCAAAACAACCTATAATCATAACCTCTTTTGTGCTAATTTGCTTTTTCTGCCTCATTAGCTCATTTCACTTAGGCATCTATCGTAGATCCTTTGTGAAAATCATTTTGATGTGCGCTAATCATTCCTCTTTGTTCTAAATAATATGACATTCTGCAAACTATTACCTTTTCCATCCATTTACACAAGAGAGATGTTAATGCTGTATGCCTGCAATTTCCTGCATGATCTGGGTTTTGACCAGGCTTGCTAAAAGGTAATATCAGGGCACTCTTCCACAGAGGTGTCAAAAGTATTCGCATTCATTACTCAGGTAGAAGTAGATACTGGGATTTAAAAAGACTTCTGTAGAAGTTGAAGTATCAACTCAAGCTTTTTACTCAAGTAAAAGTGTAAAAGTAACTGGTTTCAAAACTACTTAAAGTATAAAAGTAAAAGTAATGTAAGGGGAAAAATGCCATTAAAGGGGTACTTCACCCAAAAATGAAAATTATGTCATAATTTACTCAAATTGTTCCAAACCTGTATGAGTTTCTTTGTTCTGAAGATATTTTGAAGAATTTTTGTAACCAAGCAGATTATATGCAACCATTGACTGCCATAGTATTTTCCCCTACTATGGCAGTCAATGGTTGCTCTATCTGCTTGGTTACAAACATTCTTCAAAATATCTTTAGAACAAAAACTCATACAGGTTTGGAACAACTTGAGGGTGAGTAAATGATGACAGAATTTTCATTTTTGGGTGAAGTATCCCTTTAAGGACAAAAGATTAGGCCGCGCCACAGTGCATACCCCACCTCCTCAAAAAAAAAAAATTTCTGAAGGCCATAATGACTATAATGTTATATTAAAAAGTTAATGTTGAACATTTTTAGATGAACTTGACTACGCGTTTCAGCCGCATATATTCCCATTGAAATGAACACATTTTAGGACAATGCAAATACATTAAAGAACCATATTGTGTACTACTGAGCATTAACATGTTTCATGGAGTGGAAGATTTGATGACTAGTTGCCTATAAATATTGTAAAGGTGCAAAAAGTCAAAATTCAGAGGCATGTTATCAATAACCATTTTTTGAATGTGTGATCAGTGTGGCCGGCCAGATTGGGTCAACAATTTCCAGCCCAAAAACCTCACCAAATGTACATTTATATTTAAAAAAAATGGTTATTGATAACATGCCTGGTTATTGATAACAATTTTGCACCTCTTACAATACTTATGGGCAACTAGTCACTCGAAGAAAAAAAAACCAAAACTTTAACTGCCAAAATAATGTGATATTATTTTATTGCCATACCAATCAATGTTGATAAGTAAGTTACCATTTTATCTCCTTAAAGCATAACATTGATGATTAACAAAAAAAAAAAAAAATCCCAGTAAAACGGTTCAAATATGACTATATGTCCAGGTAGAAACTGTCAAAACAGCAATCCCTTAGAAAAACACAAGATTTTCAATGTCAACAGTAAGAAGCCAATTTACGTGCAAAAAGTGCCCAATATAGAGATTGGAAAAAGCTATGTAATTAACAGGCATTTCACACGTTAATGCACACACCACTGCCAAAATGCGTAATTCATTGATACTGTACAATAGGGCTCGGGCGCTGCGTTGCATTCTGGGACGTGGCGGCCATGTTGATGGCCTCGCGAATGTAAACATACAGCAAATCGAACGAGGAGAAGCAGAGTTGGGAGAAAGAAAAACTATGTTAAAATCCCGAAAAGGATGTGGAATTTACCGGGATACGTTAAATAGGGAAGCCAGGGACCGGTATATGGACAAAATTGGAACTATTAACGGTTTGGATTCATATGAAATTTGCAGTTCACAAATGGATGGGTTCAGGAGCTGCAGACCATGAAGCCTATGTAACGTTAACCTTTTACCTTGAAGCATTCTGCACCGTTCTGTGTTCTCAGGTTGCACTACTTGCAAATAAACACTGAAAAATATCTGATTGTGTGACACTTCTTGCTTTTGCACATTATACGGTTATTGCGATTGTGTGACACTTCTTGCTTTTGCACATTATATTGATTTAAGTATATTTATTTTGAAGATTGTGGGTATGGATGCAACAGACACTTATGGCTGTATTTAATGCACATTTATTTTATTTCAACGCTAGGGCTCATGTTTGTCAGAGCACAACATACATACACAATCTTATAGAGGAATGTCATGTCTTCGTCCTTGCTTGGCAACACCATGTGAATCGGTACTTTATCTGACAAAATAGTGTACTTGTTGCGGACGGTTACAATCACCCTTTCCACGTGAATTCGGAGGTGGGCATTTTTTCTTGTGCTCCCCACATCTCTTGCATCAGCTGACAACGTTCTTTTGTGAAAGCAGGGATCTTTACCTCGGCACACATAAGTCCCACACTGTCCTTTATGTCAAAGCCGCGATCAGCCAACACCATATCCCCAGGTAACAGTTTGTCTTACAAGCGCGATCCAAGCGAGCCGACGACTCAGTTAATCCATTTTCGAACTTTTTCCCATGGCGATTATGTGATCTAGTGTTACACCCCACAATGCAGCAACGGTTTACCATGGTTTCCAATAATAACGCCAAATCAAGACACACGACTGAGAGGGAGCACGTCTATAAACAGTGCGCAGTAGTCCGAGTAGCAGCAAATGAGGCCATCAACATGGCCGCCACGCAAAGTAATGACGTCATACGCCCGAGCCCTATAATCCGTCAACAAATAAACAGTGATGGGAATAACGGCGTTACAGATAAACGGCGAACGGAATTATTTTTTTCAGTAACGAGTAATCAAACGAATTACTGTTCCTCCCGTTTCAACGCCGTTAGCGTTACTGAGGGGAAAAAAGCGGCGTTAGTCGCGTTACTATAATTGAGCTCACTGAAGCGCGTTTCATCCGAACAGGCTCTCTGTCAGTCGGACCTGCAACGTGTGTGTGTGTGTGCGCGCGCACCATCCATGCGTGTTGGGGGTGGGTGTGGTGGTGCACATAACTGATGATGATTGGTGGGTGGGAGACAAGGTTGAAGTTGATAGGTTGAGTTCACACCTATTTTTTTCACGGTCTATGGTTCACACACACACACACACACACACACACACACACACCAATGACGCACACGCATATGCACATTCAGCGATGGTCCAACGACTTCAAAGGTAGCTTTCGCAAACTGGAAGTATAAGCGCTACTTTTCCCTCGTTGAGGTGAAAGGTAAGAATATTTATGTAACATGCAACTTATGCCCAGGAAGAAAGAGTCTCTACACGCCGGTGGCAAGTGATTCTGAAGCGCCTCACATCATCATATGCCACAAAATTAGTGGCTAAAAACCCAGGTGATAACGTGAGCTCCACTACCAAAGGAAAGTATAGTACTGATAATATTTACACAATATTTACACTATAGTAGGCCTACTGATAATATTTACAATAATGCATTGAATTTGATAGGTGTCTCTTACATTGTCCCACAGCAACATTACAATAGTGTACATTAATGTACAATGTTTTATAATAATAATTTATTCTATTTAGTGTCCAATTCATTCATTTAACATATCTAATATTGGGGGCATCCAAGTTATTTGACATATTTGAACATTTGGGGGGGGGGGGGGGGGGGGAGTAACGCAGTAATTACTTTCCCTGGTAATTAGTTACTTTTATAATGATGTAACTCAGTTACTAACTCACTTACTATTTGTAAGAAGTAACTAGTAACTATAACTAATTACTTTTTTAAAGTAACGTGCCCAACACTGCAAATAAATAAAGACAATGCGCTTACCCTTGTGTTGCACTTTGCTTTGACAAAACTACAGTACGTCTTTTGTGAAGTACATGGCACATGCACTTAGTACAGTCAACACGGATTAATCATTTATTTAAAGCTCTTTCAGCAGCTGTCGGGGTTGCTAGTTGCAGATGTCCTGAGTGTGTATATAATGATGGACAGGAGTCGTGGTTATATTTAAAGAGTCTTCGAGTCACAGGTGTAATTCACGTTTGAGAGTTGAGTCACTCTCCCACTCTTTACTGTAGATACAACTTACTGTGTATTTATGCCACTGGCATAGCGATCACTGGAATATACAGCTAAAGTTATCGCGCTAAAAACCGGCTAAAGTCATGAATGAGGCTGAGCACGTCTGCCTGCTGATCGCTGATTGGCTGAAAGTGCGTGCTCGTCGGCGAGGACCCGCCCTATCTGGCAACATGGTGTGTGTGATTTGTGCAGGTGCAGGCGTGATTGATCGCTTACAACCCAATAGGGTGTCGGAATGGTTTGTGTTTATCCTTCTCATCCAACCACAATCATATTCACTCTGTCCGGATGGGGCGATTTATCTGGATAGTTGTTTTTTTTTTTTATGACAAGCCGGAATGAAAACATGCCGAAATGGAATAGGAGTAACGAGGCTATTTTTAAAATGTAAGGAGTAGAAAGTACAGATAATTGCTTGAAAATGTAAGGAGTAGAAGTAAAAAGTAGGCTGAAAAATAATTACTCCAGTAAAGTATAGATACTCAACATTTTTACTTAAGTAAGGTAACGAAGTATTTGTACTTCGTTACTTGACACCTCTGCTCTTCCATTACACCTTCTCTCCATATCTTATTAAATAAACTTAATATAATTTTCAAGACTTTGTCAGGCAATTGTCTGAACATTGCATAGCATACTTATTGGTCTTGTCCTGGAGCTGTATATCCACTTTTCACTAAAGCCATTCTCCTTATCCATGTCAAGAGAAGAATTGTCACTATGCTTTTTCTTAATATGTTTGGACATTTCCTTACAATGTCCTCTTTTCGTTGTTCATCTAAGTGACTTCCATTATGCATGCATGCAATGTTCTTCCCAAAAAGATTTGCTTTCTCCTTATTTGTAATTGCAAAATATTATTCATCAACTAACACAGGGATTTTAGCATATTTTCATTTCGCACTCATCTTTTGTCATCATTGACCAAGCGACATCCAATATTTTTTCTCTACTAATAAAGCAGAACTGTCTCTTGTCCTCTTGGATAACATGTTTTTTTCTATGCCATAGCTATTTTTTCAATTATCTTGACTCAATTGCTTCCTTAAAATTCTAAAAGCTCTATTTCTTTCTTTTTATAGCATTTCTACATTCATCATTCATGGAACCATTTCCCTTTTTCCATTGTGCTTTTAGGAATGCATGCTGGTCATCACTAATAATGCGTCACTGCTTCTGCACAGGTGTCTACATCACACTCCATCGATATTGTTTCAATGGACTCTTTACAGTATTCTCTACTTGTTTCCCATTCAGCTTTATGAGAACACCATCTTTCTATTATATATCCTTCCTGCACATTTAATGAAAATTTTACAGTACATAATAATATCATATTATGGTCACTCCCACATGTGTTGCTGTCATTCCTTTCTTTCCATTCACATAAATTACTCATTTTTCTGAGACCAAAGTAAGGTCTGTAACATCCACTCTAGTAACACTTCCATCATTAAGACTGCAGACAAATCTCTCATCAATTAGTTCTTCAACTACTTCTCCATTTATATCTATGTGATTGCTTCCCTATAGATTGTGATGGGCGTTAAAGCCACACCAATTTTTTTTTCTATCAACACTTTCTAAAATTGATAACTTCTTACAAGGATTATAAAAATGGAGAGGTGGTGGTCCACTTAACTGATATGCAGAAGGTTGCTGGTTCGATCCCAGCGGTCACCACCAGTGTGTCCTTGAGCAAGGCACTGTACTCCATGTTGCTCCAGGGGGATTGTCCCTGTAATAAGTGCACTGTAAATCACTTTGGATAAAAGCGTCTGCCAAAAATACATAAATGTAAATGTAAAAATGTATTACTTTTCTGGGAACAACTAATACTGTTCTGTCATTAATGAACAATTACACAGGAACAAATGAGTAACACAAAATTAACATTCTAGTAAGTAACAAATTAATAAGTAATATCTGTAACGTTGGGTGTTTCAGAAACAATAAAGGACAGGATCCAAATGCAGTTAGATAACATTTATTTAAGTAAATCCAAGAATATAAGATAAAGGAAAAACAGAAAATCCAGAATCAAATGGTTAAATCCAGACAAAGGTAAACAAAACTGAACTGAACAACATGCAAACGATACAACATGAGAAACACTGTCCTATATACACACAAGGAGTGATTGGCACACAAGTCACACCTGGGGACAATCAAATAGCTAATTAACAAGAAAAACGGGAAAGGACTAGAAAACATGGTGCAAAACAGGAAATAATATAGCGCACACAAGACCAGGGCGAAGCCGGCAAAAACAGGACACCAGGGCGGAGAAGGTAGAGCAGGACACCAGGGTGGAGAAGGTAGAGCAGGACACCAGGGTGGAGAAGGTAGAGCAGGACACCAGGGCGGAGAAGGTAGAGCAGGACACCAGGGTGGAGAAGGTAGAGCAGGACACCAGGGTGGAGAAGGTAGAGCAGGACACCAGGGTGGAGAAGGTAGAGCAGGACACCAGGGCGGAGAAGGTAGAGCAGGACACCAGGGCGGAGAAGGTAGAGCAGGACACCAGGGCGGAGAAGGTAGAGCAGGACACCAGGGCGGAGAAGGTAGAGCAGGACACCAGGGTGGAGAAGGTAGAGCAGGACACCAGGGTGGAGAAGGTAGAGCAGGACACCAGGGCGGAGCAGGTAGAGCAGGACACCAGGGTGGAGAAGGTAGAGCAGGACACCAGGGCGGAGAAGGTAGAGCAGGACACCAGGGTGGAGAAGGTAGAGCAGGACACCAGGGCAGAGCAGGCAGCGCAGGGCACCAGGGTGGAGAAGGTAGAGCATGACACCAGGGTGGAGAAGGTAGAGCAGGACACCAGGGTGGAGAAGGTAGAGCAGGACACCAGGGTGGAGAAGGTAGAGCAGGACACCAGGGTGAAGAAGGTAGAGCAGGACACCAGTGTGGAGAAGGTAGAGCAGGACACCAGGGTGGAGAAGGTAGAGCAGGACACCAGGGTGGAGAAGGTAGAGCAGGACACCAGGGTGGAGAAGGTTGAGCAGGACACCAGGGTGGAGAAGGTAGAGCAGGACACCAGTGTGGAGAAGGTAGAGCAGGACACCAGGGTGGAGAAGGTAGAGCAGGACACCAGGGTGGAGAATGTAGAGCAGGACACCAGGGTGGAGAAGGTAGAGCAGGACACCAGGACACCAGGGTGGAGAAGGTAGAGCAGGACACCAGTGTGGAGAAGGTAGAGCAGGACACCAGGGTGGAGAAGGTAGAGCAGGACACCAGGGGGTAGAAGGTAGAGCAGGACACCAGGGTGGAGAAGGTAGAGCAGGACACCAGGGTGGAGAAGGTAGAGCAGGACACCAGGGTGGAGAAGGTAGAGCAGGACACCAGTGTCGAGAAGGTAGAGCAGGACACCAGTGTGGAGAAGGTAGAGCAGGACACCAGGGTGGAGAAGGTAGAGCAGGACACCAGGGCGGAGGAGGTAGAGCAGGACACCAGGGCGGAGCAGGCAGCGCAGGGCACCATGATTTTGAGGCCATGTCAAGACAGGCAGAAAGTGCAGTAATAGCCACCATGGACATAGCAAGTCAGGCTGGGAGTTTAAGGGCGATCTCCGTGGTCATGTCATGGTAGACAGGAAGTTTATTGATGACCTCCATGGTCATGTCAGAGTGAACAGAGAGTTGGTGAGTGGAAGCCGGCAGCTGGGGAGGAGCTGGAGTGGATGCCACTGCCTCATAAGGACCTGGAGAAGTGTTTCCCACACACACACAAGATGGCCACAACCATCACAGGAAACCCACGCAATGGTAGAAGAGTCTCAGAGACCACCGGACTTGGGACGATCTGGCTGAGGATGCTAACTGCTCACACTGACGTTAGTGGTGGTTCGCCACAATGGAAAACAGCCCCAAACTTCCATAGGTCCAGAATGTCGATCACAATGGTTACAGGTTACTGGCATGGAGGGCGTGACAACAGAAGACTCTGACATAGCAATCATGATGGTGGGAGACTCTGGCATGGTGACCATGATGGCTGGAGACTCTGGTGTGGCAGCCATGATGGCTGGAGACTCTGGTGTGGCAGCCATGATGGCTGGAGACTCTGGTGTGGCAGCCATGATAGCTGGAGACTCTGGCATGGCAATCATGATGGTGGGAGACTCTGGCATGGCGGCCATGATGGCTGGAGACTCTGGCGTGGCGGCCATGATGGCTGGAGACTCTGGTGTGGCAGCCATGATAGCTGGAGACTCTGGCATGGCAATCATGATGGTGGGAGACTCTGGCATGGCGGCCATGATGGCTGGAGACTCTGGTGTGGCGGCCATGATGGCTGGAGACTCTGGTGTGGCATGTGCCCTGTGGATGTTGCATTCATCCTCCACAACACCCACAGTAAAAGCAGATACACTCAGCTGCAATGCCAGGTTGATATAAAATTCTAGAGTCCGAGGGTCCAAGGGTCCAAGGATCTCATTGTGGCATGATTGAGCTGAGTGGCTCAGATAGAGATTATACTTTTTTTCATATCTCCCAGAGGACTACCAATGAACTATTATATACGGGTTCATAATTAATGAGAGTAATTCACATTGTATGATTCATTTGGTTGCACTTTTTTTTTTTTTTACAGTATTTGTACTTCATGTACTTACAGTGTACTTACCTAAGAAAGTTCTGGATGATATAAGGCAACTACATGGGTTAAGGTTAGGTTTAGGGTAATTACCCAGTTATTGTAATTACTATAATAAGTACATAATATGTACATGGGTAACATGACTGTAAAACAACAACCTGGAAAATGCTGCCTTCGGAGGATTCATTTCAAAGGAAGCAGGAAGGCACGTCCGAATCTAATGTTAGCTTAATTTCCTGTCTCCAGAGAGTCCTTCATCTGATCGATTTTTGAAGGCAGTATATTTGTATCCTTCGCTGCCTTTGATATCCCACAATCCTGTGCTTTCCATTCTGTGACAGTTGAGCTGAAAAAAAAGATGGTGTCCGAAAGTTCCGTTTGCTGGTCAGTTTGTGTGTAAATGTACGTTTTTTACCAACATTTTTAACTTCTGATGCCATTTCTAGTTAGAAATGACTAATGTAGTAATTAAATATTTGTTAAGTTCTCACCAAAGCTCTCTCTATTTTGCTGTAGATCATTAAACTGCCTCAGAAGTCTGTCTGAAATCAGTTTCGTGAGGTGCCTTAATGCACAAACACTGCCTCACAAGCCATTGTCTGATGAGGCAGCGAGGCAACAATTCAGCTGCTTAGGTTTTCGGACTTAGCCCACATTTTGCATGGCACCCAACTTTTTCTGCAGCAGTTTATTTCTGCTATAAAAGTGATATCGCCATCTACAGGGCATTGCCAACAAGGCATCTTGACATGAATGCGAGTGCATTAGCCGGTTGTTGCTGAATGGCAGGTGTTTTAAATTTGAGATGAGGACATGACTGCAGTCGGTGATGAGGCCGACACCAGCACATCCTGTTTATCCATTATATTGAAGAGACCTTTTTAAAGGATATTGGTTTACTTGTCCCCTTTTTTCTAGTATCTTTAATCTCCAATAATTATCTTGCTGCCGCTACATTTGTCTTGATTATATCACTTTTCTCTGTCACAACCTTGCAGACGAAAGCTACAAAAAAGATTTTATCCATAATCAGTGTATCCTCATTTATCTTTTTGATCCATGGATTTATTTCTGTTTGCTTATGACTTATAGTGTGAGATGGGATCTATATTGAATGTCTTGCAGACTGACTTGAGTTAGAAACCACATGCGTGTCTCTGAATCTGGCTAGCTCAATTTCCTTCACTTTTTAAAAAAACTGAATCAGCATATAGAACTTGGTTGGTTATTTTGTACTTCTGTACCTCTATAGCTTTCCTTTGAACCAGACATCCTCCAAAAGCAGCTCTGTGTTCACTACCACATCTGATTTTAGCATCTTTACCACATTTACCATACTTGGGTTCCTCTCCACATCTAGCATATCTTTTCTTTCCTCTGCATTGCATTGTCCTTCAGTGTGTCCCATTCTTTGGCAATCGGATCACATTGGGGCTGGGATATATTCACTACCATCATAACTCAAGTAACCCATTCTTATTTTCTTAGGCATCGCCATTTCAAACTCCCAGAGTATCGACAGGCTATCACTTTTCACCCCCTTTCTTTGCATTTGTAATCTGGAAGCTTTCATTACCTTTCCTCCTATCTCATCCATTGTCTTTGTTAAAGGTAGCCTACATCATAAATAACACCTTTAAACTCAGTTTCAGTTTATCTTTAGCAAAAAATCAGTAGCCTCCTCTTCCCTCACACTTGTTTTTGCACCACTAGTTTTTTTGTTTGTAACCCACCTCCAGTCCTAGAGTTAAACTTTCAGAACTATTTTTCTCTTAGTTACATCCTGCCAAGTCATATCCTCACCATCACCATCCGTACTTTCACCCATGGTAATTACATCCACGGTACAGCTGTTGCTAATCCCGCCGAAGCTCAGGCATGTCTCCTAATCCTAATCCGCATGTCAATGCCGCCTCCCACGTCCACGACCGACGTTTTGTCACTCGCTCCATTGACCGTAATATTTAGTGTGGCACACTAAAAAGGAACACCAGAGAATAGATATTATGGTTCTGATAATATCTATTGACCAGTTGGTGACACTGTGCCCTCTATACCTCAGATCAGATAGCCTACCCTCACTAGTGATGACAGGAACCACGTCCACTTTGTGAAAACATTTCTCAGGATTCATTTTGAATGTCAAAAAAGTGAAGACAATCCGGTAAAGATGGGACAAAACATATTTTGTTAAAATTCAAAATATTTTGTCTGGTGGAATTTGTAAACATGGTATGCTTTCAACCCGCTATGACCTCTGTGCCAATTTTCACAACTTTTTACCATATATCTACAGACGCATTGCAGTATTAAAAATAGCTAAAGTTAAATTATGGTTAATTGCCACATAAAAGTAAATACCTTAAAGGAACACTCCACTTTTTTTGAAAATAGGCTCATTTTCCAACTCCCCTAGAGTTAAACAGTTGAGTTTTACCATTTTCGAATCCATTCAGCCGATCTACGGGTCTGGCGGTAGCACTTTTAGTATAGCTTAGCATAGATCATTGACTCTGATTAGACCGTTAGCATCTCGCTCAAAAATGACCAAAGAGTTTCGATATTTTTGCTATTTAAAATGTGACTCTTCTGTAGTTACCTCGTGTAGTAAGGCAGACGGAAAATTAAAAGTTGTGATTTTCTAGGCCGATATGGCTAGGAACTATACTCTCATTCCTGCGTGATATCATTGCCCCGCTGCACTCATGGTACGGCAGCAAAGTTCCTTGATTATTACGCAGGAATGAGAGTATAGTTCCTAGCCATATCGGCCTAGAAAATCACAACTTTTCATTTTCCGTCGGTCTTAGTACACGATGTAACTACAGAAGAGTCAAGTTTTAAATAGCAAAAATATAGAAGCTCTTTTGTCATTTTTGATCGAGATGCTAACGGTCTAATCAGATTCAATGATCTATGCTAAGCTATGCTAAAAGTGCTACCGCCAGATCCGGAGATCGGCTGAATGGATTCAAAAATGGTAAAACTCAACTGTTTAACTCTAGGGGAGTTGGAAAATGAGCCTATTTTCAAAAAAAGTGGAGTGTTCCTTTCATTTCCTTGCAAAATATTTTTGGGGTAACACTTTATTGTACTTACTATAGTAATAATAATGGCTTTTCACACTTGAAATAGTTAACCCTGGGTCATTCTAAACCACGAGTAAACGGAATCCCGGGTTATCTTGCTTCACGTTTCACACTAGTCATAATTTATCCGGGGTTAACAATTAACCCTGGCTATTCATAAGCGGACATTTCACACTGTACATTCCTAAACCCTGGGTTAACGTTCTTATTTGCTTATTGTACTATGGAGTTTATACTATGGAGTTTATACAGAATGGATATTTCGGACTATAAAGGTAAGAAATAAATCTCTTCTTCAATCAAATTGTCACGTTTTCTGTCAGCATTCAACATTTTTCCTCACACACACACTGAATTTACTGTTTAAATGCAATGCACAGTGTTTCCATGACTGCCCAAAGTACAGAAATATGAGTATGCGATTGGTTGTCTGTTGCTAAGTGTGTAGCATTAACATTCTATCACTGCTCCTTTTACCTTGGGTTAAAAGCGATGTTTTGAACGACGATAACCCGGGATTAAGCGCAGTGTGAAAAGCCCTATAAGTAAACCATGCATAATTTACTTGCAACTAAACCAAAACAAACCCTATTCTTAACCCTACCTCTACAGTAAGTGCATGTTTTTATATTACTCAGTACTTAAAAGTACTGTATAATTACACTGTAACAACGACACCTTAAAATAAAGTGCAACCCTTTTTTCTTTTGATGTTTTTCACCTTGCTGAGTGTCATCTGTTTGAGGTCTGTTTGCCCCTCAGGTGGTTTGTTTGTTTTGGCATGGCAGGCTATTGAGACAGTCTGAACACCTTAGGATTTATGCTATTCAAAGCATGAACCCGACAGAGTTCTGAGACATCAGAGTTCATACTGATTTGTGTTTGTTTGTGTGTATTCAAGCGGCCCCCGCTCAACAGACATGTTTTATGTGATCTGTTGAGCGTCCTGGCAGTATGTCAGCCTCCGTGGCAGCATGTCAGGAAACCAATGAGAGACGAGATTGAGAGCAAGACAGCGAGAGACGGGGAGAGAGGGATTCCCACCCTCCTACACATCCTTCTGTCTGTCTCAGTGCTGAATATTGGCAGTTATCATTATAAAAAAAGCTATATTTAGATGCACAAGTGCTCAAAAGCAGTCAAACAATATCTCCAAGGTGCCTTGAATCTCTACTCATGCTGTAGAGAAAAAGCATTGTTTTTCCCAATGTAAATACCCATTTCAAGTTGAAATGTGTCATATCTGTGCCACTTAAGACCAAACGGATTTGCAAAATGAATAACAGCTTTCTCCTTCCTCTCTGCCCTCTATTTACTGTACCATTGCTCAGACAAACAGATTGTCCCTCCCCAAACTCACGCCATTGATTAAGCCAAGTCGGCTGTCCAAAAACGTAAACACATTTTTTTAAATGTCTCAGAACCACAGTCAGCAAGATGGTTATAGTGAGAAATTGGCATGCACATCCAGTGTGTTTGAGACATACCCTCAAAGGGTGCATAAATTAAACTCATCCCATTTCACACTGTCCAAACTCACGTTCATCATCTGTCTTCGCAAATATGGAGTGCACTCTGTGAACATGCAAAATGATTGACAATCATGCCCCAAAACCATTTTCTTTGGCTGAACAAACAATCTGACAGCGGCCCGTGGACACTTTTTATTTTTCTGTGTACAGAGAGGCCTGTCACAGAGATCTCAAGTGTGATATTGTTAAAGGAGTAGAATAATTTTCAGCATAAAATTGAATTGATGTAGCTTGACATTTAGCCCATGATACTGGGTATTCAGCTTTCACATTCATGCACCCTGTTAAAATAACAGGCTTGTCTCGCTCTTGCGCATCAGTCACACTTATACCTAGATGAATGTACCATCCAGCTTGTCCTGAACAGACATTTTGGGGCATATAGCAGTAAATTGGATAAATATGATATATTCATTTTAAAGGTTTTCTGCAGCAGATTTCCCCCCCGAACTGAAAGAAATGGAAACTAACACCACATAGTTCCACACAATATAACTTTGGTACTGCAATGAGGGATAGCCTCCGAAAGTGTCTTTAAAAAGACAACGCTCAAGGTAAACGCAGTTCGAAAAGCCCAAAATACCACAACATTTTGTTGGATGAAAATGTCCTACCTAGTTAAATGTTATGAGCCTTATCTTTCGACCCGCAGAAGACCATTATTTTTGTCTGGTGTCACTGTCACTGGAAGTAGAATATTCAGACAGTTGTTGTCTAGATAGTGTTACAAACATGAAGGGATCAGAGACTGTTTGTAGCAAGCAGGGCGGGGCCAAGAGTCGTGGGAGCGGAGCGAGTGTCACATACGCACTTCGAGTCTCTCAGAGGAGCTTCGAAGGGATAAAAGGAGGAGTGACGACAGTGAAGGACAAGAGAGGACCAGGCCTGGACTTCATGGGCCCTATCATATCATATTCATGCTTCATAAAAATTATTTAAAGTGTTCCTATATACATTGGTTACACTTTGGTTTGGGGAACACATTCACTATTAACTATGACTTTTGCCTCAATAAACTCCTAATTACTGCTTATTAATAGTTAGTAAGGTAGTTGTTAAGTTTAGGTATTAAGGGATGTAGAATATGCTCATGCAGGATAAGGCATTAATATGTGCTTTATAAGTACTAATAAACAGCCTAGTAATATGCATGCTAATAAGCAACTAGTTAATAGTGAGAATTGGACCCTAAACTAAAGTTTTACCTATACATTAAATATATCTAAGCTGTCCACACATTGCATATTATTCTGCCTGGACATTTCACTGAAGGTTAACGTGTGCTATTGATGTAAAGTAGTCTGACAAGCACAAACAGCAACCTGATTGAACATATAATGCATAAATAATTTTCATGTCCTTGTTGGCCATGTTGCGTAAATATTCACAGAGAAGGATGGAAAAAGTATATAATGGGTATAATAACTGGTCGACCTTTTGGCTGCAATAACATTCAACAAGCATTTTATGTACTTGCACATAAGACCTGGAAAAGTGTTAAGAGTGTATTTGCACCGTTCCTTTAAAAAAAACTTGTTTAGGTCCAGAAGTTGTGTCAGTCGTGCCAAAGCATCTCAATCATGTTGAATCAGGATTCTGATTGGGCCTCTGATTTTATTTTTCTGTTAAAGCATTTTATTGTTTTTGGTTCTTTCTTGTGCTTTGGGTCAATTCACCAAAAGCCAAGGTATGGTGAATTCTGATGATGTCATCAAATCATACGCCCTTAACGTGATGACAAGTGTGTGTGTGATGATGAATCACAGCTTTGATCATAACCTAGCAAATTAGACAGTTATAGATTAATAGACTATTTTAAGAAATAAGGACTTTAAGGACTGCCTACTTCACACAACTTTCTCCAGCTCTTAAAGGAACACGCCGGCCTTTTGGGACTTTGGCTTATTCACCATATCCCCCAGAGTTCGATAAGTCCATACACACCATTCTCATCTTCATGCGTGTCATAACTCTGTCTGACGCACCCACCGCTAGCCTAGCTTAGCACAAAGACTGGAGGTAAATGGCTCCAGCTAGCCTACTGCTCAATAAGTGACAAAATAACGCCAACATTTTAGTAGCTACACGATGTAACTATACACATCACAACATGTAAATAGGAAAATGTTGGTGTTATTTTGTCTCTTATTGAGCAGTAGGCTAGCTGGAGCCATTTACCTCCAGTCTTTGTGCTAAGCTAGGCTAGCGGTGGGTGCGTCAGACAGAGTTATGGCACGCACGGAGATGAGAATGGTGTGTATGGACTTATCGAACTCTGGGGGATACGGTCAATAAGCTAAAGTCTAAAAAAGTCGGTGTGTTCCTTTAAAGCTCAAGGGTCTGAATATTATCCAATTTAAATGATATTTTTTAATGTGATGACCAAAAATATTTTTGTTCATCCTTCAAAGATTGTTAGAATTTGTAAAACTTAAAGTTTAACGATTTAGGAAAACAAACACTTTTTGAATTTGAAGATCAAGGTAAATTGGACTTAATTTGTCTTCCGGGAATCATGTAAGCATCTTCTGTTGTTTCTGAAGGCCAGTACTAAATGAAAAAAAGATATTTAAACAAAATAAGAAATATTTGGACCTCTTCATCCTGTTCAAAAGTTTTCCCCCCTGGCTCTTAATGTATTTTGTTTCCTTCTGGAGCATCAGTGAATGTGTGAAGCTATTCTAATATAGCTCTGTTCCCTCAATCGTTGAGTCCCTCAATCGTCCTCAGTGTGAAAAGATGGATCTCAAAGTCATACAGAAACTGCTGGAGAGAGTTCAAATATACAAAAGATGCTGGAAAACTGAAGAATTTGCAGGAGCTTTAGGATTTTTCTGAAGAACGTTGGGCAGTTTAACTGATCAGGACAAACAAGAGACTCAAGAACAACTGTCACAAAACACACACACAGCCATGGATGATCAGGGACACACACACATAAACATACACACACACACAGCCGTGGATGATCAGGGACACACACTCAGCCATGGATCATCAGGGACACACACACATACACACACACCCACACAGCCATGGATCATCAGGGACACACACACATACACATACATACACACACACACACACACACACACACACACACACACACACACAGCCGTGGATGATCAGGAACACACACACACACACACACACACACACACACACACACACACACACACACACACACACACACACACACACACACACACACAGCCGTGGATGATCAGGGACACACACACACACACAGCCGTGGATCATCAGGGACACACACACATACACACACACACACAGCCGTGGATCATCAGGGACACACACACATACACACACACACACACACACACACACACACACACAGCCGTGGATCATCAGGGACACATACACACACACACACACACACACACACACACACACACAGCCGTGGATGATCAGGGACACACACACACACACACAGCCGTGGATCATCAGGGACACACACACACACACACACACACACACACACAGCGGTGGATCATCAGGGAACGACACACAGGATTGAATCAAGGGTTCATAAACTTTTGAACAGGGTAATTCTTATAAATTCACCTATTTTTCGTCTTGTGGACTATATGTAAACATCTTTTATGTAAAATATCTTATTCAGGACAGCACTAAATAAAAAATAACATGCAATTGGTATGATCTCTCTTATTTTATTCGAATTATTCACATTTTCGTAGATTATGCAAGGGGTTCACATACTTTTTCTTGCCACTGTATATAAATATAGCACAGGCTCTGACAAACACCTCCAATCTCGGCTCATTGCTTAAGGTTAGTTGAATCCCGACTCTAATTAGCTTTTAGACAAGTCATTAGCCTACAGTAAGACATACTTTTGCCTGTTTTATCCGTGCATCTCTTCAAAGTCTTCACACTGCGTTTTCAACCGACAGCTGAAGAAAGCGTTGCCAGTGATTACTCCTCCAAAATAGAAAAGTCCTTTGGACGGAGAGGACAGCTCTGTAAACATGGCATTAGTCAGAAATCTCATTCCAAGGGTCATTGCTACAGGACTGAGTGAAGTATCATACGGCATGACAGATTAATTGAACACAATCTCCATAACAAGTAATTCTGAGTTAATGCCGCATGAATAACATTTCTCTCTTCAGTGCTTCTGTTCTCCCCAGAGGCTTCTCGTTTTACTCTCTTGAAAATGAAACAAAACAAAGGTAATGAAACAAAGCCCGGTCTGTCGTCTTTTTCTGCGCAGCATATGATAAATAATTCACCTCATATTGCCTGCTAAATCAGTTATTTATATGTATTGTGATCTGAAATATCAGAAGCGCAACAAGGCAACAAACCTTTAGAGGCTGCGAAATACATATTATTATTATTATTGCCCAGCGTTTGCGTATATATCTAGAACAATAGATTAAACAAAGGCATATGTTCAACCTAAGAAAAGTGTCACAGTCTTCATATTTGCAGAGAGCCTGTCCATAATAATCTCTTCAGAGGTGAGTTCGTGGAACACATGCTTTAACAATTATCAAAATCTAGACAAATTATGGACGAGACTGTGCAGGAATATTCTGAACATACCAAATAAGCTCATCAAAAAAAATGTCTAGGTTGTCGTATATGTTTTATATACAGCACTTTCGATTTAATTAAGGGACATTCACACACAATCCTCTCTTGCATTCCACCTGCAGAACCAGTAACCAAACAAAACCAATGTGGTTTAATCAGATTAAATAAAGAGAATAACACTATAGTTGTATGTTTTCTCTGTGCTCTTGTTTGTTATCATTTGCAGTGAGTCTAAAGCCCGTGTTCTGTTCTGTGGATAATGGTTCGGATATTTTACATGTGCGTTTATGCATTTAGCAGATGCTTTTATTCAAAGCAACTTGCACTGCATTCAAGGTATACATTTTATCAGTGCACGCATTCTACACTGTAAAAAAGATTGGGTTATTTTTTCAACCTAAATCCTGGGTTGAGCCTTTTGGGTCATTTTTGGGTTTTCTTTTTAGGGTTATTTTTTGTGTTACCCAGATCCCGGGTCGGACGTAACAACCCAGTGTTTGGGTAGTTTTTGTGTTACCCAGATCCTGGGTCAGATGTAACAACCCAGCGTTTGGGTAGTTTTTGTGTTACCCAGATCCTGGGTCAGATGTAACAACCCAGCGTTTGGGTAGTTTTTGTGTTACCCAGATCCTGGGTCAGACGTAACAACCCAGCGTTTGGGTATTTTTGTGTTACTCAGATCCTGGGTTAGACGTAACAACCCAGTGTTTGGGTAGTTTTGTGATACCCAGCACCTGGGTCAGATGTAACAACCCAGCGTTTGGGTAGTTTTTGTGTTACCCAGATCCTGAGTCAGACGAAACAACCCAGCGTTTGGGTAGTTTTGTGTTACTCAGATCCTGGGTTAGACGTAACAACCCAGTGTTTGGGTAATTTTGTGTTACCCAGATCCTGGGTCAGGCGTAACAACCCAGTGTGTGGGTAATTTTGTGTTACCCAGATCCTGGGTCAGGCGTAACAACCCAGTGTGTGGGTAATTTTGTGTTACCCAGCTCCTGGGTTTAATTGAATGCAAAAACAACATACTGGGGCACGATGCGAGTCACCTAAACGAGTCTTTTCGCGTGATGGAAACGTCTGAAGCCTTGCCCTTGCATAAAATTGTATGATTGTATTCAAAAAGATACAGAATATAAATACTTTTGATGTTAAAATATGTTCTCAGAACTGTACACTGATTGTTTATGGACAGCTTATGGAGTCAGTCACAGCATATTTCGGTAACGAGAGAAAATAAGGGCGGCGGTCTAAAGTTAAAGCTCCGGCACGAGATCCAGCGCCATTACGGAGGAAACAGGAAAACAGAGATTGGATGATTACACTTGAATTACTTCTAAGTGTAATTTTTACTTCTAATGTTTGTTAAACTACCTTAAATGTAGGCAATATGTATTAAAAACTATATAAAATATGCTATACTGTAAAATAAAGGAATTATCATGCAAACCAGTGGTTGTGTGGAGTATTTTTAAAACGTCTAGAGGATTTAAGTTCATCTGTATATATTAATTATTGTATGAAGTAATAATAAATAAATAAAAGCTAGTATTATATTAAAAACGAACCAACCCATTATGCTGGGTTAAATCAACCTATTATGCTGGGTTAGATAAACAGCCCAATTTGCTGGGTAAAAGAAACCCAACATGTGTTCTGTCTTATTTACCCAGAACTCGGGTTAAAAACAACCAAATTGGGTTGTTTATAACCCATTCTTTTTTAGAGTTTACCTTATTGTTCAACTTTTATTGTGAGACTTCTAATTCATTAGCCACTATTGTTATATGAATAGAAGAAAAACAAAGTGTAGAAAACTGTTTGCTACAAGCCAGTGGGATTATGATCACAAATTAAAAGAATGTGATAACAAACTTCAGTTTCAATATCAAGCAGCATAATGGACTGTTTTTGTGCAGGTAAAATACTTAAACTGGAAGTGGCTGACACCGAAAGCCAAGTTAAAAGTGTCCACTCTTATGTTAAAAATAAAGTAAATAAGGCCTGGATACTTTATCTTCATTGTTTGTCCTCCCTTTGTGGCGATCATTGAAACCCACTCGACCATGCTAAACCACTCACCGAACACTTTGTGTTGAAATCTGTACGGCAGGGTTCCTAAACCCTGCTCAAACCCTGCTCAAACTCACCTGCAGGTCCTTTTAAAGTAAAGCTTTATAGTTTAACTGAAGGCAGTGATAATCTTTCTCAGGATTTGAGGAATCCTGGGTTTCGGTCTCATTCTCTCTGCCTTTTGTCCAGGTTCACCGAGTTCCTGGAGCCATTTGAAAGAGTCATCCAACCTGAAGAACTATGGCTCTACAAGAACCCTCTGGTGGAATCAGACCACATCCCAAAGAGAGTCATGTTTGTAAGTGCACATCATTCAGCACACATATTATAGCTAATTTGATCATGCGTTCAGACACCAATAAGGCTGGATTGCTTGAACTGGGCTGTACAGATTTTACTATGATGCATGATTGTTCATTAAGTTTCCAGACTGCTCTCATGATACTGCTGACGAGGAGCTTCAGAGACACACTGGGCACATTTCCATTATTTCACACTGATTTCATAATAGTTTGATGGGTTCAATATGATATGAACTCTGGTGAGGGTGTGCCTTTAATTCCTTTTGCTATCAGTGTTTAGTGCCTTGGACTCGCATATTATTACAAAAAAGCAATAATCGTATTTAAAAAAACATCCAAAGCAGTCATTACACAAGTCTTGCTATTATATCCAGGAGTCTGCCTATTATCCTAACTGCTCTTATTCACTTACCACTTGTGTTGCTGTATTTTAATGGTGTGTTAAAAGTCATGATCAAAATCTTTTCAATATCCTTTGTTATACACTACAACAAATAATACAAAAGGAACTATATATTAAGAAGCTACACCAACAGATGTTTCCGCCACACATTATTATAAATAAGAGTCATGTGCAACTGTCATATACACATAGATACATGCAGGAGAACCAAAATACATAATTAGCTTCATTTATTACATTAAAATAAATAAACCATATATATATATTTACAGTGGGTACCGAAAGTATTCAGACATACATGTTTCACTCTTTGTTATGTTGCAGCCATTTGCTAAAATAATTTAAGTTCATTTTTTTTTCTCATTAATGTACACACAGCACCCCATATTGACAGAAAAACACAGAATTGTTGACATTTTTGCAGATTTATTAAAAAAGAAAAACTGAAATATCACATGGTCCTAAGTATTCAGACCCTTTGCTGTGACACTCATATATTTAACTCAGGTGCTGTCCATTTCTTCTGATCATCCTTGAGATGGTTCTACACCTTCATTTGAGTCCAGCTGTGTTTGATTATACTGATGATTGGACTTGATTAGGAAAGCCACACACCTGTCTATATAAGACCTTACAGCTCACAGTGCATGTCAGAGCAAATGAGAATCATGAGGTCAAAGGAACTGCCTGAAGAGCTCAGAGACAGAATTGTGGCAAGGCACAGATCTGGCCAAGGTTACAAAAAAAAATCTGCTGCACTTAAGGTTCCTAAGAGCACAGTGGCCTCCATAATCCTTAAATGGAAGAAGTTTGGCACTACCAGAACCCTTCCAAAAGCTGTCCGTCCGGCCAAACTGAGCTATCGGGGGAGAAGAGCCTTGGTGAGAGAGGTAAAGACGAACCCAAAGATCACTGTGGCTGAGCTCCAGAGATGCAGTCGGGAGATGGGAGATAGTTGTAGAAAGTCAACCATCACTGCAGCCCTCCACCAGTCGGGGCTTTACTGCAGAGTGGCCCGACGGAAGCCTCTGCCCACACAGAGTTTGCTAAAAAACACCTGAAGGACTCCAAGATGGTGAGAAATAAGATTCTCTGGTCTGATGAGACTCATCACCTGTCCAATACAGTCCAAACAGTGAAGCATGGTGGTGGCAGCATCATGCTGTGGGGGTGTTTTTCAGCTGCAGGGACAGGACGACTGGTTGCAATCGAGGGAAAGATGAATGCGGCCAAGTACAGGGATATCCTGGACAAAAACCTTCTCCAGAGTGCTCAAGACCTCAGACTGGGCCGAAGGTTCACCTTCCAACAAGACAATGACCCCAAGCAAACAGCTAAAATAACGAAGGAGTGGCTTCACAACAACTCCGTGACTGTTCTTGAATGGCCCAGCCAGAGCCCTGACTTAAACCCAATTGAGCATGTCTGGAGAGACCTGAAAAAGGCTGTCCACCAACGTTTACCATCCAAACTGAAAGAACTGGAGAGGATCTGCAAGGAGAGGATCCCCAAATCCAGGTGTGAAAAACTTCCCAAAAAGAAATACGGAGCAAAGGGTCTGAATACTTAGGATCATGTGATATTTCAGTTTTTCTTTTTTAATAAATCTGCAAAAATGTCAAAAATTCTGTGTTTTTCTGTCAATATGGGGTGCTGTGTGTACATTAATGAGAAAAAAAAGAACTTAAAAGATTTTAGCAAATGGCTGCAATATAACAAAGAGTGAAAAATTTATGTCTGAATACTTTTTTTTGGAAAAATGTTGATAAAAACAAAACATAAAAACAAGTATATATATATATATATATATATATATATATATATATATATATATATATATATATATATATATATATATATATATATATATATATATATATATATATATATATATATATATATATATACTTGTTTCTATGTTTTGTTTTTATCAACACTTTTCCAAATGGTTTTGGAGAAATAAACTATATTGTGAGATATATCTGTATATAAACGATCTGTAATATCAGTAAATCCACCAACATCTCTAAAAGTTCCTATTCTTCCTTAAGATGAGAAAAAAATGGTCCGACTAAAGATCTTTAAACTTGTATATTACCATATTCAAAGATATTACTTAACTCTAAAAAATGCTGGGTTAAAAACAACCCAAGTTGGGTTGAAAATGGACTAACCCAGCCATTGGGTGGTTTTAACCCAGTGAATGAGTTGTTTTAACCCAGTGAATGGGTCGTTTTAACCCAGCGGTTGGGTTAAATGTTTGCTCAGAACAACCCAATTGATGGGTGTGGCGAGCAGCGAGGCTGCGGTCCAGCGGTCCCTCAGCATCGCTGCTCGCCACAATGGGTTAAAACAACCCAATTGCTGGGTTAGTCCATTTTCAATCCAACTTGGGTTGTTTTTAACCCAGCATTTTTTAGAGTGTTGTAAAGGGCCACGATTGGGATGTAAAATGTATAGGCATGATCTCAGCCTTCTGCAAATTTTCTTTAAATCCAGAAATGTTAACAAAAACATCTAGCAGTTTGAGCAGTTTTGCACATAAAGCTGGTTGGAGGATGTACACTGTGTGAGCATTTAGAACCTCAAAATATAAAGACATTCACATAATGAAGTGGTGGGAAAAAAAAACTTTAATTTCATCAGGCCAATCATGTGCTTTTGGATAGAAAAACAGCTTCTTTTTTATCATAATCATGTCGGCTTTGTGAAATAGGATGCAGCAAATTGATATTGTGTTCATTTTTCTTTACAGGCAATTTCATTCCTCACCCCGCTGGCTGTGATATTCGTGGTGAAGATTATACAGAGGACAGACAAGACAGAAATTAAAGAGGCTTGTTTAGGTGAGCACCAGAACCATGCCAAAGATATAGTCAACAACGCCAATGACTAATGTACATCATTCAAATCGGTACAAAATGTATGTTTCTACTATTATAAATAGGTAAAAATGGTATAATATAGAAGAATAATTGACTGGATTATTGAAAATCATTACATAGCACTCTTGATTCTCAGTTATCGATTGTATTGAACATTAATTTTCTTTAGGTTAATGGAATTAAAACATCAAGGAAACAAACTGCAAAGTTATGACAAACGTATAGAAATATGTAAAGGGAAACCCGTTAAAACATGTTAAATTAGCAGTAAGAAAAATTAAGTAAAATTAAAACGAAATTTCCGTTGACAGATAAATAAATGTTTTTTTAATAGTAATGCTCTGGCACCATTTAGCTGTCAGAAAATCTGCCGCAAAAAATTAAAAATATTTCCACATGACTCTGCAAATGTTAAGTACCGCACATATATTTACATGTTATAAAGAAATATTCACATTATGGGAAATTACCGTCATGTTTATTTTGTATATTGATGAGCACTGGGGCCACCTGGTGGCTCGGCGGCCATACGCAACTTGCGTAATTTGCGTATAGGGAGGATCGGCGCTGGGTGAGATAATAAAATATTAAAACTCAAATTAATATTTTGAGTGCAGTTATTTAATTATGTATATCCGGATATTGCGGACTCGCTCTCTTTCCATTTTGCGGCGATTGTTTTGTACACTGTAGCCTAATGGATTTTAAGATAACAAACAGGTAAGATTTTAAAACAGTTTCATCTCAAATCAATATCTCTTATCCCCATAATTATTTATGTAGTCAAACATGTAATAAGTGGTATGACTGTACCGTATCCCTTAAATGTCCATCTAGTTTGAACTTGCTAGCAACTGCTTTCTTCGCGGAAGTTTTGCTTTTAAAGAGCTAATAGTATTTTTCTACACAAGTCAATAGTTCATGTCTAATTATTTACTTATGTAGCAAATAGCTGTATAATGTAATCCAGCCGTTTGTTGTCGCTGTATTAAACCCTTCAGAGTGATGCAAGACCCCGCCGATCACCCTGTCAGGGTTTATTACAACCAGCTGGATGTACATTTATACTCATTTAACGAATACCCATAATGTACCATCTCTGTTTCACCGACCTGTCATCAATAATTCCTTATTTTATTGACAATGAATAATTTGCTCCTTTTAAAACAAGGGTTGCATGAAACCTCTTAAGTGGTTGTATCCCTAAGGGGGAAAAATCCCTGAGGCAAGGGATTTCTTTAAGAGCGTTGCAACAAACGTCTTTACCGCCACTTCAAGTGTTTATACTAAGCATTTCGCGATAGTTTCTGGCAAAACACGGCAATCGAGAAGCAGTTACTATAGTTACGAAATCTAGCGCAATAAAACAGAACATAACAGACCACTGACTTTTAAACAGACGGAAATTAGATAAAAAAAGGTCATATTCCTCCATTCAGATTCATTTGAATAAATCATGATTTTTAAATTTCTAAATTTTCTGGAATTTAGTGGAAACAGCCCAAACTGTCTGCTAGAGCACACAGGGACTGAGATACACACTTTCAAAATGAATTTATAACCAAAAAAATCAAAAAGCGAGGGAGTAATTAGAGCTCAGACAACATATACTTACATGTTTATCACTTTTAGCAGTGGTTTATGAAACTTCAAAGGATTTCCTGTAAAATGACACCAAAATTTTAAATTTAGGCCACTGTATGTGGGTAAGGGAAGCTTTTAAATTTGGGTAGGCCAAATCCAGATGGAAATGGTACCAGAGTAATTTAGTGTAAATAAGTTCATTTATGTAAAACAAATGCCAAAGTGATGCATATCTCCAGAAAGTAGAGACTCTAAGCTTTCAAATGGTACCACATATGAGTGATACATTTCAAATCCACAGTTTAAGTGGTTAAAACTAAGCTGCAAAATGGTGCCCACAATGCCTATTGGACAATCTGCCGAAACTTCTGCCCAGTCACAGTCAAATCATTTGTTTATTGCATGTTCCACATGTAATCAGTGTGCTTTGTTGTAAAGGCCCATTTAATTGGATTTCATACACTCTGCCCTATAATTCAGGAAACACACCATTCTTTTTTTTATAACACCACACATTCCCAAAGGATCTCAAATGCTGCATGTTCTCCCTTGTTGCCTTATTTGCTTGTTCAAGTTGTTCCTCAAAACCCTGTTTCTGTATTTCTTTGTTTAATCAACCATTTGGCTCCACAGTAATCACACATTCTGCAGAGAGTACACAAAAATCAACACTATGGGACTTGTACACATTTAACATTTCATACTAATTGCCTTAAGCCTCAACGAGCAGCCTGGGAATGTGATGGGTTTTTATTTGTTTTGTGCAGGGCCAACACACTCACATAAGGGACTCTTGAAAGAACTTTTCTTCTCTGCTGAATTTTATTTGTGCGGCCCAAAAATCGGCTGCTACCCTTACCGACCCAAATCACAGAATTCTGTTAAATGGTTTGTTCCCACTAATGTGAAAAGTAATTTCAACCCAAATTCATTCTCTGAACTAATCTTTTCCATACAATGAAAATAAACACATATTTACTGTCAGTCACAAATTATTACAAAACAATACCAAAAGAGCACCATTAAAGCATATCATGAAAGCCGGGCCTTCACTGTCGCTCTTAAATTTAATTTAATCTTACTGAAATATCAGCTTCAAGGTCGCACCAGGTTTGACGTCTGGTATAATGAGTTTGAAATAACTTTTTGAATGAGATTTGAGAGCTCCAGCAGATGGCAAGATTTTTGATGAATATTTCTTAAATCTATGTCTGCTTCTCACGCAAAGCTATTGTATGACGTGGATTATTTTTCTATAATTTTGTGGTGTTTTTGTTACATATTTCTCCTTTCTCCACATATTTCAGTTGAACTGCATCTTTAAAACATATTCTAAAAATCCCTGTGGCCTCCACACATGTGATTATGGATATTATGGAGACTTGATGGAAAATTCCAAACTGAATTGAGAATGTCACCAGAGCGAATGAGTGAACGAAGTCAAAGCCATTAAAAGAAAGTTTTACAAATCTAATTAAAAAGCCTTCGGGAGAAGAAAAAATAAAACTACCATGTGCTTTTCTATTAAGATGGCGGTTTTAAATTGCACAATTACAAAAGTGTCAGGACATTAAACCTGATTTCATTACGGAAAGACAAACAGGACCACAATGTGATCTTTCAGATGTGAAGTGTTAAAAAAAAAAGATACCATTACCGGGTGAGAGAAATGAAGACTATGAGCAGAGCATTTATTCTCAGTTTGTAAAGTACTTCTGTGGAGGGTCATGCATCACGGCAAGTTATTTCTTCCCTTCAATTCAAACATTTCAGAGGTTCCAGTGAAGTATCTTAGGTGGTGTATTTTGAGAAGACTGTTTAAACAGGCGACAGAAACCCAGAATAGAAACTCTCACTGCTAATGATGTTTCATTCAAGAAGCTTTCACAACTTTCTAATAATGCTGTCGTTCCCTTCAAACTGAACATTTTTTTGTTTCAAGCTGATGAACAGACTGTTTTAATGGGTAGAGAGACAGACAGCAGAAGTAAAAGGGGATGGTAAAGAATAGCACAGGAAGCTTTTCTGAATTTCTTTCCCAACAGTTCATTTTCAATGGAGTGTGTGGCTGTGTGTTTTACAGTGCCAGGTACAGGATTATTATCCTTAGGCCTAGAATAGTTTAAAATTACTTGTATTTATTCTTAATGCTTTTGAATTGTGTCTTGTCTATTCATGACCAGTTAATTATAGAGGGTGAATTGGCAAATCAACTTTATGTATAGAAACATATCAGGAGAATCCCAAAAGGGAAAAACTCCTCACGCTCAACCTACAATCCTCACAATCGATCCCGTCCTGCTGCCACGGCAGCTGTGGGACCCAAACCACGAGGTGCAGATGTTTGACTCTCATCTCTCAAGAGAGCATCACACCGAATGCCTTCAGGTCCCTCGAGAGAATCAAGCAAAAATAGAGCTACCTACTGCAAATGCATTGCCATGAGTGCCTCAAACTACCTTGAGAGTTGAACGCGATCCACACAAATGCCAGTGTTGTGTCCACTAGACTAAAGCGTGGAAAAGCACTCTTTCTAAAAAAGGTATACCGTGAAATGAAATAGCCACGACTATCCACATGCTCAGCGTCTGCTTGGACGCGGGAATAACTGATCTGACTTTCTCCACAGGGCAGCTTTGTGGACATAAGTGTCAAGTGCTTTAACTGGACACACCAAATGTAGCTTTTCCTGGTCCGAGTTTGAAAAGGGAGGAGGACAGAAAGGCTGCAGAGATATGGGCCATGGCACATTAGTTGGCACTTTAGGCACATACCCCGGTCTCGGGTGTGAGAATGCTTTCATCATTCCTGGTGTCAATTCTCCGCACAAAGGAGTGGTAGAAAGGGCCTATGGTTAAAAGAAACACAGTTTTCGGAGTCAGAAAATTAACTGGACAGTTTCCAATAGTTCAAAGGGAGCCAAAGATAGACCTTCCTATAGAACGGCCAGATACCAGGCCGGTACTCTTGTGCAGATTGAAGACCTAAGCCTCAAAGCACCATGGAGGAAACGTGTCACCAACCTCCCCAAAGACTTACCACCGAAAGGTACGTGTTAAGCCGCTATGGCCGCCACGTAAACCTTTAATGTAGAGGGGGATAACCCTACGGAGAACCGTTCCAGCTGATTCATTTTGCACCACAAAAAATGCTCTACTTCAGTGCGTACTGTTTCCTCATGGAGGGTGTTCTGGAGTGAAGTATGGTTTCCACAACCTCAATTGAGAGACCCGAGTCTATGAGTTGGGCCCCCCTCAGAGGACAAACCCACAGCTTGCACAACTCTGGGCAGGGGTGAAAGACTGAAAGACAGAAGGTCCCCCCTGATCGGAATTTACCAAGAGGAGCTGTCAAAGAGGGACATAAGGCCCAAGAACCACACTCGGCCGGCCAGAACGGGGCTACTAGCAATAGACGGTCCCAACAGACTCTCTCCAGAACTCCCGGGAGCAGAGCGATTGGGGGAAAAGCATACAGATGCACCATGGCATCCAGCCCTAGAGGAGCTGGATGCGTGAGGCAGATCTAGAGCAGACAGTGTAATGTCCTGGCCAAACTCCCTCCATATCTGCTCCACCACCTTGGGGTGGAGCCTCTATCCCCCGGGCCTCCTTTCCTGCCTTGACAGGATGTCTGGCCCCAGGTTTCGAGCCCACAGGAGGATCAGGTGCACCAGTTTATAAAGTAGGCATGACTTTAGACCCCCCTGACTATTTATATATATGCTACCACCAATGTGTTGTCTGTATGGACTTGTCTGTAGGTCTGGGAGGAAGTGTTTCAAAGCTAGAAAGACAGCCATCATCTCCAGGCAGTTTATGTGCCACGAAATATGTTGGTCCCTATACACAACCTGTGCTGAGTGACCACTCATGATCTCTCCCCAGCTCGTGAGAGAAGCATCTGTCATAAGTGTCGACAAGGAGCTAATATCAACCAATCGTCGATATGAATTAATGCGCAAATGCCCTGGAGTAGCAGTGGAGCCAAAGCTGCATCCATGCATTTGGTGAAAGTGCAGGGTGATAGAGCTAGAATGAAGGGAAGAACCTAATATTGCTATGCTTCGCCCCCAAAAGCAAACCTCAGGAATCTCCTGTGTTGTGGAAGGATGGATACGTGGAAGTATGCGTCCTTGAGGTCTATCGTGACAAACCAGTCCTCGAATCTGATTTGAGCCATTATTTGTTTCAATGTTAACTTCTTGAACTTGAAATCTTTGACCGAGTGACCGTTTGATCAGTTGGCACAGATCTAGAACAGGACGTAAACCCTCATCTTTCTTTGCAACGATGAAGTATCGGCTGTAGAACACGGACTCTCTCTCCGATGGAAGAACATGCTCTATGGCCCCCTTGTTCCAATAGAGTTACTACTTCTTGTTCCATTATCAGAGCCTGTTTGGGGCTGACCACTGAAGGAATGACCCTGTTGAAATCGAGGATGGGTAAGAACTAATTTCTGTAGCCTCTGGTCTACTAAGGGAAACAGTCTCTTGAGATTGGCCTTTGGTGTTATGCGAGAAGTCAACTCGCGCCCTGAATCAGATAATGGGCAGGAAACAACTGAACTAGCTCCTCTAGTAACTTCCTCTGAGTGTGCGAGTCTCCTAGTACCACAACGAACCCAGGTGGACACTGAGACCTGAACTCGCTGGAAAGTGCTGTGCCCCGAAGCACCAATGGTGGCGAGGTTGGCAGAACCATATAATGTGGTGTTGACTGTTCCCCCTCTGAGGGGTCTGCCATAAGCATCAGCAACTCTGATTTCACATCTGCTTCAAGACGCAATCACCCAGAGGTGTTCCCACAGCATCGCTACTATGACGTAGCACAAGTTCCCTCGAAAGGGAAGTTGAAATATTTGTAAAAATTATGATTTTCCATCCCACTTTTAACTCTCTGTCAAAAACACAGTTTCAAGGGAAATTACCTCTTTCAGAATTGCAAGTAAACGCCAACAGCATATGTGACGTTAATGGAAGTATTGTTCCCTATTGTTCCTTCACAAAACCCAGTTTGGGAAACCCAAAAATGTTTAATGTTTAATTTTTTTTTTCTTTTTTTTTTTTTCTTTGTATTCTTATATCAATATGGAATATTATTCTATTCAAATCAACATGATACAAGTATCAAAACTTGTTTTTTATAACACAAAATTGTGACTTTATTTCACACAATCCTGACTTTGTAACATTTGCAAGTTTATATTTTGCAATTCTAAGAAAAAAGGTATGTCAAAAGTAATCAAAAGGTAGATTATATGATCTAAAATGTGTAATGTATTAGATTGTTACTAATTATAATTCTCACCATGTAATCTGAAATCAATAACAGCCAACAATTTGTAAGTAATCTACCCTGCATTGGTAATTAGATTAGATTACATTAGATTAAACTTTATTGTCATTACACAAGTACAAGTACAAGGCAACGAAATGCAGTTTAGGTCTAACCAGAAGTGCAATAGCAGCAAGTACAGGATATACAACGGTTGCATAAGTGCAGGACATGGATATGTACTGAATATATATAAATATGTATAAATAGAGAGATGGTTATTACTATAAACTATAAACAGAACTGAATTTTCAGGTGAATATGTACAGTACAGTGAATAAATATACAGATGGCTATTACTATAAACAGAGTTTACAGGTGAATATATACTATGAATTTAATATAATATACAGATGGCTATTACTATAAACAGAATTTTACAGATGGAGGTATGCAATGATATGTTATAGTATATAGATTATAGTAGTGGATTAAGGTAGTGCAATAAATTATGGACAGAAGCTATCCGAGTAATGGCTTTGATTCAGTGAGTGAGGGTGGTTAATGCAAAGGATAGTTATGTCTACTCACTCTCCATTATTATCAAGCACTTGAAAAGGTTTTACAGTAAACAAGAAATTTCAGTTGAAACCTACAAAGATTTAAAATGTATTTTAAAAAAAACTTGCTATGTGTACTGTGCTAGACTAACTGGGTCTTCACAGCACTTACATATTGTTGCTCTTTGGACAAAAACATCTGCTGAATGGTTAAATGTAAATATAATAAGTATTTAACAGGCATAAATAGTGAACACAACTGTTGCTGTATAGGACATAATAGTGTTGTTTTAAGGTCACTTAACTGTGAATGCTGTCAAGGAAACAAAGTCATTATTAACCTGCCTGTCTCTTGTTTTCTCTATTTTGCAGCGGTATCTCTTGCACTAGCTCTGAACGGCGTCTTCACAAATACCATCAAGTTGATAGTCGGCAGGTAATGTAAAAACATGATTTCTGTACCTTTCCATCAGAATTTTATACCACTTTAAAGGAACGTTCCGGGTTCAATAAAAACTGAATCACAGAAACGATTTAGACTCATCTTTCAGTATTCTTTACAAAAAAAAACAAAAACAAATCACAGCTATAGTAAGGCGCTTACAATGGAAGTAATCAAGGCTAGGTGATAAATGTTAAAATACACACTGGAGGGGTGAACAAAGACAGACACAGTGGTGCAGAATACAAGCTATGGATTAGATGGGCGCAGTTAGCAAACAATGGTGGACTTCTCATGTTTTGTATCATAGGTTCTCTCAGTGCTGTAGCTGCACCCTCCAGGTATTTCGATTGTCTAGAATCACAGAAATGTATTGGCTGATGGAGCTTACACACCCCACCGTGGCACATGTCACCTATATCTCAAAAGGACATGCTCGTGGCATCACTCCTCAGATTTATTTTCTTCAGTAAGTGGTTTATCTGACATATGTAGTGAGTCGTTATCTTCCTATTCTGCCATTAGGGCATAATTTTCAGATAACTGTATGTGAGTGATTTATTACAAATGATGACACATGAAATGTGTGTGAAGTACTTGATCTACCTATCTGACTGTCGACTCTGAGGAAAGAAGTATGTTCGGCAACTTCTGCACAATGTATCTTGCTGGGTTTTACAAACCATACAACATGGATAAACCAATTCCGATGTGGTTATTCTTGCTTCAACAGAGTGTTTTCCATGACTGTTGTCCAGTACTAAAGGAAAACTCCAGTACTGAGTCAGGAAATACTTTCTCTTTTGGAGAAAGGAACCATAGAGGAAGTGCCTACTTCCCAGGTAGAGTCTGGTTTCTCGAGTTGCTTGCAAGGGATTTTGTACTCTTTTACTTTGAACATGACCCTGGTTTTTGATGCAGGGTGTCTGGCTAGGTGTCTGTCATCGCAAGTCGATCACGACGGATGCCTCTTTGGTAGGCTGGGGCATGGTCTCTCAAGACCGTCCAGTCTATTGAGTCTGAAAGCGCACCCAGCTCTGTTGGTGGTTTTTCTGACATTGAAAAGAAAATCCTTCTGGACTCTCGGTACTGCCCAGTGTTGATCAGAATGGACAACATGTTGGTGATCTCTTATCTGAATCATCAAGGGGGAATACATTCTCACTCCCTGTAAAAGTTAGCGAGGCACGTTCTACTCTGGACACAGAAGAAGTTTCTGTCTCTTAAGGGGGGGGGGGGGGCTTTTTTTTCTAAGGCCATAATATTTTTTCAGTTGTTTTAAATGGGAGTGTTGCTATTAATCAATGTCAGCAGTGTGATGATGCACTGAGCACTTCGTTGACGCTGAGACATGCGTGCCCGGCGGGACAAATACCACAGTGACCAATTGTCCCTTCCTGATTGCATAACAACAACAGACAACAACAAGAAGAACAATGGAACATAATCATCCAAAAAGGGCCAGAGCAAGTACTTTACATGTCTTCATTTTTATATTCAGAAGCAAACTATCTGCAAAATCAGATACTAGAAAAGGCCAATTCACACTGCACTGACAAATGCAGAAAAATGGCAACAGTCACCAGATTATATCATGTCACTTCTCAGACATTCTAATATCGATTCATGATGTTCAATTGGTGAAAACAGACTCCGACAGGGGTAACACGGATCAGTGTGTAGACAAAACTAATCAAGGCACAGTTTGAGGACCATAAGAGGAGGTTACACCCTTAAGTAGTACACTAAAAAAAAAAAAAATCAGGTCTCCAATTGAAAATGTTCTAGTGACTGATCACATCTTAATTTTTTCTATTTGCATTTTTCAAGACAAATTGAATTTCTGTGAATTAAATTGCATCAATTCACAGAAATTCACTTGGGCCAACTGAAAAATGTAGATGTGATCAGTCACTAGAAAATGTTCAATTGGAGACCTGATTTTTTTTTACAGTGTAAGTGTGGTCTGACCGAGGTTTGATAAGATAAAGGTGTATCTGTTTGACCTTTAGACCTGGTCTCGGAGCACTCTAATTGATTCTGGCCTTTCTTCTGAGATAACTGAAACCATTTTGAATTCTAGAGCTTCTATGAAGCGTCTTTATTCTTAGAAGTCACGGCTCTTTGTGTTGTGGTGAAGGGAGTGGGAGTTGGACCCAGTCCACTGCCCTATTGGTTCAGTGGGAACATTCATTGGTTTCCCGCTAAGGCCTACACGTATTCCTTCATGGGACTGATGGACTCTCAGTTTGAACTGTTGGAGTCAGCCTCATGGAGTTTTTCTTAAGATGGTCTCTTAAGACAGTCTTACTATTGTCTCTATCCTCTCTTAAGAGGATCAGAGACTTAGTGAGCCCTTCCAGTTTGGATTTCATTCCTGGCTTGGTGAAGATCTTGTTGCGACATAGATCGTGGTATGTTGCCAAGGTTCCCCCACCTTTTGAGTCTCGGGAGGATGAAAGGTTGCACACTCTTTGTCCAGTTATGACATTAAGGGTTCACGTTGACCACACTAGCCAGTGGTGTAGGACTGAGCAGCAATTTGTCTGTTACAGTGGTTGTAACAAGGATGCAGCTGCTACTAAGAAGAGAAATGCTATCTCTGCAGCTTACCATGCTCATGAATTGACTTTGCCTCTGGGCATTCATGCAAACTCTACTAGGAGAGTAACTTCTTCCCAAGCATTGTTTAGCGGAGGAGGATATTTAGGTTGCGGTTGGCTGGACCTCTCTGAACACTTTTATCTGATTTTTCAATCTTAATTTTGGTTTGACCCCTGGCTCCCAGGTTTTATCTGCTTGAGTGGGTCAGTGTTCACGGCTGATAAACCTAAGCTCACTAAGTGGTGGAATGACCTGCCTATCTCCACCGGAGCTGCTGAGTCTATAGCCATTCAGAAACTGCTGAAGATGCATCTTTTTTTTACAACTAGCTACTGATGCAGCGCAAGTGAACCTCTGTCCTGCTTTTGCTTCCTTTGTTGGCAATCTGAGGGGTGATGGCATAAGCAAATCTTTTTGAGGCATAGGTGACATAAATAGGTGTGTTTACATTGAGTATTGTATTCCGATTTCAATTGGTTTAAAAGTCCAATCCCAATAAAAATACTCCATGTAAACACCTCAATCGAAATGAAAATGCCCAAAACGATTGAAATTTCCATCAGTTTGAGGGGAGTGGGATAAACCTTTTCTAATTCGTTCGATAGGACATGTAAACACTTGATCGGATTAAAAACCAAAACTGGAAAGCACATGCAATGTCTTAGAAATGGAGTAATGGCGTATGACGCACGGAACAAGCTTAGAATAAATACATATAATAAATGACATTTAATAGATTACTGTTGTGACAATCTAAATTTCTCTTTCCACTCATTGTCTGTGAAGTGGTTCAAGTAGATTTCCTACTTGTACCATGTGACCGTGATTTTGCCAATTAAGACATATTTAGTTGATCCTGGAACAAAATTCCTGTCCAAAAATGTAGTCCTAAACCATCTCCCTACCCCAAAACCTAACCTTACCCATAACTTCTCCCTAAAATAAGAGGGAAATTATAGGTGAATAACACTGATGTAGAAGCATGTAACCTTGGTTGTAAGCCAAAACCTGACATAAACTGTAAACTTGTCTCTCAAATCTGAATGGTTGATTGAAATGTTGTTCCAGGACCAACAAAGAAGTTGATCCAGTACATGTTGTACTTGAAATCACGTCCATGTTGGAGCAGGGTTGGAACTAAACTCTGCAGGGCTGTAGCCCTCCAGGAACTGGGTTTTGCAGCTCTGTATTAGGATATTTGTGGTAATGTTTGTGATCATGTTTTTACCATTGGAGATCTCTGATACTGATCTTAATCTCAGGCCAAGGCCAGACTACTTCCACCGCTGTTTCCCTGATGGCCAAATGAATGTCAAGATGCTGTGTACTGGAGAGCCAGACCTGGTGTCTGAGGGCCGGAAGAGTTTTCCCAGCAGCCATTCCTCCTGTAAGTGCCAATGCGTAAGCTTAACACATGATTGATTTGCTTTAGTTGTATATATTTGTCTAAACTTTTGGTTACGCTTCATATTAAGGTGACATAGTTACAGTGTACTAAGTCAAATAAGTTATGAGTAATATGAATTAACTACATGTAGCTACTTACAGTAGCCTACTATAGAGTTACAGCTAGGGTTAGGGTTAGTTGTAATTATGCATAATTTACGTAGTAACTATGTGACCTTAAAATAAAGTGTTACCAAACTATCAAACCTGTATAAGGGAGCATGTAGTGTCAGTTGTAACAGGCAGCAGCTGCTCCAATCAGCACCAAGATACAGTGATGCAAACAGACATTTTTTACATTCTCATTCTAATTCAATTCACATTTATTTGTATAGCGCTTTTCACAATACATATCATTTCAAAGCAGCTTTACAGGAAATGCATGAATGTGTGATCTGTTTTCAGAGGTGACTGTGTCCAAGTTATAAATTTCAGAAATGTGCATATACAAATCACGCAGTTAGCTAACAATGTATTAATTTAAACACTGTATTACTTTAAGGCATAAACAATGAGCTCATTGAACTAAAGAATACATGTTGTTAACAAATGATTAGGATATATAGAAAAATTTAGCATTAGGTGCTTTTTGATTGCGTCATCTGAACACTGCAAAATATGCTTTTCTTACTTAGTATTTTTGTCTTGTTTCCAGTCCAAATATCTAAACATTTCTTAAAATCTACATTCTTAAATAAAGATGCTTTTACTAGGTAAATAAAATGACATAAGATATTTTTTCTTGATTTCTGGGGGAAAAAAATCAAAATGCAGTGAGTTTTTTGCTTAAAACAAGCACAATGATCTGCCAATGGGGTAAGAAAAATAATCTTGTTTCTGTTTGGGACAAAAACAAGCCCATTGGCAGATCATTTTGCTTGTTTTAATGATTGTTTATTGATTTTTTCCCCCCAGAAATCGAGAAAAAATATCTTGTGTCATTTTACTTATCTAGTAAAAGCATCTTGATTTAAGAGTTTTTAGATATTTGGACTAGAAACAAGACAAAAATACTAAATAAGAAGAGCATTTTTTTGCAGTGAAGTCCTCGCAGGAGTTGGAGTCGTCATTCTCCCCTGTGCGTTTACTGCATATCAGCAATATATTCATACCAATAACCATTGTATCCCAGACATTTGTGTTTGGGGTAGAAAAGCCGATTTTAAAATATAAAGAATATTGCGTTGTCATTTATTATAAAAAATTTATATTATAACAAATTTTTGTATATTTTGTATAACTGTACCTACTGTATGAGTTAACATTATTAGTTTGTGTCAGTGTCTAGTTTCTAGCTAGTATATAAAATGGATGTCATTAAACAATATTTTGAACTTTGAACCTTTATCTTCGTGCACTTCATACTACACAACATTGTGACATGTATATGTTTAAATGAAATATGGCACTCGAGTTAGGCATGAAATAAAGACTGTAGATACCAGAGAGTTCACTCATATTACTATTAATGGGAAACTGCAACATGCAATATGACAGAATTTGCAAGGACTTGCACTTATGAATGCATATGTGCATTGCTGGATGAACCTAAAATATGAGCTTTAACGTCTGCTCGAGGAGAAATCACATTCATGAGAGTCAGACTGAATGCCGATTTGAAAAAATTCTATTCATGTGAGTTTGTCAAGCAGTTTGAAGATTTCAGCAATTCCCAATTAAAGCAGATAGGACTTGACTTTGCATGCATGAAATAGCTACCTGGAGGCATTGGGGGGTTTAAAAGTCTAGTCATCTCCGTAACTTGTATTAGTGTCTGTCAGTGTCGAAAACCCTGTTTAGCAAAGGTATGAAGTTGGAAAGGGAAGTAAATATTTAAAAGCCTTTGCAGCTATCTTAGGATATTACGTCTTCAGCTCAGTGTCATTTGCAAACTCATTGAGTTGATGCTCTTCATGTGACATTGATATTTGTTTAACACTCATGTTAATATCACCTGCACCTGTGAGAGTGGAACCGATGTTTTCTGAAATTGCCCAAGACAGCCGGTCTGATATTCATCCAAACTGGCCCAGATCATTCTGACACCATTTTGGCAAAAATATAGTTGATAGACCAATAAACGACTGAGTAATGTGCAAATAAATTTGATAAAGAGCAAAATGGATGTGAGGGTACACTGTATTTTATTTTTTTTTAAGACAGAAAATGTACTGGTCATTTTCTGCCAGGACATTATCCAGTAATTTTACGGAAATTTTCTGTTAACCCTTAAAACACAAACTAATGCAATGTGGTATTCAAAATACAGGTAAAACACCTGTAAAAAAAAACAATACGCAAAATTCCTTCATATTTATACAGTACATTATGCCCTATTTTTACTGACTTTTTTTTACAGTGTATATCTCCTGCAGAGTTTAGCTCCAGCCCTATTCAAACACCATTCTTCAGGATGACTAGAAAGTCACAGGCTGATGAGTTTGATCAAGTTTGGAGTTAAACTCTGCAGGAAAGTGGGCCTCGGGGGCTAGAGATGAGAACCCCTTCTTTAGTGTATTGAGATGAATCTTGGTATCACAAGCATGACCTGAAGCTCAAGCATAGTTTCAAGACAGCACTACCCACTGTTCAGGAGATATGAAAATGAAAGCTTCTGAATGGTTTGCTAAAACTGCTCTCTTTTAGTTTGGTGCAGCATACCGAGTCGAATGATACCCAGTTTACACATCGGCCATTTTTCTTGTTTGCCATTTTGAATATTATCATAAAAAGCTATTTGTGAATGCATCAGCATATTTGGCCCCACTTTATATTAGGTGGCCGTAAGTACTATGTACTTACATAAAAAAATAAGTATAATGTACATACTGTTTTCAAATTGTATTGCAAAACACTTTTGCTGATATTGAGGTGGAATACGGGTAGGGTTAGGGACAGGTGTGGTGGTATGGGTAAGTTTAAGGGTAGAGTTAGGTGTAAGGGAATTGTCAACTGTGTAATTACAAATGTGACTACAGAAATTAATTACAGATGTAATTACATGCAGGTATTTTTTTAAATGTAAGTACAATGTAAAAACATGTATTTACACAATAAGTGCAATGTATCAAATTATTAATTAAAATTTTAGTACATAGTAGTTAAGACCACCCTAATATTAAGTGGGTCCGCATATTTTGTATCAAACTTGATATGTGAAATTTGCATAAATTGTACTAGCTTTTTAAAAAATTTTATGACACTGGTTTTGATAGATTCCTTGAGTCCTACCGTGAACGATGATACCAATTATTTTTGTTTGAAATCCGCCATCCGCCATTTTTTAATTCTTTGAAAACTTACTTTTCAAACTCCTTCTAGATCATTGGTCTGATTTTCAGAAAAGTTTGCGCACGTGTGTATGTACGGTTCGCGTTATTTTCACATCGGGCCGGCCAAGTAATACAAAAATCACATTCCAATCAATCGCGGGTGGATGAGAGATGAATCTTTGTGCTTGTTTGATGAGTCCTGTGAGCGTTTCCCCAGACGATTCCCACATGTAGGCTACTGAGGGGAGCTGAAGCTCATTAAATATGCAAATCTTATCCAATCCTAGCCGTGGGCGTTTACTTTCAAGTGTTCAGTGCGGCACGCCCATAGAAACCGACAGTTTCTTCAGAGAGCCTCAAAACCAAGGCAGAAAATAGCCTATTACTTATTCATTATAATGTTTTTGAATGTAAAAACCACACGAATGTCATAAGTTGACCTCAGACAACAGTATAAAAAAATTAAAAAGCCAGTTCATGACACCTTTAAAAGCAGCCCAGGACTGGCCTACAGCAAACACTGAACCAGATTATTTAAATATTTAGAATCAGAAGACGCCAATCAGCTTGTGCCATGCAATATGTGGTGAAGAAGTGATTGCATGCAGATTGCATGTAAAGGACCAATCAGCCAGCACCATTGAGATATGAAAAGGGATTAGATATTGAACACCACACAGCAACATTACTGACTTTTTAGGTAATTGCATCAAGTGACAACAACATCTGCTGTCAAGGACACTGAATGTGCCTTCTACTACAGTGGTTCCAAACCCTTGTCCTCAAGCCCCCAAAAGAGGCCAACATGGCATGCCAATTTTATTAATGGAGCTTGATGTAAGTAGTTTTAAGGTTGTTTTTTTAAGTTTTGCCATTACATGCTGCATATTTATTGGCTAGTCAGTAGACGATCATGCTAAATTTCTGACACTGAAAAGGATCACAGGCTATTTTTGTTCGCAAGACCGTGCCGTCTTTGAACATCTCTCACTGTACGACTGTTTCGGAGCCACGACCACAAAATTTGCCACGATTGGTCATCTTTCTTCTAGGACAGCCCAAAATTGTACCAGGCATAACCTCTAAATAGTGACCTCTAAAGTGTGCAGTCTACGGCAGGACCAGGGTTGGCGACCACTAATCTACAATAACACAAAGAGAAACCACTATAAAAGCAATCCTGGCTAAATTAAAGAACTTAAAGAAAGAAGAATAAAAGTTACTATGACAGCCAAACATTTTGCTTGCGTGCCTTCTGTACAAATCCTTTCGCCTCGTCTGGCCTTTTAGTTCAGCATTTCAAAAACCCTCTTCTAAGGCATTTGGTATGTATAGGCCTGTAAAAAAAATATCTTCACTATTTTCTGTTCAGAGCGGTAGAAGAACAAAGGAAGAAGATTATGATGGAAAAGTTGTTTTAGCATTTTATTAGTCTGCTACTAATGAGGTTGAGGTTTGTGCATGTGCATTAGAGATGGTGCATTTATTAAGCTGAAAGACGCTTTGGTCTCAGATGTTATGGTGGCTTGGCACTTACTGCAGGCACAATCCTTCTTTATTACCGTGTAGAGAGTAAATAAATGCATTTATTCCATATTAGGACAGTGACAAGCCAACAAATTAAAACAGAAACTACAAAGTCTGACTTTGTAACACATACTTTGTTCGGCCTTTCCCCAAGCCCCAACACTTCAAAAGTAATTTCCAGCTGCTTTTGTCAAGATAGAAAACTGACTTTTGAGAAGCAAAAACGTCTCCGTTACGTATGGTAACCCTCGTTCCCTGAAGTAGGGAACGGAGACGTACGTCGGACGTACCGACGAATTGGGATCACTTCTGGGAGCCCCTATCAGCTTCGAGCTATCTAGAACCGGCCAATGAACAATTGGCGTGCGAGATTTGCATCTCGCGCTCCGCCCCGCGCCGCGGGTATAAACAGGAAGCGAGAGCGAATGCACGCTGTTTTTCACTGAGGAGCCAAACGTAGTGGCTCAACCTGCAGTGATGGTACAGCAACTGTGGCGACGGGACGTACGTCTCCGTTCCCTCCTTCAGGGAACGAGGGTTACCATACGTAACCGAGACGTTCCCATTCAGTCGGTCACGTTCGACGTACGTCGGACGTACCGACGAATTGGGATCCCCTATGGAAAACGCCATAGTTACTACCACTTCCAGCGCAAGCGATGAGCCCCACGGACCCCGATCTGATGCGGGCGGGTAGGTTCACGCAGGGAGAGTCAAAGCTGCTGTTCCGCAAGACCCACTCAGCTGACTGTATTGGATAACGCTGGGAAAGCATGCCTGTGAAGGCAGCTGCGGAAGCCACATCATGCCCAGAGGGAGTTACCATGTGGAGAATACACGTATGGGCTGGCCGTGGGCAGCACAACATACGGAAGTCCCAGGGGTGGCCCCGGCTAATTAGGAGGGAGACAACACGTACCTGGGACAGCAGAGGGAACTCTGCCGAGGGAAAGACACGGGCTCGCCGTAGGGAGCCGTACCGTGGAAGAATACACATATGGGACCGCCGTGGGGGTCACTACATATGGAACCCAGCCTAACACAAGTTCCACCAATGCATACGAGTGTTAGACCTGGCGTCGAACGCTCCGCCACGTCCGACTGCCGCGGGTTGCGGAGGACTCAACAAGGTTCGCCGTTCCGGGGAACTCGACTGGAGTAAAATAAGCGCACGCATCCGTCTACCATAGGGGAGGGAATGGCGCAGCAAGCCGACACTAGAACGGGCACTTCGGTGTTACTGACTATGGGAAGTGAGCACACAGGAAGAAACCGGCTCTACACGGAGGCTATAGAATCTAGCGAACGTGTTAGGTGTCGCCCAGCCCGCAGCTCGACAAATATCTGTCAGCGAGGCGCCACGAGCCAGCGCCCAGGAAGAGGCAACACCCCTAGTGGAGTGGGCTCTTAACCCGAGTGGGCAGGGCACGTCTTGGGACTGATAAGCCAAGACGATGGCATCCTTTATCCAGTGGGCCATCCTCTGCTTGGAGACAGCCTTTCCCTTCTGCTGTCCTCTGTAACAGACAAAGAGCTGCTCTGAGGTCCTGAAGCTTTGCGTTCTGTCCACATAAGTCCGGAGAGCACGGACGGGACAGAGAAAAGCTAGGGCTGGGTCTATCTCCTCCGAAGGCAGCGCTTGCAGGCTCACCACTTGGTCCCGGAAGGGAGTAGTGGGAACCTTGGGCACATATCCAGGCCGGGGTCTCATGATCACATGAGACGCGACAGGGACAGGCCGAAGGGTAAGACGCGGTACTGATATGCCCGTCCCTCGAACGCGAAGCGCAGAAAGGGCCGGTGTTGAGGGAGAATCGAGACATGAAAGTACGCGTCCTTCAGGTCGATCGCTGCAAACCAATCTCGGGGACGGATGCATCTGAAGATGCGCTTCTGCGTTAACATCGTGAACGGCAGCCTGTGAAGGGACCGGTTCAGGAATCGCAGATCCAAGATCGGTCGTAACCCGCCGCCTTTCTTGGGTACAATGAAGTACGGGCTGTAGAACCCGGACCTCATATCGGCTTGAGGGACCGGCTCTATCGCGTCCTTCGCCAGTAGGACAGCGATCTCCGCCCTGAGCACGGGGGCATTCGCCTCCACTACAGTCGTGAAGTGAACGCCCCTGAACTTGGGGGGACGCCGGGCGAACTGAATCGCATAGCCGAGTCTGATGGTACGGATGAGCCACCGAGACGGGCTGGGAAGTGCTAGCCTGGCTCCCAGACTCCGAGCAAGGGGGATCGTCGGCACCACAGACGTACCCGCAGCGGGGCAGCGAGGCGGAAAGCAGGGATCCGGCTCGGACGGCATGGGAGCGGCCCGGAGCGGGATCTGAGTGTGCTGTGCAACACTTACCTGCATCCGCGGAGGGGACGTGCGAGTGTGGGGAGGCCGCTTGTGTGCGTCCCGACAGCCGGCGTCCCCTGCTGGCGAAGGGAGAGGTACTTGAGGGTGGCGAGGCATGGGAGCGTCGACCACCGCCAAGCGCGCTCTCTTGGCACCCAGAGATATTGGAAACTGCTCTTTTATTGATGTTTTGGGTGCCGCTGGCACTGGGACCAGCGGCGGAACAGAAAAACAAAAGATTTTCCCCCGGCCCTCCTCCGGGGGAAGGAGTGGTGCTGCAGCCATCTCCCTCAGAGCAGTTTCCTCCATCTCTGGGCGGCCCGTCTTAGGGTCGCTTGTGACGACGCTTGCCACCTGGCTTGGCAGCGGCCTGAGCGGGCTGGACATCCTTCCCACGGCCGGCCCCACGCCGTCGGCTGGTGGAAGGCTGCTGCGGTGCCTTGGCGGGGGCGGAGGCGCCCCGGTTCTAGATAGCTCGAAGCTGATAGGGGCTCCCAGAAGTGATCCCAATTCGTCGGTACGTCCGACGTACGTCGAACGTGACCGACTGAATGGGAACACTTGTTGTTGCCATTCCTACTCATCAAAAGCTAAAGTTAAGCATGTCTAATTAGGACTTAAGATTACCCTGGCGCAGTTTTATCAATATTATTATTTATTCCCTTCAAATTTGCATAGAAAAATAGCTGCAGACACAAATCCAAGGCAATCATGCTTTCGTGTTGTTTTATGCTTATTTGTTATGTTATGATTCTTATCATTCTAGGTAACACTTTAGTTAAGGGTCCAATTATCACTTTAATTATCGCAATTATTAACTAGTTGCTTATTAGCATGCATATTATTAGGATATTGGCTGTTTATTCATTTTTATAAAGCACATATTAATGCCTTATTCTGCATGATCATATTCTACATCCCTTAATCCTACCAAATACCTAAACTTAACTACCTTACTAACTATTAATAAGCAGTAATTAGGAGTTTATTGAGGTAAAGGTCATAGTTAATAGTGAGAAGTGGCCCCTAAACTAAAGTGTGACCCGGTTCTCTTTTACAAAATCATCCTGATTCATATACTATTCTCTGCTCCCGACCCCACTTAATAAGGCTTGATATAAGGCTAATAACACCTTAAATGGGTAATACCATTGACATTGTCTAAGAAGTTAAAGTAAATATGATAAAGGAAAATACCATACTCATTAAAGTATGTGAATAACAATGACAGAGCAAGAGCATAATGTAAGTGAATTTTAAAGTTTACTCTCCTTAAATTGAATGTATAAAGCAAACAAATATTCACAAAATTGACATCAACAGTGAATGCATGTGAAAGCTGCTTTTGTTATTGTTATACACATTTTCTTTTAAGAATCACCATTGGTTTAATTCATTTTAATACCAAAATATCAAAAAGTCTGCATCGAGATTCCTAGTCATCATTTGTTACCTTTATCGTATAACTCATCGTCAAGTCAATATAGAGTAAAAACCTATCAATCCCTGAGTAATGTTTTTTTGTAACACTTTAGTTTGGGGAACACATTTTAACTATGAATTTTGCCTTAATAAACTCCTAATTACTGCGTATTAATAGTTAGTAAGGTGATTTTTGTAACGTTTAAGTTTAGGTATTGGGTAGGATTAGGGACGTAGAATATGGTCATGCAGAATAAGGCATTAATATGTGCTTTATAAGTACTAATAATCAGCCAATATCCTAGTAATATGCATGATAATAAGCTACTACACTCTCAGAAAAAAGGTACAAAAGCTGCCACTGGAACAGTTTCAAAAAGGTTCTAATATGTACCATTTAGGTACCAATATGTACACTTTTGGAACCATTATGTAAGTTTGAGGGACTAATATGCACTCTTTAGGTCTTTAGGTACTTTTGAAAAGGTATCGCCCCACTGACAGCGAGAATTGAACCCTAAAATAAAGTGTAATTTTTTTCCAGTTATGAATGTAGGCATAGGATACAGAAAGCTACATTGTAATTTGTTGGTTTACATAATCAAAGATGTGTAACTGACATAAAAAAGTACTTTAGGACTGTGTTGGCTACCATATCTATAAATAAAGGCTTTAGATTAAATGAAATTGCGTTCAAAAGTTAATCATATTTTTATAAATGCTAAAAACCTTCTGTAGGTACTGATTTTATGTCCCCACCAATGTCAAAATTTTGCAGAAGGGCAACCAGCACTGCATCACTTCACAGAGCTGGGCTTTATGGCAGAGGCCCCTCCTCAATAAAGACGTTTGCAACAACAACAAAAAAGTAATATCACACTGTGAGAAACAAGATTCTCTGGTTTGATGAACCTCAATTCTAAGCGTCATGTCTGGAGGAAATCAGGCACTGCTCATATACAGCACAATCCCAACTGTGAAGCGCGGAGGTGTAGCATCATGCTGTGGGGTGTTTTTCAGAGCTAATGGGAATGGGGGACTGGTCAAAGTAAAGGAAAGCTGAACACAGCAAAATACTCAAATCTCACATTTATTCTAGCAGGAAATCACATATTGATGCATTAATATGTATGAAAAACAGTAATTGCATTTGCCTAATTTTTATTTGTGGATATCCATGCAATGTCACAACTGTTTAAAGCTGATGGGAGAAACAAGATATCTTAAAGGAACACAACGTCTTTTTTAGACTTTAGCTTATTGACCGTATCCCCCAGAGTTAGATAAGTCCATACACACCATTCTCATCTCCATGCGTGTCATAACTCTGTCTGACGCACCCACCGCTAGCCTAGCTTAGCACAAAGACTGGAGGTAAATGGCTCCAGCTAGCCTACTGCTCAAAAAGAGACAAAATAACACCAACATTTTCCTATTTACATGTTGTGATGTGTATAGTTAGGCTACATTGTGTACTAATAATTGAGCTTGATTATTACACAGGAATGAGAGAATAGTTCCTAGCCATATCGGCCTAGAAAATCACAAATTTTCATTTTCCGTCGGTCTTATGTGACGTTCACACCAGACGCGATTGACGTGAATAATTTGCGCTGTTCGCGCGAAGATGGACGCTTGAACATTTTGAGTTTACTCGCTTCATTTGGCACGTGACATTCACTGCACAACAGATGCGAATTCGCGTCATGGGAGGGGCTTCTGCCAGCCGGCTCGTCTTGTTGAGAAATGGCTGACATGGGCTGTGTTTACACGTCTTTTTTTGTTAAAATCTACTGTTAATGTGTGACAAAACGTAGTTTTAAGACTTTTTCAGGCGATAATGTAGTTGTTTAAAGCTCAAATCTGTGGTTTATTTATATCTCTGTGGTGTCTCGTCCCAGTCTCGTCTTGTAACGGGCGATCTTTGGTCTCATGGATCTATAATTTGTTCCCTGGCAAATCGTTTAGGCTGAGGGCAAAGTGAAGTTTCAAAACTTTTATATTTTTAGGCTATAACTGTACGTTACCGTTGTAGCCGACTAGCACTGACTTTGAATGTTTGACTGAATTGTTTGCTTTATTTCATGTATAGCTTATTATACCTTTTAATTATATGTTTGTATTATTGATCAAACATAAACTTGCATTTAACAAAACGAGACTGGGTTGTGTTTCATGTCATTTAATGTTATCACAGTGATAATCATATTGTCTGAACCAGATATTAATATACAGATTTTCTTCTCATTATTGTCACTACTAGAGCAAGCTCGTGATTGGTTAACGCACCGCGAAATATCCGCCACAGTTCAGATTTTTCAACTTGAGCGATTCGCGCGATTTGCGGTAATCACGCATTCAAAACGCTCAATTTGCGTCATTTGCGCCGCGTTATTCGTGCGAACCGCGCCGCAGAATGCCATTTCGCGTCTCTGCATTGACTTAACATGTAAATCACTCGCGCGAATCGCGTCAATCGCGTCCAGTGTGAATGCACCATTAGAACACAATGTCACTATACACATCACAAAATGTAAATAGGAAAATGTTGGCGTTATTTTTTCTCTTATTGAGCAGTAGGCTAGCTGGAGCCGTTTACCTCCAGTCTTTTTTTGCTAAGCTTGGCTAGCGGTGGGTGCGTCAGACAGAGTTATGGCACGCACGGAAATGAGAATGGTGTGTATGGACTTTTCTAACTCTGGGGGATACGGTGAATAAGATTAAGTCCCCAAAAGTCGGTGTGTTCCTTTAAAGGTGCAGTTTGTAATATTGACAGCTAGTGGTTGAAATGGGTACTGCAGTCCAAATTCAAAATATCGGAGAGAGTTGTTTCCCCCGCCCCCTCCGCCTCAGACTTGACGCTCACAAGTCCCAGGTTGGGGACACTTAACAGGAGCGAGCGCAATTGACAACAGAATGTGAGGAGACTTGCACACTGAAAGTTGATGAGTTGATTTATCCACGTTTTAATAGGCTCCTGTTCATAGAGATTTTTAGATGGATGCCGAGGCTTTTTAGGTCAGGTAGAATCTGCAATCTCTGACCCAGTTTGTTTGCTGGCTTCCCTGGCTACAATACGCCGCACAATCAAAAAATTACGTACAGCACCTTTGATTAACTACGTTTATGGGGGTGAAAGCATTTTAGCATATGGCTGCAATATACTGTACTCATCAACAATAGATGCATTTTAACGGTCATCAATATCGTAAATCATGCAAAGATTTTTGTATTTACTTTTTTTTTGTTATGTTTATAACACTAATACTTTGTTTTATATTACTTTTGCATCAAATAAAAAAAACAAGTTACCGCTTCTGTGAGGGTGTTTCTAATACAGCGTCTATGGGAGTGATTAACATCATAAAATTAACATCTTTCTCTCTGTTCACTGCCGTTATCAATCTCACTCTATTTTTTCCCTCTTTTTGAAAGTTGTGAAATCACTATTGTGGAGATTTTCTTTTGCTATTCGAGCAAATTGGGACACAAAAATATATTTAATCATGTATACTCTCATTCGCCGCTATAAAAGTTAACCCAACTTTGACGACTTCTGCTCCGAGAAACCCGGAAATGTGAAAAGGGTCTATTGCACCAGAACATTTCTGTGCATAAATTGACAGTATACTGCATTGTGTTGCATACAGAGGTTTTGAACATTAATAACAATAGTAAAATGAAAAAAATTGGGTAGGTAAAACTTTAAGGTTTGTGTCTAAAGAGAAATTAGCAGCTACACTTTATTTTGATGGTGTCCTTTTAAAGCCCTTTCAACCCAGAGATTCCAGAAAATACACTGATAATGTGTACCGGGATCATTTGATTTTGGTTCCTTCACTCTACCAGTTCACACACATCCCGTAAAGACACGTGACATCGATGTGTAATGTCTCTCCAGCGTCTTAAGTTTGCTTATCGAGAAACCACACTTGTGCATTTTTTTTCTGATTCGATCATAAGCTCATCACATACCGTTTCACAAAGCTGGCGAATGATTTCAGCTTCAGCGTCACAGCCGTCCTTTACGGCATTGATCCTGCCTTTTGTTCACACGGGGCGCGTTCCCACCAATGTTCCCAAATCCCCATCCCAGGATCGATCCCGGAATCAATCCCAGGACATGTTTGCATTCACACAGAAGACACTCTGGCATATTTATGGCAATTTTCCGGAATCAACACGTTGTGTGAAAGGGGCTTTAGACATTCTGTTGTACTATAAGTAACATTGCACCTACTGTACATATGTCAACTATTAGTCGAGTATTAGTAGACTGTTAGGGTTAGTATAATAAGGGGTTAGGGTTAGGGTTAGTAGAATAAGTTGACATGTTGTAAAGTTGTTTATAGTCCATGAATGTCTGTCGGGAAGCATCAAAATAAAGAGTTATCAGATATTAAGCAGGCAGTCTACTAATACTCTAATGAGAGCTAGTTGACATGTAGGTGCAAAGTTATGTAGTCAACAGAATGGACCATCAAAATAAAGTGTTACCAAATTAACTTCCACACATATATAATAATCCATAAATATAAACGTTCGCTTCCTCTATATGACTACAACAATAAAGTCGTCTTTGCATTGAAAGATCCAATTTTGCCTTCAGGCTCTAATTTCTCTTCCAAGAGTGAGAATAATTTGATTATACTGAGGCAATGAGATGAGGTTTCCAACATTTGCAGCCAAGATATTATCTTAATTTCCTTCTCCAAAAGTTCTTCAGTAACCTTAATTTCGAGCCTGCAAGAAAAATCCAACTGCTCTTTGATGATCCGATGATCTCATTAGTTTCCTGTTTATTCTTGCAGGAACTCACACATTGCTGCATTAATATGTATGAAGAACAGTAATTGTGTTTGCTCTAATTTTTATTTGTGGATATCAGTGAAACTTTAAACTTTTTCAATCTGATGGGAGAGCCAAGATATTTTAATTAACTACGTCTGCAGTGGTGATGGGCAAAAACAGCTGCCAACTGACAAGCCACAGAACCTCATCTAAACAAACCCTGTATTAATTACTTTTTTTTTTGCATGAAGATTGAGATTTTTTTCCCCCACATGGAGGGTTGTTTTTGTTAATGAGCGCTGTAGGCCTACATTTAGGGTTGTAACTTGATAATTATGCCTAATTGGATGAAAAAAAAGAACAACTGTATATGTTGATATAAATATACAGTTTCTGTATTCTGTAGATAACCCATCTAATGCAACAAAATGTAATCATCATAAACATCATTGGATGGTACGTTATTTTGCCATTATTAACATTGATCTTTGTTATCGAATGTACACTGTAAAATCCTACAGTGATTCTAACACATTTCAGTTAACTTTACTTAATGTCTTAACTTAGTTGTAAAAATCTAGTAATCTGTACTATTCACATACTGTTCCTTGCTTACTCAGAAAACCCAAGTTCAGATTATTTGATTGGTTTGAGTGCCATTTTGTCAAGCCAAAAAAAAAAAACGTCACCATTACGGTGATCAGTGTTCCATTTGGTTGGCCACTTCGAACATTCCTATTATTATAACTCTCTTCCTATTGATGCATCGATGCAACAAGAAATCACAGTTATTTGGTTTCAAAGGAAGAGAAGTAATACATAGGTTGCTTTTAAAAGTTGACCCAGCTTCTGACTGAATAATTAACTATAGTTAATGATTTAGTCGGAAATTAAGGTCACCTTTTAAAATCAATCTATGTAATATTTCCCTTTATGTCGTATAATGATCTTTTACAATTTTAGTGCTAACACGTACTTCATAAACACCTGTGAAACTTTTAATCGGGTTGATATGATCCCTCTATATTTGTAACAATATCTTGCAATTGCTCATGCTTGAGTCACACACACACACACACACACACACACACACACACACACACACACACACACACACGTTTGTTTTTGTGAAATGTGAGGACATTCCATAGGCGTTGTGTTGTCCTCACTGCAGTGTAGCAACTGTAGCTATACAACCAGCTAACTCTGATGCAAAAATGACGACAAGTCGTAGTGAGCGATTTCTTGCTGTTTACTGTGGCTTCAACATCATCTTACATGACAGAGTGAAAACTGTAACAAAGAAATAAAGTTTGACTGTTTTAACATAAATCTTGTCTAATGAAATATACCTGTAAATAAACGTAAATAAATATTGTAACAATGTGTAGTCTTTTCTTTTTAAACAGTATTGTAACATTAACTTATTAACATAAAAATTATTTTTGTACTTACAACATTGCTTCTAGTGCTAACAACAAATGGATTACATGTGCTCACATTCTGTCACCTTCCTTACTTCTGTACAGGAAATAAACTCTAACCCCAAACTCCAGGGCTGCGTTCAGCCCCGACAAAACGTTGCAAAACGTTTTTTAAACGGTAACGGTGCTGCGTTGAACACCCTGTTCTGTTGACGCAAGAGTTGTAACTATGGCAGCCGAGAAGGCCATTCTTTGTGTTCTTTTTGTGGAATTTTCGGAGCCTGATGAAATCGATATAAATACGTGTTTAATACTGCAAAATACATGCAATCACTGCCCTTGCCGTCCAGAATAAAAGACAACATCCCAATCCCATTTAATGAACCTTTTTCATCTCCTGGTAATCAATTCTAACTTAAATCATTTTATTTCTAGTTCTTACTTTTTTAATAGCTTGTATTTTCTTTCTCACTTTATGTCAAGCAATTACCATATATGAAATTTGGTATATAAATAAACTTGCCTTGCAATTAAGCTAAAGATATAAATAAATACATCATCATGTTGATTATATATATATATAAATATATATATATAAATATATATATATATATATATATATATATATATATATATATATATATATATATATATATATATATATATATATATATATATATATATATATATATATATATATATATATATATATATATACATATATATATATATTAAACTCTTACGACAATCATGTCTTCTAATACCAGCGGACACATTAAACAACTTTACTTCCATTGTGCTCTGTCTCTTTAATACTGCGTGGTTTATATACATTTTGCCGCTGATTGGGCTGTCATTTTTGACACACCCACCAAACGAGATCAAACGCATCTCAAACCCGTTGCACACCGTTGCACACCGTTTCCAGGAAACATGACGTTCAACCGGAAACCGTAGCAAAACGTTGCGCACCGGTTTGAGCTTTGAACGTGCCCCAGGTCTACATCAAATCAAAATAAAAGTCTCTATCAAATTAAAAGTCCCTAACATTTTGCCTTAATGGCAACACACTCCCCGCTTGACATCTGTGAGGTCACTACACAAACAAGTTATGTATTAACTAACCAGACGAACGTCACTCTCTACGCAGAAGCAAAACAAGTTCTGTCACTGGTCTAAGGTACTTTTTTGAATGTCCTTGATCTGTGGTCTTCAATTCCACCTTACGGACTTTCCCGTCTTTTCCAGGAATAGCCTTTGTGACTATCGCCATAGGCCAGCTGTTGCGGACAGCTTGGTTGTCCTTGAGGAGGACGACATCTCCTTCTTGCAGATTTTGTTGGGACTTGGTCCATTTCTTTCGGCCTTGTAAAGTTGACAAATACACTTGTCTCCAACTGCGCCAGAACATGTTGGACAAGGCTTGTACCTGTCTCCACTGCTTGGTTAAGAGGTCTCTGTCCGTAAAGTCTCCTGGAGGAGGTGGGGTGCCGACTTTCTGAATTAACAGCATAGATGGTGTGAGAATGAATGGATCCTCTGGATCATTTGAAACTGGAACCAGAGGCCTTGCATTCATAATTGCTGCCACCTCTGCCATTAGAGTGCACAAAACATCATGAGTCAGGCGAGTGCCATGTTCAAGAAGCATTGACTCCAGGATCCTTCGAGCCACTCCAATGAGGCGTTCCCATGAACCACCCATGTGCGAAGCATGAGGTGGGTTAAACACCCAGGAGCATCCTTGTTGGTGTAGGTACCTCTGCACAGTGGTGTCTGGATGATCTGCTCTCATCCCAAGTTCTCTGCAGGCCCCAATGAAATTCGTGCCACAATCGGACCTCAGTTGTTTGGCTGGTCCTCTTATGGCAAAGAAACGCCTTAAGGCATTGACACAGCTTGAAGTGTCCATTGAAGCAATCACCTCAATGTGAACCGCCCTGGAGCTCATACAACAGAATAATATGGCCCACCGTTTGCTCTCAGGCTGAACTCCTCTTGTACGTCTGGTAGTGATGTGCCATGGTCCGAAGACGTCTAGCCCTACATACGTGAAGGGAGGGCAGGCCTTGAGGCGCTCAGGTGGCAAATCTGCCATTAGTTACTCCTGCATCCGACCTCTGAGTCTACGACAGGTCACGCATTTGTGAAGAGTTGAGTTAATGAGCCTTTTACCTCCCAAGATCCAGAGTCCTGCAGCTCTCACAGAGCCTTCTGTTAAATGTCGGCCCTGATGTTTTATTTGGGTATGATGGTGTCTGATGAACAGTAAGGAAACATGGTTGTCTTTTGGGAGAATTACAGGGTTCTTTTGCACAATCTCTAAATCTGCATTTTTCAGACGGCCACCAATGCAGATGAGGTCATCCTGCAAGATAGGGTTGAGACGACGTAGACAGCTGTTTAGAGGAATTGGCTTGTCTCTTTCTAGAGCTTCAAATTCCTTTCCAAATGCTTTCCTCTGAACGGCTCTAATGATGACTTCTCTTGCTTGGGAAAGCTCATCTGGAGAGCGAGGCAGCTCACATGTATGCCATCCCCTACACTTGTCCATGATGTTAGGGAACTTGAAAGATCTTGCAATGTGAATTAAGAGTGCCACAGCTCGCTGGAGTGTGTCAAAGGTGGAGAACCTCTCAAAACGCTCTATGCTGAGACCTTTCTCGTGAAGCTGGGTGGCATAACTCTTCACATCTGGACGAATCTCTGCATCCAATTCTGGTGAAACTAAGCTGAATGACTGAATAGGCTCTGGTTGAATGGAAGGCTTTTGCAAAAAGGTAGGTCCGCTGAACCACATTGTTTGTGTGAGACGTGATGCTGGAACAGACCTTGATGCAACATCAGCCGGATTGTCGTCTGTGCGTACATAGTGCTACTGTTCAGGATTCGTGGTCTGGCGAATACGCTGGACTCGATTGTGGACATATACATAAAACCGTCTGGATTGGTTATGAATGTATCCAAGGACCACTCTGCTATCCGTGTAGAATTTAATGGAATTCAACTTCAAGTCCAGTTCTTCCTGAATCAGTTCGGCCATTTCTACAGCCAAGACCGCAGCACACAGCTCAAGTCTTGGTATGGTTGGCTCAGATTGAGGAGCAAGTTTAGACTTCCCCATGACAAATCCAATGTCAACAATGCCTTCTTGGATGGTCTTCAAATAGGCTACAGCCCCAATGGCCATTGTAGAGGCATCACAGAACACACAGAGTTCCACTCGTTCGGCTTTGGTTAGAGAGATGCCTGTGTACATCCTTGGTATATGGAAGTGCTTCAACTCTTGAAGTGAGTTTCGCCAAGCCTCCCACTTGCCTAATTTATCTTCAGGTAATGGAGTGTCCCACTCTGAAGCCCCAGAATTCAGCTCTCTGAGAAGGGCTCTTCCTTGGATTACGATCGGAGCCAAAAAACCCAAGGGATCAAAAACACTGTTCACCAGGGAGAGAACTCCACGGCGGGTAAACGGTTTTACATAAGTTGACACAGAGAAGGTGAATGTGTCCCTAGCTACCTCCCACAAGAGGCCTAAGCTGCGTTGGGTGGGCGACTCCTTCCCACAGAGGTCTACCTCTTTTCCAGCTGCCACACAGTCCTCACTTGGGAAAGCTGCCAAGACAGCCGTACTGTTCGATGCAAACTTGTGGAGCCTAAGGTTGGACTCAGCCAATGAAGCCTGAGTCCTACGCAGCAAGTCAATGGCTTCAGCATCAGTAGGGAGAGAACAAAGACCGTCATCAACATAAAAGTGGCGCTCGACAAAGTTGACGGTGTCTTGTCCATATCTTTGCGCACCCTTTCTGACAGCTCTTCTAAGCCCATAAATTGCCACTGCTGGAGACGGGCTGTTCCCAAACACATGGACCTTCATCCTGTAGTCTACGACTTCACTTGCCACATCATTGTTCTTGAACCATAAGAATCTCAAATAGTTCCTATGTTTTTCTTCTACGAGGAAGCAGTAAAACATCTGCTGTATGTCTGCCATAACAGCCACCTTTTCCTTTCGGAACCGCATGAGTACTCCCAGAAGGGAGTTGTTAAGATCAGGGCCAGTCAATAGCACATTATTTAAGGAGATCCCGGAGTGTTGGGCGCTCGAATCAAACACCACCCTGATTTGACCTGGTTTTTGTGGGTGAAACACTGCAAAGCTTGGTAAGTACCAACACTCTTCATCTTCCCTTAGTTCTGGTGCCACCTCAGCATGATCATTTTCCAGCAGTTTGCCCATGAATGCCACATATTGCTGTTCCATCTCCGGCTTTCTCCTCAAGTTGCGTCGAAGTGATTCAAAACGTTTGAGTGCTTGGCTGCGGTTGTTAGGCAAACGTTCTCTAGGCTGTCTGAACGGTAGTGGAGCGACCCAACTGTGTGAATCATTTCTGTAGACTTCTTTGTCCATTATGTTCAAGAAAGTCTCATCCTCAATTGATGGTGCCAGCTTGTTGTCTTGTTCGGTGCGATCGAATACATTTTTACCCAGCCTGTCTTCTTTAGCCCTGCTGGGCCCTAAGACACTTTTCCTGGGCTCTTTGCCATGAAGCTTATCCCTGACATGCATAACACTTGTGCACGGTTGGAGGAGCGAGGGCCGTTGACAATCAAGCACTGTTGTCTTGTAAATGCTGACATTTGGCTTGTGTGCATTCCCTAGGCAGACCTCTCCAACCACCACCCAACCCAGGTCAAGACGTTGAGCAAAAGGGGCGTTTGGAGGGCCATTTACTTGTTCCCTTACCTTGTGCACTCTAATTATATCTCTACCAAGCAGCAGGAGGATCTCCGCAGTAGGGTCCAACTCGGGAATGTGTTCTGCTACCTTGACGAGGTGAGGTTGATGAAGAGCGGCGTTTGGCGTAGGAATTTCAGCCCGGTTGTCAGGTAAGTCGTTACATTCAATAAGCGAGGGAAGAGGGATTGTCACTTTCCCATCGAGTGCTTTGACCATAAAATCTTCAGCCCTTCTGCCAAATGTTTCCTCTGTGCCGGAGCACGTTCTCAGTAAGTAAGGATATGGCTTACTCTGAATGTTGAAAAGGTCAAAGAAACTGGACCTCGCCAATGACCGGTTGCTTTGGTCATCTAAAACGATATATGCCTTGATGGCTTTATCTGGACAGCCCTTGTGATACACCTTTGCTAGGCATATCTTGGAACATGACCTCCCAACTTGTCCTACACCACATACTTCAGTGCAGCTTGAGCTGACGACTTCCCCGCTATCGTTACCCTCTTCTCCCTCCCCGCCATTCTGTGGCGAGGTAACTGGAGCAGTGATCTTTGGTGGAGGGCCCGGATGCATTGCGGAGACATGCTTGGTGCTGTCACACTCAGAACATTTCACAACTGCAGTGCAGTCCTTCGCCACATGACTATTCGAGCCACAGCATTTGAAGCAGAATCCTCTCTCCTTCAGAAAGACTTTCCTGTCTTGAAGATCTTTGGCTCTAAAGGCTTTGCACTTCTTCAGTGGATGTGGCTTTGCATGTATAGGGCAGCTCTTATTTGGATCACTAGAAGTGCTCGACTCTGCTGGGAAGACATTGGTCTTATGAACTGCAATGGGGTTCTTGGTGCTTTTAAATTGGGGACTTTCAGCCTTTACAGCAGATCCGCTAGCATTTAAAAGGGCAAAACTGGGATCATTCCTTTTCTTTGCCTCATAGCACATGAATCTGGTAAAGAATTCGAATGGTGGAAACCGTCCTCCATTTTCTTCTTTATACTTTGAACCCGCAGAAATCCATTTTTCCTGAAGTCCATAAGGCAGCTTGGCTACTATAGGTTCAATGCCTCGTGCAGTATCCAGGTAGGACAAACCTGGAAAGTAGCCGTCTTCCTTAGCACACTGCACTTCCATCAGCAGATCTGCTAACTCCCTTAGCTTCAGATTTTCTTTCGCTAAAACCTTGGGGAACTTGTCAAGTCGAGTGAAGAGGGCCTTTTCAACTATCTCTGGTGCTGCGTAACATTCCTGAAGACGTTCCCAGGCTTTTCTGAGTGCTATATCTGGATTTGCTACGTGCACTGAACGCAGGCGTTTCACTTGGTTGCTGGATTCTTTGCCAAGCCATCGAGTCATTAAGTCTAGCTCCTCAGTAGCAGTAAGACCCAGCCCTTGTGTAGCATTTTTATACGAAGACTGCCAAGCACGATAATTTTCTGGTTTATCATCAAACTCATACAAGCTTGCACTCACCAGGTCACGTCGCGCTAAATATTGCGCAAGATGTTCAGTTGCAGACATGCTCTGATCAGTTTTTAGCTGGGGGTAATAGCACGGAGCAGAAATATTCAAGTCACTATGGAACTTCTTTGAATCGACTTGAGCATCCTCTCTGTCATTTAAAGTCTGACCATATGACAATTTGGCTGCCGGTGGAACATAAGCATCGCCTAGACCATCCTCTGATAAATTCCCATTTCCTTTGTTATTAGCCTGTCGTGGCTCATGTGAAGAAACAGGAACCTGCTGGTATGAAGAGAAGGGATTGTTCGGACTGAAAATGAGAGTGCCATCTGTAGCAGGCTGAAAAGCCTGAGAGCAAGCGTTCATAGCTTCTCGCTTTGGGGAGCTAGTTGGGCCAAAATGAGTTTGGACGTATTCGCTCGTCCGCTCCATTTTATCTTCACCTGACGAGCCTGTTTCATCCAACACAATACACTTCGCAATTGAGTCGGCCGATTCCCAAACGGCTGCTTCAGCTTCAGCAGCCGCTGCTTCACGACACATGGCGAGTGTTTCCAGCTCAGTCTCTCTTTTTACCTTCTCCAACTGTGATTCAGCTTCCTTAGTTGCCTTTTCTATTTTAGCTTTAGCCTCTTTTTCTGCATATTCAGCACATACTTTAGCAGCTGCAGCTTTAGCCCGTGCACGGATTACTGCACTCCTTGATGATGCAGATGAGTGAGAACTTCCACTTGCTACGGAAGACTTAGCACGTTTCCCTTCCATCCTGCCACAATGTTCAACACTAACTTTTCTCTGTTTTTTCACTGTGTTGTCCTCACTGCAGTGTAGCAACTGTAGCTATACAACCAGCTAACTCTGATGCAAAAATGACGACAAGTCGTAGTGAGCGATTTCTTGCTGTTTACTGTGGCTTCAACACCATCTTACATGACAGAGTGAAAACTGTAACAAAGAAATAAAGTTTGACTGTTTTAACATAAATCTTGTCTAATGAAATATACCTGTAAATAAACGTAAATAAATATTGTAACTATGTGTAGTCTTTTCTTTTTAAACAGTATTGTAACATTAACTTATTAACATAAAAATTATTTTTGTACCTACAACATTGCCTCTAGTGCTAACAACAAATGGATTACATGTGCTCACATTCTGTCACCTTCCTTACTTCTGTACAGGAAATAAACTCTAACCCCAAACTCCAGGTCTACATCAAATCAAAATAAAAGTCTCTATCAAATTAAAAGTCCCTAACATTTTGCCTTAATGGCAACACAGGCGTAATGGTTTTTATACCGTACAAACCGTATTTTCTATCCCCTTACACTGCCCCTGCCCCTAAACCTAACCCTCACAGGAGACTGTGCAGTTCACTTTCTGTGAAAAAAAACTTGTTCTGTGTGATTTATTAGCATTTTGAAAAGTGAGGACATGGGGAACGTCCTCATATTTCACCCTCTTTTTGTAATACCTATGTCATACCCATGTCATTATACACATTTGTGTCCTGATATTTCACAAAAACATGCCCACACACACACACACACACACACACACACACACACACACACACACACACACACACACACACACACACACACACACACACACACACACACACACACACACACACACATATTTCAACATTCAGCATGCAAAACAACAATGGTAACAACAATGGTAGCTATACTAAGTCAAGAGTGAATCTAAAGTAAAAGATCAAGTACTCTCTACAGTTCTTTTTTAGTTAACACAACTGTGTAAGTGAACTAATATACTAACTAAACATTTGTTAGCACAACACACTATTGCTATTTCACTTTACTTTTTTTTTTTTTTTAAGGCAATCAGTTTACATGCTTTTTTTTAGAAAGTAAGTCTAACTAATTGGATTTTACAGTGTAGAAAATACTAAATACACTAATAATAACTATCACCTATCCTTTTTGCAAGATTATTTCATTCAAACTAGCCCTACTCTGGCTTACCCAGCTACGAAAGCTAAAAGTAAAATTATAAAACCTAAATATTATTTTTTGTATTATTTGATTTTAAAATAAATACCAAAAACTGGAACCATACCCACTACAGTTAGGGGAACATTTGCCACTTACAGTTCATTATTATCAAATATGTAGTTAAGGTGCTTATTCAGGCATGAATCCATAGTCATAATGTTAGCTCTTCATTCATTCTTGATTAGTTCAGGCATTCACTAATCATTAGTTCATGTTGTATTAATACATGATTATTCATGTACCCTTATTATAAAGTGTTATCAATGTTTTTTTGTTTTGTTTTTCTGTGGTTTTCTATTTTATAGTGGATTTAATATTTGATTCAGTATACAGTGCATGCTATCTAAGCATCTGCAGGCAACTGCATCTTCAATTACCACAAAACATCTAATAAAAGCAAAAGGCTGTCAGTTCCGCTTCTAACTTAATTACCAAACTTGTAGTCTTGCCAGAAGGCTTAGTGTTTGGTAATGGGTCCCATCTGGCCAAACACTCACTTTGCCTCTCAGAGCCGCATCTCCTTTGATAAAGCTGTCTGCATTTATCAGCAAAGCCCTGGACTCTTTCAGACTTTGAGGTTTGAGAATAGTACAGTATATCAGCAGAGAGTGCACAGATCAGTGACCACCAGTAGTGCAATCTGCATTTTCTTCAAGCTTCTGTAAGCAAGCCCTTTCTCTTTCTTCACACACCCCTTTTTTTTGGTAATGGATCTTTTGATGAAGCTGAATGATTAATCTGGTGCTAATGTGTTTCCTTTGTGTACAACAAAAGAATGTCCATCTTCCTGTGGTCCTCTGAGGTTCAGTTGTCCTGTTTTAATTTACTATAGTATTACTCTATAGTAATGGGTTTTTTTTTTTACCCAACTGGTCTGTTATGTGTTACATATGTTACATAGGTTTGAATACTAAAATTATGATTATGAGGAATAAATTTTTTTACATCTTTGAGATAAAAGTTTTTGGGATGTAGGATAATTATTATTCCTAATGACTAGCTGCAATTGAACAAATCCATGTTAGTAAAAATCTTAGTAAAAATTGTTTTTTGATTATAACTATGGGTTTTCTTAGCTTGAGGGTTTTATGCCACTGAGCCCAGAAGAACCAATTGCACAACTGATGCACTTTGGCCCATAGTTGCAATCATAATGAACCTCCTTCCAACTTATTTATGAAGCTCCAAATTGTATACAGACCGTAAACCTATGATGTTTATGTTTCATTGTACCTTCAGTAAATAAGTATGACAGCGAGAGCAATAACTGCCCACTAATGATGCAGAGGCCACTGATATTCTTTATGATATTGCCAGTACAGTCGAAATGTATGGATTAACCATCAATATTGACAAAACTAATGTAGCAAATTAGCTCCAAGGGGGAAAATGTATAATTATTCATAACTTATTATGATTATTCATTAAGATTAATTATGAATATTTGAATCAGTTAATGAGATACATTTTTCATGGCCACAGAAAAAAGTATTCTTCCTTTTACAGCATTTACAGCACTTATAGTTTGTAACAAAATCGATCATTTAAGTGACAATTTATTTGCAGGCAGAGAGTCCGAACCAAATCACGAACACAACTGAACTAAACAGAAACACATACTCCCAAAACAAAAACATACATGGGTAATATGTAAAGTTAAAGTGGTCGAAGAACTGGGTCAGAACAGAGGGATGAAGCTATGAAAACACCTGGGAGAACCATCAGTTATGACTTTAAGATCCTTTGTTTGAACAAAGGGGTTCACAGCTTTGACTAACTAAACAGTGATTTAGTATATTGTACGTTACTTGCATTTGCCTGAGGGTTGAAGAACGTTCAACGTACAGTCACAGGAGAAAGTCTTGATAGTTCAGTCTGATGGTGTTGAAGTTGCAATCGATTTCTTCTGCGTCGACTGATGATGAACTTGCAGGGTTATTTCGACTCTGTCATGGAAATAACACATGGTTTGAGGTGTTGGGCTATGGTCAGATCGGGTTTCTGGTCACACACACGCACATGGCTTGATGTGTGTGTAGGCCAGCCAGCCTGGCTTGCTTTGCCAGCTGAGAGACAGCCAAGGTGACGCGTCGGTCGTCGGTCCAGAGAGAGAAGAGGGAGCCGGCTCTGTGCAGGGGCCTTTTAACCTCTCCTTTGAGTGGTCAGTGAGCCAATCATACTTAGGCTTTCGGAGGGAAAGTTTTACAATCCTTTGTCTCAAGCAGATCGTTTATATATGTGACTGGATTGGTTGCTGATGAAGGAACTATTAAAGATTCTTGTAATACTATTATGTTGCACATGTATCGAGATATCATTTACACAATCATTCAGATCTTTAAATTACAACTTCGTAGACACCAAACAAGGTATAGGTGAGGTTACATTAACTAGTAGTTTGTTCATAACATATGTATAAAACAAAATACCATACAAGCTACACTTTTACAAGACAGTTATAATCATACACACAATGGCCCTCATTTATCAAAAGTGCCTACACCAAATTTCCAGCGTACACCTGGCGTACACCCAAAACCACAGTGACTTTGAGATTTATCAATATGGACGTTGGCGTACGGCACGCTCAAATCCTATGCCAGCTCAGGAGGTGGTGTACGCACGTTTTGTGTTAGTGCGAAAATGCGCAGAAAAACAATTCCTAACACCACAAAATGCACTGACAAAGATATGACCCACTGTAAAAAAACAACAACAACAACAACAACTAAAGCCCTGTTCGCACGGGATAAGTACGCTATTATCTGGGGACCTCGTGTGATTTAGAAATTACTCCCCCACATCTGAATTTTGCGTGGCGCATTCGCATGGGATAAGCTGTGATTTTACTCGAATTTACTGACTTATCTCCCGGATATCATTTAAAGACTTGAACATTTTTTTTCGTTATAGATATAGCTGTATGAAATTATAAACAGTCGTATCGATAACATTTTGATTGTTTTATAGTAATACAAATAATTTTGTTCAGTTAGAGAACAGACGCAATTAAAAACGTAACTGAGCAATATAATAACAATATACGACGGAAGATTCAGTTTCAAAGCTAAATATAAAAGTGCCCATTTAAGCGAGTTGTCATTGTACTGTTCTGTTTTTGTGTTTTTCATTAAGAATAATATTAAACACACCATTCAAGCAATTTACTCCCAAATTGGTGCTCATTCTAAAGTGAAAGTATAATCCGCGCGGCCGCACGGGACTTCATAACGGTGCGCATTATATGCAGCCTAGCGCCATTCTTCGTGAAAGATAAAGATAGAAATGCGCACAGGACACAAAAACCTTGCAAAAAGGATATACGATCCGCCTAATCCTGGCCAAATCACAGAGATGCCGATTCGCACGGGACTAATGTTATCACAGGACCTCGGTGTTTGCCGAAATATGGTAGGTCATTTGCAGGGGAATTTTTACTTTACATATTGCAGACATGGCCGATTCACACGGGATTAAGATCACAGACATTCTCTGCAATTATTACAAATCACCAGAGGTCCCCAGTTAATACTAATCCCGTGTGAATAGGGATATAGTAATTATAAACTTCAGTGTTTATTTTTGTGCAACATGGACTTCAATGTTTAATTTGTGTGACTTTACCAAAGCATTTGATTTGTAGGCATATGTATCCCTCCAGTTGCGAGCCTGTGCGCTTTGGTTAGGGCCGGCAGCTGCGCACGGACTGGGACTGAAAATAATTCAGACTGACAAAATAATAAAAATGACATTCTTCTTCTTTTAAATAATAATAAAATAAATAATAATAATAACGACATTCTTCTTCTAAATAACAATAAGCGTCATTAATAATACAAATCATAATAATAATAAGAAGAATCTTACAAATTGTCATGCAATTATTAATGTGAATGAATGGTACTCCACATCACATAATCATCACTATTGTACACCCCAATACATGTGACGTGATACGAAATTAAATGCTAATTATTTCAAAATACATGCTGTAAAATAATGAATTGTGATAGGTAATTTCTCATCCAAACAACTATTTAAACTGGATTTCCACCGTACTCCTTTTTGTGGGCGCCTTTAATCCCACTCTTTAAACTCCCAAATAAAACAATTTTGTTTTTTTTCCACTTCCCTGGTGATGGTCTCGAACTCCACGTCAGAGAAGTTTCGCTTCTTTGCCGTCTTCTGTGTGTCCATGACGTAAAATGAGGGCGTGGGGGAGGCAGAGACTTGAATATATAGGGGCGTGTTATTCTAATGACGATCGTTTTTAGCCGCGGCATTATCAAGGGCAGGTATTGCGTACGCCTGGATTTCAGAGGTGCGCACAGCTTCATAAATCAGGCGGTGAGAGGAGTGTAAGAATAATCTTACGCCAACATATACGCCCGTTTCTACGCAAGATTGATAAATGAGGGCCAATGTCCTGGGGTGCATGTTAATTTATAGAACAGTTTTCTGTAAATGAACGCAGGAAAGTCTGTTTAAGGGCTATGGGTCTCCCTTTTCACACTTTTCTTGCTCTTTTGGGAGAAGGTCAGTTACTAAGCATAAAGCATTTAAAGCATATTTGTTAAATGTAACAAGTAATTATGTGTCTGATTTGTCTCAGTCATTAAACTAAAGTCATGACAATGGATGGTTCACTAGTTGCTGTCTACCTTAATGGCATCCAAATCTAACAAGTTAGTGAATTCAAGGACATTGGCTCACTGGTGCAGGAAAAGACAATGGCATCAACGGCAGAAGTCTACAGTATGGAGGAAGCATAATGTGGTCTGTGTGGGTCCTAACGCCCCAGTATAGTGATGGGGACACTATACTGTAACAAGCACCGTCCTTCGGATGAGACGTTAAACCGAGGTCCTGACTCTCTGTGGTCATTAAAAATCCCAGGATGTCCTTCGATAAAGAGTAGGGGTGTAACCCCGGCATCCTGGCCAAAAAAATGTGCCCATTGGCCCCTGTCCATCATGGCCTCCTAATCATCCCCATATATATATACGATTGGTATCATCCCTCAGTCTCCTCTCCACCAATCAGCTGGTGTGTGGTGGGCGTACTGGCGCAATATGGCTGCCGTCGCATCATCCAGGTGGTGCTGCACATTAGTGGTGGTTGAGGAGATTCCCCCCTTCTATGTAAAAGCGCTTTGAGTGAGTGCCTAGATCGAGGCTGACCTTAAAAACAAACGATTTAGCCTTCCTGATGCCAAATGTAAAGCCCTGAACTGCCAGAAAACCATTGCACCTACAACAGTGTGTTGTCTCCGGGATAAATCCTGTGCAAGCGTTGCTAAAGGCTGAAGAGAGAAGAGAGACTGTCCACTAATTCACCATGTTGCAGGAACTCAACTTCTGTTCTCAAAGTATTCTAAATGAAAAAAACAGGCATACATTTTATGTTTGAATAAGGCATTTAAATTGAACTAATCAGTTGTAACAGTGTGGTTCAAACAAATGAAGGAGAATATACAATGCCAAGAATTTTAATAATAAGACAAAATACTCAGCAGATCATACAAGTATGCAGAAGAACAGAAAACCACATGTTCTGTCAACAAGAACCGAAAAGAGATTGAACTAAACAGGGAATATATACACAGGACTAAATTAGTAAGTTAACAATGGGCAGGTGGACACAAATAGTTACTATGGTAACAGATAGGCACACACTAGGAAACTAGGTCAACTAAGGAAGACAGGAAATGAACATAGCACAAAACTAAGCCAAAACAGAACATAACCGTAACAATAGTCTCCCCCTCCCAGAAGGCGCATCCTTGCGGCGTAACTGAATGTCCAACTGTGGAAGGAGGGAGAGGCTTTGGAGGGTGACAAGGGTTTGGAAAATGGTAACACACAGGAGGAAAAACCGGGGAGGAGAAGAAGGTGGGAGGAGCCAGGATGGAGTCAGACATCCAAACACCCGCAGTGGAGCGAGGATAGTTGGTGACCCAGGTATAGCCGAGGAGCCATAGAGCCCAGGGGAGGAGGAGGAGCCGCAGAAATGAGCGTCCGAGGTGGAGGTGTAGTGCCAGAGGACTGAAGGGGAGCCAGACTGACTGAGGACCAAGGCGATGCCAGAGGGAAGGTGGAGCCAGACTGACCGAGGATCAAGGCAGAGCCAGAGGGAAGGCGGAGCCTGAGTCTGTGGTGCAGGCACAGCAATAACTAACCAAGGCAGGGCTGGAGGGACAAGGGAGCCTGGTTGAGCCATAAGTCCCAGGTGGAGCCGAGGGAGGGAGGAACCAAGGAGGTGCTGACTGGTCGATGGGCAGAGGTGGAGTGACAGGCTCTACGGCTGGGGTGGAGCAAGGGGAAACCTTAGCCAAGGCAGAGCTGGAGAGCGGAAGACCCGAGGCAGATCCAAGCAGCAGAGTGGAGTCAGGGCAGAGGCAGGGCCAAAAGACGCGGAGGCTGGGTGGGACCAGCAGAGGAGGCAGGACTTAGGAATAGGAGGAAACCAGGGAGTCTATTATATCAGTGTTTCCCAAGCACGATCCTGGAGGCACACCAACACTGCAGATTTTGCATGTCTCCTTAATCAAATACACCTGATTCAAATGATCATCTTATTATCAGAGACTCCAAGACCTGAAATGGGCGTGTCAAATAAAGGAGACATGCAAAATGTGCAGTGTTGGTGTGCCTCCAGGATCGAGGTTGGGAAACAATGTATTATATTACTTGAGTTTGTATTGTATATACAAATTTACCTCAGGGTTGAAGGCATGAGTAGGGCCCAACTCCACGCAGACGGCCTTTGGTGCCGGCTCTTGCACTTGGTCAGACATTGCGACTGGCTTCAGCTCTAGCTACGAGGTGACCACCAAGCCTACTTGGTGGGATTTGGATCTGGTCTTGTGGTGGACCCTGGCTCGATGTCTGTGGTGGGAGTGGTAAAGTGCTGGATGGGCTCAGTGACTGGAGTGATGAGGAGTGGTGATTGAGATAGGAGGATTTCCGGGATCGGGGCCTGGGATGATGACACATGGCAACAGTAGGACAGTGTGAACTGGGAGGGATGAATGACACTGTCCAACTGTAAAGGTTGAGCCACTTGGCCACAGCACTTAGTCGACGTACTGCGCCAAGGTGCAAAATGTTTCTCCCCTGGGCATCAGACGGATAGATGGTTATCCTATTCTTGTGATAATGGAGACCTTAAGGTACTTTAGCTATGGAACTCTTAAAGTTATATCCAGTCAAAATACATACAGTAAGTGTCTTCGATTTATTACAACCCAAATCTAATTGTGTGAGGTTATTCTTTTTAAGACAGTTCTCACAGATAGGTTTGCTTTTGCTTCTACTTCATCTTTTTCTTATATGATTTGTTTATTGCCTTTAAGATGTAATGATTATTATGTAGTTATTGCTCTTCAAAGTAACAATACTCTCAGTGGTTTTCAATGTGCATTTTGATTTCTTAACATTCATAAGAACTGATAATAAAATATGGTAATAAAACTTAGAGATAAAGAACACTGATAGAAAAAAGAGACCCCTCCCCCTCCATGCCCCATCTCCAACTCACATCATCATGCCTGCATCACGAGCAAAGGAATTTATTAGTTGCCCAAGGCTACAAAGTAAATAATTGTTCATTCTTACAATTTTGATTGCAATACATCACATGTGGCAGGATGGTTGCATTTCCTATTAGATGGGAAATTAGTGTACGTTACACCATTAGAGTGGAGGATTGTTGCACCATTAGGTGCTCTAATGAGGTCAATAGCTTGAACAGAAAATCATGTCTTTACTGTGTACTTATGTCATAGTAGTACTATTCTATAGGCCTTCTAGAACCCTGATCATATCGTATTTGTATGCACAGGAGAAGTTCTCACAAAAACTGTCTGCCTAATTGACAACACTTGTGTCAGTCTCGCCAGGCTCCTCTGTCTCACACATCCAGCATTCCCTCTCACCCGAATACTGATCACCTGCACCTTTCCCTCCCTCATCAGCACACTAATCAGGACCTGTATTACAGTTTTTTAAAATTGCTAAGACACTAAAAGTGGTACTTGAGGCCCACTCAATGCAACCATTCACTCATTTATCTAATCTTTAGACCAAGTCTGCAAAACTACAAGCACATTACGTGCTTTAAACTCAAAACTTTTTGCAAAACTCAGTTCTCTACATTAGGCACATCACTCAAAACTAACATCTCTTTTGTTTCTTTTGGGAAACACTTAATGCCACACTCATTTACTAATGACCTATACCCAATGATCATGTGTGAAAACACGTATACATAAATTGATCACTTAGAACTCAAAATCAGTGCTTTGAGAAAGAAAGAAAGAAAATATATTTTTTAAAGAGCACCTATTGTGACATTTAAAATGTTCCAAATATTGTTTTAGAAGTCCCCAACAACAGTTTTTCATGCATGCAATGACAAAAAAGACTTTAGTTTTCTTATAATATGCATTTATTTTTACCTGTTTTGACAGCGATTCTCAAATGATTCCTTTAGTGATTCACTTTTCAAAACCCCGCCTTTACGTGATGCTAATCTGCGGTGATTGGTCCGATGACCCAGTCAGTTGTGATTGGTATAGTCTGTGCAGCAGATATTTTCGGAAACGGAACGCCCATCAAAGTCTTATAGTGACAGTAATTTGTTAATATGTGTCAGGAATTATGAATATGAAAACCGCGTCGGTACCGTTTGATTGTAATATGAGCCTCATCTGATCTCATTCGTAAAAAAACTCCTCTATTCTCCTCACGAAGACTCGCGACAAATCAACATCCCTCAGGGCTTTTAGTTCAAAAGTGTGCAGATGAGGAGACATATTGATAGATTCTCATATGTCTGTGATCAATTTCTAAACAGAGGAGTATTTTTTATTCAATACTTCCTCACCTAATCATGAGCGATTGAGTCTCTTATGTGTTGTTTTCAATTCATACTGGCAGCCGGAGGGCGCTCTGTGCACATGTAGTCCATATATGGTACAGACAGACAAAGAAGATACCATGTGCCATAATAGAAGTCCATAATAAAAGCTTCCTGAGATCGCGAAACATGCAAATAGAGACATTTGAAGACTAATAAACACACAATCGCGACGATGTACGGTTTGTCTTCAAGCCACTTAGTCTTCAAATGCTCATCCTTGGGCAGATGAAAAAAGTTTGCTTTTGAGTCGCACTTCAGAACACAGCGTCTCGTCGCCATGATGTTTTCTAGTTTTCACTGGCGTCTTGGAGCGCAATAAGTGGGCGTATCGTATTCAAATAACTTGACAAGTTGACGTCATCTAGTCAGAGAAAAAGCTTCGGTCTTCTAACGATTCTTAAAAATTACTCAGAGTCGACTCTTACTTTTGAAAGAAAATAACTATATATATGGTGCACTGTCATATTTCAAACTTTGCAGGATGTTTTTGTTCACTTAGATCTATGTTACACACTACATGAAAGGTACATTTCAAAATTCCATGATAGGTGCTCTTTAACAAATTCTGCTATAAAAGAGCTCTAACTTGCCAATATTGTCATTATTAGGCTCAAGTCAGTGCAGCGTTGATTCCGTTCAGTTCAATAACTGTGTAAAATTCATCATTTGTGCATACATACTGTATATATAGTGTATTTGTGTATATGTAAGTGCTATGAAAAACTACAAGCAAAGGACACAAGATTGTAGTGTTTTACATTTTTCACATCTGTGTGTATGTGTATGTGTATGTGTATGTGTATGTGTATGTGTATTGGTGTGTATGTGGTTAATCATTTTGTTTGTGTACTGTATATCTATGTATACGAAAACTAAATATTTAGGTATAAAATTTGATGTCGACATTATATATTTACATTTACATTTATGCATTTGGCAGACGCTTTTATCCAAAGCGACTTACAGTGCCCTTATTACAGGGACAATCCCCCTGGAGCAACATGGAGTAAAGTGCCTTGCTCAAGGACACACTGGTGGTCACAGCTGGGATCGAACCAGCAACCGTCTGTGTGTCAGTTCTATGGTTTAACCCACTGGACCACCATCTCACATATATAGGCACCCAGATGTGATTTTTTGCCTTTGTGTAGTTTCAGTTGTTCCTTTGTTTGTTTGTTTTTGATAAATATATTTGAGTACAAAATTAAATTGTTTTAGGCAGATTTTGCATTAAAATTTGTGTGTATGCACACTTGGTGAATGAGACACATTGTTTTTGTAGAGTCAGAGTGATGCTTTTTTTTGCATAATGATGATTTGATTTAGCATTGACATTTTCATTGAGAGTTTTACACTTTGAGTAATTGAAGACTGGTAATGCAACCAAGACATGATGCAAATGAGAAGCAATGCACCAACGGGGGCTAAGCAGGAACACCTAGTACCCAACAAACAGTATAGTGATTTGGCTACCTCCATCAACGTAATCGCTGTCAGTGAAAATGTGAACCCCTGGTTAGGCAAACTAACAAGTGTGTCCTACAATTGTTACATGCAGAGGGTGCAGAATTCAATATGCAAATTTCGGATTAGCGGCTTGGATGCATAATTATTTGGTTTCACACCTTTATCGGTTTATGCTTATTAATGCAATAGTGCTTGAGTCCAAATCTCCATTCAAGCTCATTTATAATAAGTAGTAGCTGTAGTATCTCATTAAAATACATTGTTAATGTAACACAGAGTTTATGCAAGAGCAAGAAATCTTGATTTTTTTATGTTACCTTAAGTTGCCAGGGAAACAGGTTTGCAGAGAGCAGGAAAGTAGTACGAGTGCCAGCAAATCCCATTTGTACTAATGTTCTTCCATGGAATTCAGGGAAATCCAAGCTCTGTACTGTGCATTTAGAAAGATCAGAATATCGATTTATTTATGTCCCACTACAACATGATGATAATCTGTTTTCACTCATAAAATAAATGAGACCATTGCATTATTGACAGCAAAGAGTTACAAAATAAATATGCTATAGCTCCGATAATTTGGTTTGGAAAGAATTGAGGAGGCATATTTGATTTCATACTGAGATCTCTGACATCTGATTTCAGAGCTTGGTATTTTGCAGATCTGAGCACACTTTAAGACATTGTTTATCTTATTTGAAACTTTAGAGCAGACATATGTAAGATTATTGAGGTATTTTCTATTAGGATTATACTGTATTTGCTATCTATTTAATATCACTGCTGTCTAGGAGACACAGTTTAGATATTAAAAAGTTAACTCTTGTCATTTTCTTCTGTGTATGGTTTCTTACAGAACTTTGCATTTACTTTTACCCTGTATTTTATTTCTCTCACCTTAGTTGCTTTCTCTGGACTGGGCTTTACCTCATTTTACTTGGCGGGCAAGCTGCAGTGCTTTACAGATGCTGGACGCGGGCGCAGCTGGCGTCTCTGTGCCATGGTCCTGCCCCTTTACAGCGCCATGATGATCGCCCTGTCCCGCACCTGCGATTACAAACATCACTGGCAAGGTCAGAGGTTTGCAGCAATGTCCTACAAAAGCACACAACTGCTTAGCCAGAACATGCGTGTGATCGTCTGAAAGTCAGATACACTACATAAATGGTTTGTTTAGCAGCACAGTGACTTGCACCATTAATTTAAACACATTCATTATATCACATAGAATGCTGAAATATGTCACTACAGAAATGTACTTTTGAAACATTGTTTCTCAAGTGGAATAGCATACAGTATATACAGTGCATCCGGAAAGTATTCACAGTGCTTCACTTTTTCCACATTTTGTTATGTCACAGCCTTATTCCAAAATGAATTAAATTCATAATTTTTTTTCCTCAATTCTACAAACGATACCCCCATATTGACAACGTGAAAGAAGTTTGTTTGAAATCTTTGCAAAGGTATTGAAAAAAAAAAAAAAAAAAACATGAACATAAGTATTCATAGACTTTCCTCGATACTTTGTTGAAGCAGCTTTGGCACCAATTACAGCCTCAAGTCTTTTTGAGTATGATGTTACAAGCTTGGGCAGTTTCTCCCATTCTCCTTTGCAGGACCTCTCAAGCTCCTTCAGTTTGGATGGGGAGCGTCGGTGCACAGCTATTCAGAGATGTTCAATCGGGTTCAAGTCTGGGCTCTGGCTGGGCCATTCAAGAACATTTAAAGAGTTGTCCCGTAGCCACTCTTTTGTTATCTTGGCTGTGTGCTTAGGGTTGTTGTCCTGTTGGAAGAGGAACCTTCGCCCCAGTCTGAGGTCCAGAGCGCTCTGGAGCAGGTTTTCATCAAACTGTATTCATCTTTCCCTCGATCCTGACTAGTCTCCCAGTTCCTGCCACTGAAAAATATCCCCACAGCATGATGCTGCCACCACCACACTTCACTGGATGGTATTGTTTTGGATGGTATTTCAATCTTTGTTTCCTCAGACCAGAGAATTTTGTTTCTCGTGGTCTGAGAGTCCTTCAGGTGCCTTTTGGCAAACTCCAGGCGGCCTGTCATTTACCTTTTACTGAGGAGTGGCTTCCCTCTGGCCACTCTTCCATACAGGCCTGATTGGTGGAGAGCTGCAGAGATGGTTGTTCTTCTGGAAGGTTCTCCTCTCTCCACAGAGAAACGCTGGAGCTCTGTCAGAGAGACCATCAGGTTCTTGGTCACCTCCCTGACTAAGGCCCTTCTCCCCCGATCGCTCAGTTTGGCCGGGCGGCCAGCTCTAGGAAGAGTCCTGATGGTCCAAACTTCTTCCATTTATGGATGATGGAGGCCACTGTGCTCATTGGGACCTTCAATGCTGCAGAAATGTTTCTGTACCCTTCCCCAGATCTGTGCCTCAATAAAATCCTGTCTCAGAGGTCTACAAACAATTCCTTGGACTTCATGGCTTGGTTTGTGCTCTGACAGGCACTGTTAACTGTGGGACCTTATATAGACAGGTGTGTGCCTTTCCAAATCATGTCCAATCAACTGAATTTACCACAGGTGGACTCCAATCTGGACTTTGGACTCCAAAGTTTTAGAAACATCTCAAGGATGATCAGTGGAAACAGGAGCACATTAGCTCAATTTTGAGTGTCATGGCAAAGGCTGTGAATACTGATGTAAATTTTTTTGTTTTTTATTTTTAATACATTTGCAAATATTTCAAACAAACTTCTTTCACATTGTAGAAAGATTATTATTTCACAAAATAGAGAATTTAATCAAATTTTTCAATAAGGCTGTAACATAACAAAATTTGGTAAAAGGGAAGTGCTGTGAATTCTTTCCGGATGCACTGTATTACCTTGGTAACATTTTGTTTAGGTGGTTGACTTTAGACATTCTACTGACTATAAGCTAACTTTGCAACCACATGTCAGCATATACTACAAACCCTAAACCCTAACACCTAAAAACAACCTAACAGTCTACTACGTAGGGCTGTACGATTAATCAAAAAATAACCAAAACCGACATTCAGAACCTCTAACCGACGTATTTTTCCCATGTTGGTTATTTCGGTTTTCACGTGACTCCGCCCCGTCAGTCACATCAAGTGCAGTTTGAAGGCACACAGAGAGATGCAGGAGCAGTTATCTGTGTTTATAGATGCCCAGAATCACTATAGTAACTGCATGTTTTACACAGTTTATACTGGTCAGTTAATTGCTGTTCTTATAGCCTACGCGCTGACACACACACACAGACGGCGCGCACAAGCCCCGAAGCCGCTTTCACTTTCGTGCTCATAAAGTTTGTCAAGTATGCGTTTAAAGGCTTGCCAGTTTCAACATTTAAAGCGATTGTGCACTATTCAAAAACAACAATACGGAAAACTTTTCCGTTCAGTGCTCAGCTTCTTTCTGTGACACAGAGCCGAGCCGTGTCGCGTCTCTGATAACGCGCGTGCGCGCGCCCTGAAGGCAGATCTTTCACCTGCGTCCTCACAAAAGCTTGTCATTTGTATGTGGTTTAAGCCCTGCCAGTTTGAACATTAAAGCGAGTTTCGACCATGAGATGTGTGTTATGTTGAACTAATGCCTGATATATTGTGACAAACGAACACTCAGACAGAAACGCGCACATCACGTGAAGATCGCGCGCAGAGGAGCACAGAAACGCCGTCCTGTGACTAAAGTAAAGTCACTAAAGTAGCTCAGAAACTCAACCGTTATAGGCATACATTTTAATACTTTTGCAGTAAGTACAAACCACAGCTTAATAATGAATAGAGACGGTATGAGTAATTCACACACAATCACTCTCTCATTAATGCATTCAGATAAATGTAATGTAGGCCTACTGTGCTAATGTATCTGTATCTGATGTACAACAAACAGAAATCTGCCCCATGAAAGTGAACCGTTTCCTTCAAGTATTTTAAAATCACAAAGAAATGCACTTTTTCATTAGAAAAAAAATTCCACCTCTAATAGTAGAAAATATTTACAGTACAAACCTTATCAGTTAACTTACTCAAAACCTTATGAGGGCAAAAAAAAAAAAAAGCAAAATAATCGTTCATTAATCGTTATCGAGGTCAAATGTTCAATTAATCGAGGTTTTTATTTTTGGTCAAATCGTTACAGCCCTACTACTACGGTATACTAGTACTGTAATGAGAGTTAGTTGACATGTAATTGACAATTTACTCATAGTTAGTACAATGTATAAAGTGGACCATAGAAATAAAGAGTAATTATAGTCTCCATTAGATGAGACACATTAGCTCTGTTCCCAAACCTACCTAGACAGCCGTTTTAGGCATCATAGACATGCTATCCGGTTGTTAAGTCTGACGTCACGCAGCAGCGCTTCCGGGTCCAAACGCTCTTTCTCATACCACAAGAAAAACAACAAACGGTGTTAATATACACACAAAATGTGGTGTAATACAACAAAAACATATATAATCATAAGCTTTCTCTCTATACCAAAATTACAGATGGCCAGACAGTGATTCATCTTTTATAAATTGTTCAAATATTAATGTCTGCGACGCTGTGAGCACAGAGCCTGTTGTGTAGACTGTAAGTATTTAAAATGTTTAACTTTTTTAAATGTTTGATGTTTAATATGAATAAAATAGCGCTCATAAACGGCCGGTGATGGCATTCTTAAGTGAAACGAGTTGAGGCTTGGGCCCAGAAACAGCGTTCCTTATGTCACGACTTAACAAGCGGATACTTTCAGCTGTTTCAAAAGCTAGAAACCGTTTTTGGCAAACTCTAAGCCAGAATTGCATGTATCATTTGCAATCCCTTTGCATTTGGGGGCAATGGGGCAGGGTCAATACATTAAACAGAAGAGCACATGGTACATATAAACAAACATGATAATACAAGAGCATGTGGTAAACAAACACATTCATAAGCCATGTGCTCACATCAAAAGACATGGAGAAAATGGAGAAACCTAGACACTGAAACCTGGATCCGGACACTGATACTGTTCTGCACACTCACACAAAGACAGGACAATACAACACGTCAGGATCTTGTCACCAAACTGAGAACAAGACCAACCAAAGTGACAGAATCCTAAAATGACACCTCTATAATTGTGAATAGATAATTATGAATTTCTTATCATGAAAACAGTCTGTTGTAATTATTGATGCTTATATGTGGATCCATACACTATTTTTCCTGAAGTCTTTTCTTGACAGGTGACTGCGCAAATGAATTGACCAATGAAATTGATCACAAAAATACAGAACTTATACATTAAAAATATTCTAAATAGTCTAAAAGGTGTCAGTATATTTCACTTAAATGTAGGCCTAAAATCTATTAGTACATAAAGTTAAGAAAGTGTTACAACATTACAACACTTTGATTACAGAGCCACTTGTCTTCAACCATTAATTGTGGGAAAACGGGAATTATACATGTAGATTTTTAAAATGTATGCTGTTAGTAGACAGATAAAAACCTCTCATTGGGAAAAAATGTGGTAATGTTGATGATCCACTTCAAATAAGTATCTTTGCAACTACATGTCAACTAACTCTCATGAGAGTATTAGTAGACTGTCTGCTTAATATCTGATAACTCTTTATTTTCATGCTCCCCAACAGACCTTCTACTGACTATAAGTAACTTTGCAACATGTCAACTTATCCTAAAAACCTGAATCCTAACACGCATGGTTTGTTGGAGTTACTTCTTCTTTGAGACAGAGATAGATAAAGCATCAGCAATTGTTTGTAAGCAACATCATCTTTACAGCTCACTTGCCTGCTTCTAGATTTTTTACCCATATAGTTATCAATCACATCTGTGTATCATTCAGAATCACTCTGGCGCACAGCTATACTGTCATGATTAATAACAGCCAGTATGATGTGCCTAATGAAAAGTCTGAATCACCAAAGAAAGCATGACATGATTTGATGGAAAGGGATGTATAACCGATGCAGAGGAAAAGATCACAACATGGCCCATTGGTTTGCAGAATTCAGTGACATTTTTGTAATTGAAATATTCGTTTTATGCTATATCCTGGTCCATAAAAATCATTGAGGGGTATGTATTGTATGTATATAGTCATGTTTATCGAAATAAAACTGATAAAAAACAACGAGCCCACTTCATACACAAACACAGTGCGAGTGTCACTACGGATAGCAGAAAGGGTCAAACTCCATGTCTCCGTTTTCAGCTTCTCCGCGAATCGAACACACCTATTATCATGTTTCTTGTTATGTCATGTGATTCCCTTGCCACTCATGTGCTCTACATTTTTGCTCTATGTGTCTTTCTCCCATTGGTTAATTGCTTACATCTTGTTAGTCATTAGTCTTTGTGTGTATATATAGCCCTCATGTTCCTTATGTTGTTTTGTGTTACCGCTGTTGGTGAGTTTGTTTCGTTCATGCGTTTCAAGTCAAGTCTTAGCTGATTTATTTTGTATTTATTCACGTTTTTTTTTTTTTTTTATAAACTGCTCATGGGTTTGGACTACTGTCCTCCAGTGGACTTTTGTGACAGATATCAAATGAGGGGAGACACTGTTCCTCACACAAAGCCATTGTATGACAAAAAATACATGCACATATTACATGGAGTAATTTTACGATACTTTTCTGGGGGGGGGGGGGGGGGCATCTTTCCACAGCATCTGCACCCATTCACTTTTATTCTGGACAAGAACAGCGTGAACAATTTCTCTCTTTGTGTTCCACAGAAGAATGGAAGTACATTTTCATTTCTGTCTGAACTATTCCTATGTGCCGTTCTAGCATTTTCAGAGAGAGCTCTGTGAACATGGCATTTTGAAAAGTTAATCATAACTATTTATATTATTATTCAATTACTTATGTCCTTGCTATTCTCTGGGTTTAAACTACAGAGAGAATAAAAAAGTTAAATCCTTGAAATGAATGACAGCAGAAAGCCTGCATATAAGCAGCTAGCCCTGTTAATTACCTACATTCCTCAACAGTCTTTTCAGCATTTGGTCCCATCCTATTGCAATTATGTCCGAGATCAAACTCTTCCTATCCGATGATGAGTTTTGTTTTTCCCTGGATCCTCAACCACAATCTGCTGTCCCGAGGATGAGAAAAAGGCAAGGGCGACTGGCCCTGCACTGCTAGTGGAGGCATCCTCACGCTATCCTTGCAGTCGGGCCTGTATTTATCATCTTTACTGACTTTGCTTCCCCTTTCTGAGTACAGTCGCCAAGTTGATTGCAGCGAGTTTTCAGTCCCCCTTAAAAAACACAGCTAATAAACCATCAACGTCCTTTCCCTTGCCGAATTCTCTATGACTTTCGGTCAGTACAGCAAAGTGATATGCTCAGCGTTCCCCCCATAGGCGGCGAGAACTGAATGAGCATTGTCGTTTTTATACACATATTTAATTACAATGAGCGCTGACCAGGATCAACTAAACGCTGGATTTTCAAAAGTATGTGGAAATTGCGGCTCCATTGTTGCAGTAAACTTGCACAACATTCTTGAATGAATAATTAATCGATCTGTAATCGCAGGGACATTGACTTTACACGTTTTTTCATGCCCCAAAACATGACGTGGAACAAAACGAACTCTGATTGGTTGAGTTACATGTCAGTCAGACAGCCTCTGGCCGGTCCAATGAAAGCTGCGATAGAATCCAGAATTTCTGCCGTCAGTCTGAAGGTCTGGCTATGCGAGACTAGCCCTGCGCAATTCCCCGTTCTCAAGCATAAACCACTTTATTCCTCTCAAAGAATTTTCTCTTCGCTTCCACGACATTGATCAGGCAATTTCAGACGGCCTATCTTTTTTCTTCAGAGATTGATCAAGATCATCTTCCACGGTGCATGGCTTGATAAAGTCGACATCACTTCTGCATTTAAAGTGATTCCTTCCTACCCCGATTCATTGCATTTATTTGAGGTATTCTGGCGTGGAAAAAACTATTTTGTCATCTGTCTAACTCTCGGCTGAAAAATCAGCCCCAACATTTTTGACACTCGATCAGAAGCCGTATGCTGGATTTCTTCCAATGACTACGCAATTCCTTACCTCATTCATCAACTGTGTGATTTTCTTTTTTAATCTCCCCAACGCAATCCCAGCTGCCCATCTCCTCACAGTGCAAAACATTTTCACAGAGCTTGGGATTCCCATCACCCACAATAAAACATTGGGACCAGCCACATCCATCGAATTTCTGGGCTTTAACTTAGATTCAATCAATTTCTAGGCTTCATTGCCCAAGGAAAAAATCAATAGAATAATTCTAGTCTTGTCTTCCCTTTTAGGCCTATCTCTGCTCGGCCACTTTAATTTCTGATGCACATAAGTCCACTACTTTATATCACACCTTCTCTGGCTCGCATCCTCTGCCCATACTTTAGAAGAACAAATCTCCTTAACCCAGCTTATGGAAAACCTTCCTAAAACAATGGAATGGACTATCTTTTTTCTTCAATAACCTAATTTATTTACCTATTGACATCCATCTATTCACAGACGCCGCCCCCTCCATCAGCTTTGGCCGATTTTTATCAAGGGCGCCGGTTAGCGTCTCCTTGCCGTTCTTACTCCCCTGCTATGATACCACTTCTAAGACGCCTCATTTGGATTTTAGCTTGCAATCAATTTGTTATAACAGCTAAACACATCCTGGGGTCCAAAAACCAAATTGCAGACTCCCTTTGTCACTTTTCTTTTGAGAAATTCAGGCTGTTAGCTCCAGAGGCGGACCCAACCCAAACCCCAGTACTATTCAGAGCTGATCTTCCCATAAATCACCCACTAAATCCTCTTCTCGACTAATCACTTGCCTCCATCCTCCAAACCTCCTTTCACAGGAGTATAAATATAAGGAAACACAAAGGCCAAATTCCCTTAATCATTCATCACAATGAGTAAAACTAAAGAATATAGTTCTGATGTGCAGCAAAAGATCGTTAAGCTTCATACAATTGAACGTGGCTGTAAGAAAATAGCTAAAGCATTGAAAATCCCCATTTCCACCATCAATAATTAAAATAATTAAATAACAATAATTAAAAAATTCCAATCAACTAAAGATATTACGAATCTGCCTGGAAGAGGACGTGTGTCTATATTGTCTTAATGCATGGCGAGGAGGAGAGTTTAAGTGGCCAAAGATTCTCCAAGGATCACAGATTGAGAAATGCAGAGATTAGTTGAGGTTGGGGTCAGAAAGCCTAAAAATAAAAAAAATAATAAAATAAAACAACCCCTACATCACTGTGCGTGTTGTGGCTTCACAAATGCTTTGCTGCATACTTCGGTTGTAACGAGTGGTTATTTCAGTCAAAGTTGCTCTTCTATCAGCTTGAATCAGTCGGCCCATTCTCCTCTGACCTCTAGCATCAACAAGGCATTTTCGCCCACAGGACTGCCGCATACTGGATGTCTTTCCCTTTTCACACTATTCTTTGTAAACCCTAGAAATGGTTGTGCGTGAAAATCCCAGTAACTGAGAAGATTGTGAAATACTCAGACCCGTCTGGCACCAACAACCATGCCACGCTCAAAATTGCTTAAATCCCCTTTCTTTCCCATTCTGACATTCAGTTTGGAGTTCAGGAGCTTGTCTTGATCAGGACCACACCCCTAAATGCATTGAAGCAACTGCCATGTGATTGGTTGATTAGATAATTGCATTAATGAGAAATTGAACAGGTGTTCCTAATAATCCTTTAGGTGAGTGTATATACAGTATATGCTGATGCAAGCAAGCTTCGCAAAAGGACGCCTCATATCAGTCAAACAACTGCAAGCAGATCCTTATTAGTGTGACTTTATATGGACCTATCCCCTAGGGCCTGCTGGGTAGTAGAACAGAACTAATCTGTACAATAGTGGCACGGACCATTAAACTTGATGGGTCCAATCTGGTCCAAGTAAATACAAGCTGTGGACTCATAGAAGCTCGCCCTGTAGCATAGTGATCTAATGAGTAAGGGTTTGTTCCAGGAACAAATTTTCAGTCCATCCTCAAAATTACGTTTCAGTCATTTGATTTTATTTTAGACTGAACTTTTTGGGGAATTAAATAGCTTTGTGTTGTTGATATATGCAGGTTACACAGCTGTGTGTCAATGCGCACTGCAGCTCTTTTTAATAGTGATACTTAACTGCTTCCTTTCAGGCTGCTATTAAATGGCAGAAACCGTTTATTGAATTGTGTTTTCTGTTTTCTTAGGTCGGGAGCAAAACGTTCTTTTAAAATGTTGTAAAATCTTATAAAATACAATCAATCATCTTTGTGTTTTTGTTTTAATTATTTGTGGGAATGAGAACAATCAAAAAAGGAAAAACATATTTTGTTAAAAATAGGCAGACATATGGTAGCTATATGTGGCCCGGGACCACAAAACCAGTCTTAAGTCTTACGGGTATATTCGTGGCAATAGCCAACAATACATTGTATGGGTCCAAATTATTGATTTTTCTTTTATGCCAAAAATCATTAGGATATTAAGTAAAGATCATGTTCCATGAAGATATTTTGTAAATTTCCTCCCGTAAATATATAAAAAATGTATTATTAGTAGTAATATGCATTGCTAAGGACTCCATTTGGACAATATTTAGATTTTTTGTACCTTCAGATTCCAGATTTTCAAATAATAATAATAATAATAATAATCTTTATTTTATATAGCGCCTTTAAAAAGAGAATCTCAAAGCGCTTTACAAGCATAGACAGATTAAAAGCACAAGATACATATAACAAAAACAAAAACAAAAACTAAAAAATCATATAAAAGCCATTCTGAAAAAATGTGTCTTAAGAGCAGATTTAAAAACAGTAAGAGAATCCGTCTGATCATCATTGGAAGAGAATTCCAGAGTTTAGGTGCACAAGTGGAGAAGGCCCGGTCACCCATAGAGCGTAGACGGGTAGAAGGAACAACTAAAAGGCCCGCATCAGAGGAGCGGAGATTACGTCTAGGCGTGTAAACAGTTAAAAGTTCGGATAAGTATTGAGGCGCCAAGCCAGCCATGAAGGGCCTTGTAAGTCAGCATAAGAATTTTAAAATCAATCCGAAACCTGACAGGAAGCCAGTGCAGTGACTCTAAAACTGGAGTGATGTGTTCGCTAGTCCTGGTGCGTGTGAGAATTCTAGCGGCCGAATTTTGCACTGACTGTAATTTATTTAAGGTAGTTTTAGAGACCCCATTCAGAAGCGCATTGCAATAATCAATGCGAGAAAATACGAAAGTATTAATCAATTTTTCCGCAACAGGAACAGATAGCATGGGGCGTAGTTTTGCAATGTTTCTGAGGTGAAAAAATGAATTTTTGACTGTATTTTGGACATGAGGGTCAAATGATAAATTTGAAATAGTTGTATCTCGGTCAACCATACATCAATGGAAAGCTTATTTATTCAGCTTCCATATGATTGTCAAAATTCTCAATACTCAATTTCAAAAATTGACCCCCATGACTGGTTTTGTAGTCCAGGGTCATATATGGATGGATGGGATTTATTGTGACTGTGTCTTACTTTGTGAACCTTCAATTGTTCCTCACAGATGCATTTGTTGGAGGAGTGATCGGCCTCTTCTTTGCCTACGTCTGTTATCGGCAGCACTACCCACCCTTCCTCCACATAGACTGCCACCTGTCATACGCTAGTCTGGCTGTAGCAACCACCCACAACATGCCAACATCCCAGGATCAACCTCTGCCCACTGATAATGCCACCAGCCTGCCTCTGGAGGGCATGACCGAGGGACCAGTATGACTAATAGAGACCCCCCGAGGCTCACAATCCTCTGACCCCCAACTACACCAACGTGGTATGAACCACACTTGACTGACACTTGCACATTCCAATGAATTGGACCATCCCATTTCATTTAGTTTCTTCTTTTTCTTCCTCCAATCATTAAGCAGAGTTACAGCTGCTGCTCTCATGTCTGTTACGCATAATTTAATTACTGAATATCATTAATGGCAAGTTGGAACCTGGTGCAAGAATCTCTCTCTAACAAAAAAGTACCATGGCAAGTAATAAAGAGTACCATGATACACCGAAGTGGGAATCATTCAGTGCCATTATATATACCGAGAACCATCTGAAACTTTTTTGTAAGGGCTGCCTATGATCCAAATAGCAAATTGGTGCTCCGAGAGATGAAATTCTTATTCTAAAAGGTTTCATTCACAAATCTCTAATCTTGGATTGGAATCCCAACTCATCAATTCATTATTTGCACTGGTTTTCTTCCTATTGTTTTGTGTTTATCCAGTAGCAGGTGTGCATGCATGTTAACAGCTAGTGTGAAACTGTGCCATGTTCCGTAGCTTTGCCACGTATCGTCATGTATCGTGTACCACACACAGAGGAATTAGATAGGCGAACAGACTCGCTAGCAAAAATACCAAGACATTACATACATTCTTGGACATAGTACTTTGAGCAAACCATAGGTTTTGGACACTGAATGTTTTAGAAGTTCTAAGTAAATTTCATGGTGTAAGAATTTGCCCAGCTATCAAATTGCCATTTAATATCATCATTGTATCGTGGTATTGCCACAGATCTTTTTTGTAAGGTTGAACAATGCCTTTGGCAGACGCTTTTATCCAAGGCAACTTAACTTGCATTCAAGGTACACATTTGACATTTTGTCAGTTCTTGTTTTCCCTGGGAATCGAACCCATGACCTTGGCATTGCTAGCGCCACGCTCTACTGTTTGAGCTACAGGAAAACAATACTAAATAAAGGAAAACTAAATAAAGTTACCTACAACATCCTAAAAGAGGAGTACAGCATATAGTCAGGAGCATGATTTGGTTTAAAAACAATGGAAGAGTAGATGTTAAAAGATCTGTCTGTTTGTAAAGGGTATATAATATATTCCCTCTCCCAAAGATCCATCTTGAAACCACTAAAACAAGTTTACTTAAAGGGATAGTTCACCCAAAAATTTAAATTAGCTCATGATGGCACCCTCAAGTCATCCTAGGTGTATATGACATTCTTCTTTCAGATGAATATAATCAGAGTTATATTAAAAAAGTCCAGGCTAATCCAAGCATTATAATTGCAGTAATAGTTGCTCTGTTTTTGAAGTCCATAAAAAATGCATCTGTCCATCGAATAACTGCTCCACTCGGCTCTGGGTGTTAATAAAGTCCTTCTGAAGCGAGTCTATGCATTTGTGTAAGAAAAGTATCCATATTTAAAACTTTATCAAGTAAAGTTCCAGCCAATCACCTTTGTTTTTATTTGACGGACAGATGCATTTTTTATGGACTTCAAAAACAGAACAACTATTACTGCTATTATAATGCTAGGATTAGCCTGGACTTTTGTAATATAACTCTGATTTTATTCGTCTGAAAGAAGAATGTCATATACACCTAGGATGACTTGAGGGTGAGTAAATCATGGGATAATTTTCTTTTTTGGGTGAACTAACCCATTAAAATAAAAAATAAAGGGCCAGATTTACTAAAAAGGGCAAATTAGCGCGATATAAAATGGAGATGGAAGTGGAAAGTTCTGCGCGTGATCTACTAACGACACACAAATGAAAGAACTCAGACGCAGACGGATCATTTCCATAATGACCAACACAATCTACCAAGAGCAGCGCAAATTAGCGTCTGGTTTAAGACATGCTTTTTTGGATGGTAAATAATAGCGCAAACAGCAGTAAATTGACTAGCGCAAACCTTAGAAAATCACCTTGCATGATTTATTTAAATACTCTCCTCCCATAAATTTTGTGTCTGAAAGGGAAACTCCTACAAATTCATATGCAATAAGATCAGCTGCAAAAATAACTCTTTCCACACCTTTTCAGCTCTATTTTTTCACTGCGTGTCTTTTGTAAATCCTGACAGTAGGTTTTTTTTTTACGCCAAAAGAGGGTTTGCGCTGACGTAAGCTGTTAGTAAATCTGGCCCCATATTTTTGGATTGAATGAGCCCTATTGCAATTATTAAAATGTTAAATTATTTATTAGAAAAAGGATAGCTCTGATTCCAAATTCTGATTGAAAGAGCCACGTTTGTAAAATGCAAATAAAAGTTCAGCTGTGGCCACACATTCTATATGAGTGGTTTTGAATTCTGTTTCCCTGCAGCAGAACCAAATCCAAAATGTGAGGTGTTGAGTGTATGCCATGCAACCAAAATGTAACCATATCCAAGTTGCTGCAACCGTAATCAGCCTTCAGTAACACTCTGTCTACATCGGATATGAGCAGCATTTGTGCCACTTTATTATCCTCATCTATCATCTGGGAAAAAATACTTTTCTTACCATATATTAATGGTTCCCAATCCTGGTCCTGGAGTACCCCCTACAATGCACGGTTTTGATGCCTCTCTTATCTAACACACACATATTGAGGTCTTTGCTATTGAATTGTGTTTGATTAGGACTGGAATGGGAACCACTGCCATATATCATGTCTTATTTTTTTACTCTGATGTACTGGTCAGGAGTCTAAATATGCTATATTGTCAAAAGTATTGGGACACCCCTCCAAATCATTGAATTCAGGTGTTCCAATCACTTCCATGGCCGAGAAGCTGCATACAAGCCTTACATCACCAAGTGCAATTCAAAGTGTGGGATGCAGTGGTGTAAAGCACGCCGCCACTGGACTCTAGACGTGTGGAGACGTGTTCTCTTGAGTAATAATTCACACTTCTCTGTTTGGCAATCCCATGGTTGAGTGTGAGTTTTTACTGGTTGCCAGGAGAAAGGTACTTGCTTGACTGCATTGTGCCAAGTGTAAAGTTTGGTGGAGGGGGGATTATGGGATGGGGGTGTTTTTCAGGCGTTGGGCTTGGCCCCTTAGTTCCAGTGAAAGGAACTCTTAATGCTTCAGCATACCAAGACATTTTGGACAATTTCATGCTCCCAACTTTGTGGAAACAGTTTGGGGACGGCCCCTTCCTGCTCCAACATGACTACACACCAGTGCACAAAGCGTCGGTCCATAAAGAGACGGATGAGTGAGTTTGGTGTGGAGGAACTGGACTGGCCTGCACAGAGTCCTGACCTCAACCCGATAGAACACCTTTGGGATGAATTAGAGCGGAGACTGAGAGCCAGGCCTTCTCGTCCAACATCAGTGCCTGACCTCACAAATGCGCTTCTAGAAAATTGGTAAAAAATTCCCATAAACACACTCCTAAACCTTGTGGAAAGCCTTCCCAGAGGAGTTGAAGCTGTTAGAGCTGCAAAGGGTGGGCCGACTCCATATTAAACCCTACAGATTAAGAATCGGATGTCATTAAAGTTCATGTGCATGTAAAGGCAGGCGTCCCAAAACTTTTGGCAATATAGTTTAGATTAGAAAAGATAATTTTTATAATGTATCAAATTGTATTGTTGCTGAAGTGTAGCATCGAGCTCACAGTTAACTGGGCCGCATTTGAGATGACGTGCAGTTTCGACATTTCCAGAGTAGACAGACTCAAATCATTGTTGCAAATCAAGCCGTGACACATCATCAGCCACATCAAGTGTAGATATAACACCCATAATGCGTCTTTACTGACTTCACAAACTTTGTCTCTGCTACTGTGTTTTTTATTTGCATAATGTTTTAAAACTGTCAGTTGCAACCTGCCAGTAAATATCGACCTGCTGCACTCGAGCTTCCAGAGATCATTGGCCCATGACATTGACAGTCTCCACCAGAGACACTCCCTCTCACTGCATTTCTTCTTTTATTCACTTTATGTGACTATATTTTCCCTCCTTTAAAGCTTAAAGGTTTATTCATTTTGTGTCCTTCAACTTACACGGTTTTAAAAGGCTTCCTTTTCATCTTTAAAACCACTTACACTTTTGAGTGGCATAGAACTAATACAGTTTTTGAACAGTTTTTGAATACCATGGTCTTTTTTTAAGGCACCTTTATGGTATACTGTGTCTATAGAAAGTCATCATACCTTGTGGAAATCTCCACCTTTTGTCACATTACACCCTGGAAAATAGAATAAATTAAGACTAACTTTTTTCAGCTGTATGTACACATTATAACCCTCATCATCAACGTTACCTAGATTGGGAAATATTTGCCCATTCTTCCTTGACGAATTGATCAATTCCATCTAATTCTGTGGTGAGCGACAATGGACTGTCCATCAGATTTAAGTCAGGGCTCTGACTTGGCCACTAAGGACATTCACTTTTCTATCCTTAAGCCATTGCGTTGTTTCTTTGGTGGTATGTTTAGGATCACAGTCATGTTGGAAGGTGAATGACCTGCCCATTTTCAGCCGTCTAGCAGAGGCTTTCCTCAAGAATTTGGATGAACTTGGCAGCATCCATTTCCCCCTCAATCCTGACCGAACACCCAGTCCTCGCTGAAGAGAAACACCCCCACAACAAAATGCTGCCACCACCATGCTTCACAATAGGTGTGGTGTGTTTTTGGTGGTGTGCTGTGTTTGCTTTCCGCCAAACATAGCGCTGAAAGAAAGAAGCCTTTCCTAAAAAAGTGCCACACTCAGTCTCATTTGCCCAATGCAAAAACAAACCTGGAAGACTCCGATGACATCTGGCAAAAGGTGATATGGCTAAGACCAAAACTGACCTTTTTGGACTGAACTCCAAGCTCTATTTTTGGCGAAAAGCAAACACAGCACACCATACCTACTGTGAAGCTTAGTGGTGGCAGCATGATGTTGTGAGAGTGTTTCTCTTCAGCGAAGACTGGGCGTTTAGTCAGGATTGAAGGGAAAATGGATGCTGCCAAGTGCATGGAAATTCTTGATTAAAACCTGCGTCCCTCTGCTAGACAGCTGAAGAAGGTCATACACCTTCCAACACAACTGTGATCCCGCTCACCACAGAATTTGACTGAACTTGAGCAATTCTGCAAGGAAGAATGGGCAAATATTCCCCAATCTAAGTGTGCAAAGCTAGTAAAGACATACCCCAAAAGTTTAATGGCTGTAATTAAAGCAAAAGTTGGCTCTACAATGTACACTCTAAAAAAGGATGAGTTAAAAATAACCCAAGTTGGGTTGAAAATGGACTAACCCAGCAAATGGGTTGTTTTAAGCAAACATTTCACCCAACGGCTGGGTTAAAACAACCCAATTGCTGGGTTAGTCCATTTTCAACCCAACTTGGGTTATTTTTAACCCAGCATTTTTTAGAGTGTATTAAATCAGGGGATGCAAGACTCTTCCAACCCTGTTATTCTAGTTTTTCACTTTTTAATAATCCTGTTTTAAAATGTTATTTTAACATTGATAATGAGGGTTCTAATGTGTACATACAGCTAAAAAAAGTTGGACTTCATTTATTTTATTTTCCAGGTTGTAATGTGACAAAAGGTGAACATTGTAATCATAGAATACCATGGTATTAGTGCCTGACCACTGTACCACACTCTAAAAAATGCTGGGTTAAAAATAACCCAAGTTGGGTTGAAAATGGGTTTTAACACAGCAATTGGGTTGTTTTAACCTAGAGGTTGGGTTAAATGTTTGCTTAAAACAATTCAATCGCTGGGTTAAAACAACCCAATTGCTGGGTTAGTCCATTTTCAACCCAACTTGGGTTATTTTTAACCCAGCATTTTTTAGAGTGCATGATTTTGCCGCTGTGCATTTTAGGAAAGTACTTCTTCAGTGTTTGTCTTATTTTCACCTTGTTTTTGTTTTCTCAATCCAATCAAACTATTTCACCATTTGTTTTCTACCTGTTCCATTTGTTTGTTTTGTTATCTTTATCTATCCATTCTCCTGCTTATCCTCTGTAGGGATGCTGGAGTCTATCCCAGCGCCTCAGGCCACAGGTGCGGAAACACCCTGGACAGATGGTCAGTCCATCACAGGGCGCACACACACCTACACACACACACACACACACACACACACACACACACACACATTTGCACTCACAATCACACCTACAGACATTTTAATCTCCAATCTATGTTGCATTTTTTTGGTTTGTGGGGGAAACCGGAGCGACCAGAGGAAACTTTTTATATTTTCCCTCACTCATCACTCATTCAGATTTTCTTGAACTGGCATTTAATATCCTTGGGATGATTAGAAACCTGATTACAAGGAGGTAATGTGAGAGCACGGAGAGAAAACTAAGCACTTCTGTAATCACCACAGCAATCTACCAATAACCTGTAAGCTCACAGTATAATTATTCCCATAGTTCATTAATTCATCATCACCACCGATATTAATGGATTATAAATCTGACCATACCTGTTTTAAGGAATAGTTCACCCAAAAATGAAAATTCTATAATTATCTCATCCTAATCCATGGACAAAAACCCATACACAAAAGGATTATTTTGAAGATATTATATTCATATCCATTCATCAACACTTCATAGTTAATACAGCTTAATTTTGCCCAAAGGTTAAAAAAGATCAAATGTAAAATTATATTTTTTGGTCTTTTACCTGAACAAATCTTTCCCTTTTACGTAAGGCCCATGGACAAAATAACAGCATAAAATGTTTAAACAACAGACATAAGGGTGCGTAAAAAAAACACTATTCCTTTACTATAAGTATTCCTTTAATGATGAAAGAAGGTAAATTAAAATGAACTATTTAAACTTCACCGCAGGAAAAAGGGGCTTTTAATAAAACTTGACTGCCTATGCAGTAGGCGGGAAAAAAATTGGTGCTACCTGATTAGAGAAAACAAAGACAAAATTAAAAAAAAAAAAAAAAGCTGATGTGTCAAATAGGTAGAAAAACTTCAATACCCATAGTGCACTGGGCATGTTGCCATCCAAGGCCACTCGCACCAGTCTGCTATGGCTATGCTTAACCAGAGTCTAAACCTAACCTTAGCCCCACCTTGCTTTAGTAGGAAATACTTCTTAGCAAACTTATAATGGTGAGTTATAAACTTATAATGACTTAGCAAAGTCATAATAATGAAGACGACATGTTCCCGGCTGCAAGAATTCAAAGACTAAACGTTAACAGGTAAGAAATCTGTTGCCATAGTGTTCCATTTTTACCATAATCCTGTTATGAAGGGGTCATGAACTGCATTGTTTTATTGTTTTATAATGTTTCCTGTGGTGCACTTATAATGTTAGAATAATTTTTACATCAATCATTTAGAAAAATAAGGCATTTTTCCTACCCTGATTTTAACCTCTGATTTGAAAGCTCTGTTTTAAGGGGCGTGTCTGCTGTGAGGCTTCAGTGTAAACGCCCACTGCTGTGATTGGCTGCTGTGAGGCTTCAGTGTAAACGCCCACTGCTGTGATTGGCTGCTGTGAGGCTTCAGTGTAAACGCCCACTGCTGGGATTGGCCACTGTGAGGCTTCAGTGTAAACGCCCACTGCTGTGATTGGCTGACATCTTTGCAAATTAAATAGCTAGTAACACTTTACAATAAGGTTCATTAGTTAACTACATTAGTTAACATGAACTAATAATGAACTGTACTTCTAAAGCATTTATTTATCTTTGTTTAATGTTAATTTCAACATTTACTAATGCATTATTAACATTAGTTAATGCACTGTGAACTAACTTCAACAAACCATGAACAGCTGTATTTTTATTAACTAACGTTAACAAAGATTAACTAACGCTGAACAGAGGTGTGGTTCAAGGTTAGTTCATTAACTAATACAACCTTATTGTAAAGTGTTACCATCATGAAAAGTGTTGATTATAGCATTTCTATGGCATTATTTGTCAGGTCTATGGCATGATATTTAGATCTATGGCTTTATATTCAGATTTTGCCATGAACAGTTGCAGTGATGATCATTGTAGCCGATCACACACATGTTGAGCTCATGAATGCAGTGATCTCGTCATTGTAACTTGATTTCTGCACACTAACGAATGCTTTCCTCATAACTAATGATTCGTAGATTTGTTGATTAAAACGGGAGTTTGGGTGCGAGTCCAGAACTCAGTCACTGATAAACTTGCGCTGTTTGATTGACAGCTCCAGCGATTGTAAAGGGAGCGTTCTTTTAATCGCTTTCTATATATAATTTAATCACAGTTTACATAACAGATTGTTTTCATACTACTAAGAAACACAATGTGAAGTTGAGCGTTTAGTCACTGGTTTGATTTACTGACACATAGACAAAGAACATCTGACTGTACATGAATCATTACACAAATCACTGGTCTCAGATCAGGCATTAGAGTTAACACGGATACTCACATGTTGTGGCGTTACTGTCCAGTCCATTTCGTAAAACTCTGTTTGCAAAGCCTGCGCCGAAATTGTGACTGATTTACCAAAGAATACTCAGTGAAATGTAGCGAATACAAATAAATAATGCTCAACTGAGACATTCACATCGTTGATAATAAATAAATAATCAAATTTCTAGCATTAGGACCCTTCAGAAGGTAATATTGTTTGTGGTCGATCCTGTATTGCTCCTCGTCATCTCACTAACACATCGGTGGGCGGGGCCAATGTTGCAAGGCACATTACACAACGAGTCATTCTCTGGGCTTGGTTACAATAAAAGCTGTTTTTGGACTTGCAAGGAAGTTTTCAGTTCTGAAACTCATGATATTCTTATAGTACGATGAGCTTTTATATGTCAAAAGCTCAAGGAAAATTTGATTTCACAGTTCATGACCCCTTTAAAGAGTAGACATAGTACGATAAATCTTACGATAAAAGTTTTGTTAATAACCCTTTGCCAATCCGACTGTCCTCGGGAGGGGATACAAACTTTCATGAAAGTCCGCCGAGTGACGTGTTCTGCTGACAAATAAGCGCGAATTTATCGGTCCAGGCACCATTGCTCATTTACATATACTACAGACATTGTAACAATATATAGCGGGTTGAAAATCGATGAAGTTACACTTACATTTTAATTGTCTAAATAGATTCCAAACATATTGCAAACATTAAATTAGACTTTTTGCGATTGTCTTTATAAAGTGTATACACTCATAGAACAACATATTTTGCAACTTAAATTGCTTTAAAAGTTCTTGCATCTAGCATTGCTATGTTTAACGAGGATCTAAAAGATCATAACTGGAGTGTTCACTGCATTATAAAACTATATATTTTCCTCTTTTTCTGAGCTCTTTGTCCAATCCGCCATTCCCTGATTGGCTGTTTGTGAATATTTACAGTATGCTGTGCACATTTCTGTATATATATCTGGAGGACCTACTATGTGTGCTAAAGTATGCGGAATCCATTCAGAGCACACTGTGTGGGATACATTATCCCATAATGCAATGCAATCGACTTGACCTTCTATATATATATATATATATATGCTGTGTGCAGTAAGCAGTATGGAGAACGCTATTATTTCTTGTAAGTAACACACAACATCACAGTTGTTCTAACACACAAAATAATGAAGCAGATTCTGCCCGCGCATATTAATTCCCTTAACATCTGTCGCAGAAATGATTCTCAGCATATGTCAAAAGTGTTTCATTAATTTTAATGAAACACTTTTAAACACCTTTTCATTAACTTTGATGAAGATGGAAATGATCTCTCATATAGCTGTCCTCAGATTGTGTTTTCTCAGTAGTTGTGTAATAGTAGCAGAGGACAAAATAAGGCTAAGCTTGTGAAAACGATCTATTTTGTGTTTCAGTAGCGAGGTCAGCATGTTTAATATCTTGTCAGTATTACTCTCCTGGAAAAGATGACGATCGATTAGTTTAAGTTTGTTTCAAACACCTTCTTGCAGGATTTATTTTTGGAAGCGGAGAACAAAAGCATCATCCAAAGGATTTTTCCCTGAGGGTTTGGCAACACAAATAGCAATGCAAACTTTGATTTTTTTCCTTGTTGGACAACAATAGTTGTATTTATATGTTCCAGTTCTGAATGTAATGAAAATAGCATTGAAAAACAACAGTGGTCTAGAGTGATGAATATATTTTTGTGCTAAATGCAAATAAAGTCACATATTATATAACATTGTTTTAAAAAGTTTTATTTAGCATGGATACATCATGTGTTTGTTGCACTGCCATCACACATAAATGATCATTTGTGCTTAATTGTCATAAATAGAATGTCACATTACTTGTAAAGGCTGTATATGATCCATTTTGCATAATGTTTTTATTTTGCAGCAAAATGTGACTAGGGCCAGTTCTTGTAAGATACACCCAGGCTAGAACGAAAAGCCCCCAAAAACTTTAATAGAAAAATGGCCCGATCAAATTAGCATTAGAAAAAGCTTTACAATGCTGAATTAATTATCTTACAATGTGAACTTCAAATAGATTGTTTTAGATCAGTGTTGCTCTTCTTTTTTATTTTCCCCTAGGATGTGCATCCATTAGAAAATATAAGTACAAATTAAAACAGTGCACAGTGTTACAGTACAGCAACAGAATTAACATCTAAATGGGGAGATTCTTGCATTTAGTGCTTTAGAATGTATCAATCATATTATTTAATGTTTTCCTTCTCTGTGACCCATAAAAAAAGAGAATGTTTCAGAGGTAACATGTACATAATGTGATTTGTGTCGTGCAAAGATCTTTTTCTATGTGTTTGCAGATTTTCAAAATACATAAATACATGTTTATGCAGACATCAGAATGTTCTAGTTTCTACGGCAAGTCCTTCTTTTATACCCAACAAATGTTTCATAGTTGTCTTTTAGACAGAGGAAATGACGTCTCTAATATTCCACTGTCATTGAACACGGCATGCCACTTCCATTTGTGACAAGAAACCATTTTATATGGAGAAGCATGGCCTCAAAAGCACTTTGAATTGTATTTTGATGATTATACTTACATGTACAAATAATTGTAATCAAACAAAGAAGTGAATAAAGAAAAGAAAGTGTGTCTAAGGGGGTATTGTAGTTTGTTTCTCTGTTTCTTGTGATGCATCCCACTTTTGTTTCCGTTGTATGCAGACACATTTTCAGATGACAGCATAAAACGTTTGTTACTAACATGCCGTATTTATACATGCAGGTGTTTTTAAAGTAGTGTAGCTTTTCCAGTAATTCTTCCAGTGAGTAGTTCAGTAATGTGCAACCCAACGCTACATTGTTGTTTTTGAAGTCTGAGCTGAGGGAATAATCACAAACTCACACAAGCTTGATTCTGTCATCATGATAGATCATGCGTTTAAAACCCTCATTGTCCTCTTCCATGCAGTGAGCTGATTTATTTTAGTTTGTAGCTTGTAATAAATACAGCCCAGGCTCATTGGAAAAAAATGTAAGTGTGGTGCGTTCAGTTCTTAAACAGATGAGTGTGAATCTGAAAACATTTTACAGTTTTTTTTCAATTGCTTATACACTAAAATTAAAACTTTCCCACAATTAACAAAACCTTACACTCGAGGAGCAAAACACCGGCCTAGATTTGCACAACTGTAAGCACATTTTCAGCTTCACACTTTTTGCAAAACATTACATACAGTGATTTGCAAAACACTAAACATACTTGCGTGCATTTGACACAGAAATGTATCATGATGTAATTTCCTTGCAATTTCAAAGCAAAGGCTTTCAAATGAACACACCCATGAACCAATTGGTTAAACACAGCCACCAGGTGTGCAAACACACACTGGTGCTTAATTATAGAAACACCAATCAGGTTTAAGCACTATAAAAAGAAAACAGGTAAGTTCACCTGTCTTTAACAAAAATGGAAGGCAAAGTTGCAGTAAGGGGAAGAGTGAGGATGAGAGGGGGAGCCCATGGAGGAAGAGTTAGGGTGGGTTAGGGGTAGAGAAGGGAAGGGGGTAGAGAGGGGAAGAGAGGAGAAGAGAGAAGAGAGGGGAAAGGGTTAGAGAGGGGAAGGGGGTAGAGAGGGGAAGAGAGGGGAAAGGGGTAGAGAGGGGAAGAGAGGGGAAAGGGGTAGAGAGGGGAAGAGAGGGGAAAGGGGTAGAGAGGGGAAGGGGGTATTGAGGGGAAGAGAGGGGAAAGGGGTAGTGAGGGGAAGGGGGTAGAGAGGGGAAGAGAGGGGAAAGGGTTAGAGGGGAAGGGGGTAGAGAGGGGAAGAGAGGGGAAGAGAGAGGAAGAGAGGGGAAAGGGTTAGAGGGGAAGGAGGTAGAGAGGGGTAGAGAGAGGAAGAGAGGGGAAGGGGTAGAGAGAGGTAGAGAGTGGAAGAGAGAGGAAGAGAGGGGAAAGGGTTAGAGGGGAAGGAGGTAGAGAGGGGTAGAGAGAGGAAGAGAGGGGAAGGGGTAGAGAGAGGTAGAGAGTGGAAGAGAGAGGAAGAGAGGGGAAAGGGTTAGAGGGGAAGGGGGTAGAGAGGGGAAGAGAGAGGAAGAGAGGGGAAAGGGTTAGAGGGGAAGAGAGAGGAAGAGAGGGGAAATGGTTAGAGGGAAAGGGGGTAGAGATGGGAAGGGGGTAGAGAGGGGTAGAGAGAGGAAGAGAGGGGAAGGGGTAGAGAGAGGTAGAGAGTGGAAGAGAGAGGAAGAGAGGGGAAAGGGTTAGAGGGGAAGGGGGTAGAGAGGGGAAGAGAGAATAAGAGAGGGGAAAGGGTTAGAGAGGGGAAGGGGGTAGAGAGGGGTAGAGAGGGGAAGAGAGGGGAAAGGGGTAGAGAGGGGAAGAGAGGGGAAAGGGATAGAGAGGGGAAGAGAGGGGAAAGGGGTAGAGAGGGGAAGGGGGTATTGAGGGGAAGAGAGGGGAAAGGGGTAGAGAGGGGAAGAGAGGGGAAAGGGGTAGAGAGGGGAAGGGGGTAGAGAGGGGAAGAGAGGGGAAAGGGGTAGAGAGGGGAAGGGGGTAGAGAGGGGAAGAGAGGGGGAAGGGGGTAGAGAGGGGAAGAGAGAGGAAAGGGGTAGAGAGGGGAAGAGAGGGGAAAGGGGTAGAGAGGGGAAGAGAGGGGAAAGGGGTAGAGAGGGGAAGGGGGTAGAGAGGGGAAGAGAGGGGGAAGGGGGTAGAGAGGGGAAGAGAGGGGGAAGGGGGTAGAGAGGGGAAGAGAGAGGAAAGGGGTAGAGAGGCGAAGAGAGGGGAAAGGGGTAGAGAGGGGAAGAGAGGGGAAAGGGGTAGAGAGGGGAAGGGGGTAGAGAGGGGAAGGGTGTATTGAGGGGAAGAGAGAGGAAGAGAGGGGAAAGGGTTAGAGGGGAAGAGAGAGGAAGAGAGGGGAAATGGTTAGAGGGAAAGGGGGTAGAGATGGGAAGGGGGTAGAGAGGGGTAGAGAGAGGAAGAGAGGGGAAGGGGTAGAGAGAGGTAGAGAGTGGAAGAGAGAGGAAGAGAGGGGAAAGGGTTAGAGGGGAATGGGGTAGAGAGGGGAAGAGAGAATAAGAGAGGGGAAAGGGTTAGAGAGGGGAAGGGGGTAGAGAGGGGTAGAGAGGGGAAGAGAGGGGAAAGGGGTAGAGAGGGGAAGAGAGGGGAAAGGGATAGAGAGGGGAAGAGAGGGGAAAGGGGTAGAGAGGGGAAGGGGGTATTGAGGGGAAGAGAGGGGAAAGGGGTAGAGAGGGGAAGAGAGGGGAAAGGGGTAGAGAGGGGAAGGGGGTAGAGAGGGGAAGAGAGGGGGAAGGGGGTAGAGAGGGGAAGAGAGAGGAAAGGGGTAGAGAGGGGAAGAGAGGGGAAAGGGGTAGAGAGGGGAAGAGAGGGGAAAGGGGTAGAGAGGGGAAGGGGGTAGAGAGGGGAAGAGAGGGGGAAGGGGGTAGAGAGGGGAAGAGAGAGGAAAGGGGTAGAGAGGGGAAGAGAGGGGAAAGGGGTAGAGAGGGGAAGAGAGGGGAAAGGGGTAGAGAGGGGAAGGGGGTAGAGAGGGGAAGGGGGTATTGAGGGGAAGAGAGAGGAAGAGAGGGGAAAGGGGTAGAGAGGGGAAGGGGGTAGACAGGGGAAGAGAGGGGAAAGGGGTAGAGAGGGGAAGGGGGTAGAGAGGGGAAAGGGGTAGAGAGGGGAAGGGGTTAAATAGGGGAAGAGAGGGGAAGGGTTAGGGTCAAGGGTTAGGGGAAGGGAGAGGAAGAAAGAGGAAGAGAGGGGAAATGGCTAGAGGGGAAGGAGGTAGAGAGGGGTAGAGGGGAAGGGTTAGAGAGGGGAAGGGGGTAGAGAGGGGTAGAGGGGAAGGGGTAGAGAGGGGAAGAGAGAGGAAGAGAGGGGAAGGGGTAGAGAGAGGTGGAGAGTGGAAGAGAGAGGAAGAGAGGGGGAAGGGTTAGAGGGGAAGAGAGAGGAAGAGAGGGGAAATGGTTAGAGGGGAAGGGGGAAGAGAGGGGAAAGGGTTAGAGGGAAAGGGGTAGAGGGGGGAAGGGGGTATTGAGAGAGGAAGAGAGAGGAAGAGAGGGGAAAGGGTTAGAGGGGGAAGGGGTAGCGAGGGGAAGAGAGAGGAAGAGAGTGGAAAGGGTTAGAGGGGGGAAGGGGGTAGAGAGGGGTAGAGAGGGGAAGGGGTAGAGAGGGGAAGAGAGAGGAAGAGAGGGGAAAGGGTTAGAGGGGGGAAGGGGTTAGAGGGGGGTAGAGAGGGAAAAGGGGTAGAGAGGGGAAGGGGGTAGCGAGGGGAAGAGAGAGGAAGAGAGGGGAAAGGGTTAGAGGGGGGAAGGGGGTAGAGAAGGGTAGAGAGGGGAAAGGGGTAGAGAGGGGAAGAGAGAGGAAGAGAGGGGAAAGGGTTAGAGAGGGGAAGGGGGTAGAGAGGGGAAAGGGGTAGATAGGGGAAGAGAGAGGAAGAGGGGGGAAAGGGTTAGAGAGGGGAAGGGGGTATTGAGGGAAAGAGAGAGGAAGAGAGGGAAAAGGGTTAGAGAGGGGAAAGGGGTAGGGGGTTGAATTGGTTCAGGGGGTTGGTGCATGAGTTACATGTAAGGGGAAAGGGTTAGAGGGGAAGGGGGTAGAGAGGGAAAGCGAGAGGAAGAGAGGGAAAAGGGGTAGAGAGGGGTAGAGAGGGGAAGAGAGAGGAAGAGAGGGGAAAGGTTTAGAGGGGAAGGAGGTAGAGAGGGGTAGAGAGGGGAAGAGAGAGGAAGAGAGGGGAAGGGGGTAGAGAGGGGAAGAGAGGGGAAGAGAGAGGAAGAGAGGGGAAAGGGTTAGAGGGGAAGGGGGTAGAGAGGGGTAGAGAGAGGAAGAGAGAGGAAGAGAGGGGAAAGGGGTAGAGAGGGGAAGAGAGGGGAAGAGAGAGGAAGAGAGGGGAAAGGGTTAGAGGGGAAGGGGGTAGAGAGGGGAAGGGGGTAGAGAGGGGTAGAGGGGAAGGGGTAGAGAGGGGTAGGGGGAAGGGGTAGAGAGGGGTAGAGAGGGGAAGAGAGGGGAAAGGGTTAGAGGGGAAGGGGGTAGAGAGGGGAAAGGGGAAGAGAGGGGAAGAGAGAGGAAGAGAGGCGAAAGGGGTAGAGAGGGGAAGGGGTAGCGAGGGGAAGAGAGAGGAAGAGAGTGGAAAGGGTTAGAGGGGGGAAGGGGGTAGAGAGGGGTAGAGAGGGGAAGGGGTAGAGAGGGGAAGAGAGAGGAAGAGAGGGGAAAGGGTTAGAGGGGGGAAGGGGGTAGAGGGGGGTAGAGAGGGGTAGAGAGGGAAAAGGGGTAGAGAGGGGAAGGGGTAGCGAGGGGAAGAGAGAGGAAGAGAGTGGAAAGGGTTAGAGGGGGGAAGGGGGTAGAGAGGGGTAGAGAGGGGAAAGGGGTAGAGAGGGGAAGAGAGAGGAAGAGAGGGGAAAGGGTTAGAGGGGGGAAGGGGGTAGAGAGGGGTAGAGAGGGGAAAGGGGTAGAGAGGGGAAGAGAGGGGAAAGGGTTAGGGTTAGGGTTAGGAAATGTTAGTAGAAATGAATGTATGGGTTTCCAGCCTGAGCTGCAGGGCGAAATCAAATCACCAGCAGATCGGGCTGGGTTTACCCAGTCTAATTAATTCACTAAATGTTGATACATTTATGTAAAAGCAATCGTTAAAATCTTCAAAAATGTTAAAAGTTTGCATACGTAAATATTTCTTCATATTATATATTGAAAGTAAGACAATTTGGTCAAACTTTACAATAAGGTGTCAGTGTAGGATGTGTATGTTGGAATGGGTTGGGGGTGGATAAGAGAACTGTAGGTAGTGGGGGCCCCTTTTGGAAATCTGCTTAGGGCCCCCAAAATGCTAGGGCTGGCCCTGTTTTACTGCCACTAGTGTTCATTTCAGCTGGAAATTGCAGTGAATTGTATGTGTAGGTATGTAGTTTTGCAAGTTATAGGTGGAGGCATGTTTATCCAATGAGCCCACGTTGATTAAATAAAGTAATTTTACTGTAGTTTAACCTCAATAATTACATGTATGATTATAGATTGTAGTTTGGCAAGTTTCAAAGTAGTTTCCTCAAAACTGATTTTCAGGACACTGCTTCTGATTCTTGTCGCATCATCATCCTTTTTGCCTTGATGTCAAGTCGCACCAAATTTGAGCATTACCATTTTCAAACCTGCATTACATTGTGACAGATTCATACAAAGATAAGCAGTGAAATCAAACGGAAATAATCAGGGATCCTGTTAAAAATAAACTTCAGCCACTCATTTCTAATGCTGAGATCCTTCAAAAGGACACACACACACGGCCAGAAACAACACAAGGTTTGACAAACTTTTCATCTGGCGTTCAAGAATAACAGCATCTGTCCCACCTGCTTCTAAATAGAATAGACAGAACAGAAATTGTGATCTCCTGAGCTCGGCACCGTTCTACATACAGTAGTACGTTCATAGACTACAATGATTTTGAATTTTAGGACACTATAAGACAGTGTGGAGCATTTAAGAAGCATAGTCACTTTATTATTTACTTTCACAAATATATGACAAAATATTAATGTTTTCTTTAAAAATTAGGATTTTCATTCAAATGTAACATGTGCATCTTAGGTCCTGTCCACACGAACACGGGTATTTTCAAAACCGCAGCTTTTTCTATGCGGTTTGGCTGTTTCTTCCACACGCAAACGCAGTATCCGGTTATTGAAACCAGACTTTTTTTTAAACTCCGGCCAGGGAGAAGTTTTTTAGAAACTCCGGTTACAGCGTTGTTGTGTAGACGGTGAAATCGGAGATTTCGGCTTGTTAAGTCTAAATGTGCGCCGTTATCGCTTTTGTTTATACATGAGTGGAGTCTATGCAATGGCGGACGTAACTTTTAATAACTCTGCTAACAGCGCTTATTACATATATACAGATACATGCTCAGTTATCTCATTGTATTGCAGAACAGAGGCGCCAGAATACAATAATACAACATAGTAAGGCAAGTGTGTGAAGCTTCAGTCCACTTGAGCCCTGCCCCTATGTATATACAGTTACCTGTCACTGAGTCCAGAGTAAACTTGTAGAAGGGTTTCACTGAGCCCATGGCAACCCTTAGTGCATCGGTGCCGTGGATTGGACCCATGTGGAAATCAAGCAGCCAATCATAGCACGGTTTTGCGTTTTCATGTGGACGGAGATTTTTTATAACCGTGCTTGTGTGGAGGCGTTTGTTTTTTAAAATGGAGGAGGAAAAACTCTGGTAATAAAAATACCCTTGTACGTGTGGACTAGGCCTGAGCTTTTTTACCTGTGTTATGGAGCGCGGTCAACTCGTTCTGTGACGCCATTCCCAGCTTTGACATGAGGTAAATTAAGTGCAGCATTTCTTTGACAGAAGGAGAGGTGTGGCCTCAAAATTAAAGGTGAATGACATGGACATGCCATAGTTGTCCTGCTTTCTCAATAAACAAGCTACAGTTAGTCCAAAATGCAGCTGCCTATCACGTATAGATTACAAAGTATTGCTACTGACTTATAAGGCCCTAAATGGTTCAACTCCAGTGTATTTAACCAATCTTCTATTGGTAACTTTGCAAGAAATGATTTAGCAATTCCATTTGATTCCACTAATAGCGTCACAATTAGTCCTGTGTGAGTGCCCATGAGAACCACCTGAGGGCACTCCACTCCGGACTGTCACTCCATCACAAACTACATTACCCATAATCCTGTGCCCGGACTCATCATCATTCATTGTTTGCACCTGTGTCTCATCACCCCATTACCCCAGCCTATATAAACCATGTTCACTCTATCATTAACTGCTAAGTCTTGTTTTGTTGTAAACTCCATTTCTGAGCGTTTCCCTGGTTTCATGTCTCTGGTTTTGGATTTCTTGCCTGTTCCGTGGATTACCCGTTTGCCTGTCTCTCCTGCCTTGTTTGCCTGTTTGGACTGCTTGCCTGTGTATGACCTGTTGCCTGTTTTTGACTACGATTGTGGATTACCCCTTACAAATAAAGCTGCATTTGGATTCTCAACCTCCGTCTCGGAGCAGTACGTTACAAATAGCACATATACTACAGAGTTCACCATTAACTTGCAAGGTTGTGTCACCTTGATCAGTTCTTTTTAAGTAAAACCTTGTATTTTTTATGTTTTTGTTTTCGTTTGGTCATTTTGGCAACATGTATACCAAAGATGAAAAGACTTCCATTAGTGTTTCAGCACTCGAGACCATTATTTGAAGGTCTTGGTCTTGTCTCGGTCTCAGACTTAGAGGACTCTGGATTTTGTTTCAAGACTGATCTAGACCACAACTGCTGGGATATCACTAAATTGCCTGTTCATTGTCTGATTTATTTGTTAACATCATTAATGTGATTGGATGTAAAACATACTGCTTCAGATGCAGTCAATAAACTATTTCTAATTTATTTATTGTGCCAGAAATTAATGAGAGATTGTTTAAAAAATGTCACCAAAATGAATACAAATGCTCGCAAAATCCAAGATATTATTGCAAAAAAGTATTTGTATGATATCTGGATTTTAATATTATAACGTGATATAATTAAAGGTGCTGTAGGAGATCTGGGTAAATGCTAACTTTAGCCTGATAGCACTGAAATCGTACAATCCCACCTTCCCTGCAAAACGCCGTCCAAAGTCACGCCTCCTGAAAGCATGAACGCACAGCCCAGAAGACCTGAAATGTACTACTGCAATACATCATGTGTCATTCACTGGTGAGAAAACTTTATAGTACAGTTAGTAACAGTACAACATACCAAACTTAAAAAAAATTAGATGCAGCAAGGTTTCGGTTTGTTTAGCTAGCAAAACTTGTCAGTGTGTAAATGACTTGCATGCCAGAGGTTCCACGATTAGAGTCTGCTTCGCTCCGATGATGTCTCTATGGGGACAAGCACCTTGTCCGACTTGAGTGGACACAGGCCGGCGGGTCACACGTAGGGGCTGCAGAGGACGGGCTGGCCACGGTCGGAGTACCGTAAAAGGGGCGTTAGGACTCACACTGGAGGATGCACGTTGTGTTCAAAATCTGCACACTAGACCAACTGCAGATTAGAGGCTGACATTTTTCCGGGAATCCCGTTTGTAACTGGAATTCCGCGGGAATCCCACAGGATGGGAAACAAAAACACTATCAATCACGTGATTGGGACAGGAGCGGAATTTTTTTTTTACCGGGAGTGGGCGGGACCGGGAATCGTTATAACACTATGATACCATTTATACAAATATACTGTTTATATAAATTAACTATATGTTTTAATTTAATTTTGAACTCAATTCTTGTTGCCCTGTCTCTTTATGCTCTCCTGTTTGCTTTGGTGTGGCTGGTTAAGTGAATGACGTGCTCCACACCCGTAACAGTTGGTGGCCAATGCCAACCACCAATAATACAAGAGAAAGGAGGCTTCCCCATGCACTTTGTAGCCGCGAAAATCATCATCGAAATTGAGTCAGACATGAAAGCCATGCTGCAACGACTACTGTTGGAAAATGATACCTCAGTTGTGCTCACCGACATTTTAGGGCAGTCTGAAGTAACCAAAAAGAAGGTGTGAAAACGGCATAAGCCAGCTGCAAGACATTTACTCCGTGCGGGTGTGTGTGTGTGCGTGCCTGTGTTTGCATAGATGATGTACGTGGAATTTAATGTGTGTGCATCGTTGTTATATTTAACTGAAAGCCATCTTAAATAAAACCAACATTTTGGGTTTTTATTCAACTGGGCATGGGCATGCTGTGATCTGTACTGAATTTTTTTACTGTAACTAACAGACTCCGGTCAAAAAACATCACGGGAGTGGAAGGGAACGGGAGTCATTCTTCTGGGATTGGGACAGGACGAGAATTTTCCCCAGTTTTTTTGTGGGATTGGGATGGGATGGGATTTTTTTTGTGGGAGTAGGATGCATAGCTGTCAACATTGAACATTGAAAATAAGGGAGATTTCCTGGATCCATCCACAAAATATTCTTACCCACAAACAAAAAAGCACTAATCATTAACAGTCTAAAGAGTTTATAACTACACAATATATTTTGATTTTGGCCATCAGCGTTCTGATCCATCATCGCACATCACACTCATCTACTCTACTCTCCTTGAAGTTCACTTCCCGCTACTTTTTCCCTCTTCCTCCTGCCCGCCGCTGCAACTGTCTTCTTTTTCTTTGATAGTACCTCAGGTTCAGTATTTGCTATGTTCAGGGAAAAAAAGGACTACTGTCAAATAAAAATAAAGAAAATAATACAGGGAGTGCAGAATTATTAGGCACGTTGATTTTCTGATCATATTTTTTTTCCAGGCACATTTGACCAATTCCAAACCACAGTAATCCTAATAACTACTATTGATTTAGTATTTAATAATGTATAAGTGATATATAATTGTTCATGAAGGCTGGAAATGAAAATCACCTTATATTCAGGTGTGCAGAATTATTAGGCATGTTTTCTTTTACAGATAAATTGAGCCAAAAAAGAGATTTAACTCAGACTGAAAAGTCAAAAAGTATTAAATGCCCATGAGAAGGATGCAATACTAATGCAATACTAGACATTGCAGTTAAGGCATGACCATTGGACAGTGAAATGCTCGTTGGGTCAGCAGGATCTGACAAAAACAGGTGGCGGAGAAAAGACACCTGTTAACTGCAAAATAATTAAGAATTAAGGTGAAGAATTAAGGGTGAAACCATCAGGAACCCTTTAGTCTCCAGCGCCACCATTTTCCAGAGCTGCAACCTACCTGGAGTCTCCAGAAGTGCAAGGTGTCAGGATCTCAGAGACTTCAGTTAGGTAAAGAATCCTAAAAAATGACCCCCAATAGATAAGAATCATAAGCTGAAGTGTTGTAAAATACATGAAGAAGGTTTTTTTATAGGCTTTATGGACAGATAGGTTGAGAGTGACTCTTGAAGGACCAGCACCACATCCTCTAGTACCACTGTTTGAAGAATTCATCTTCCAGAATCTGGCAGTACGTTTTGGGAGTTCATTTTTAGTCCATCTCTGCAAAACGGACTTCAGGATGGACTAAAATGAACTCCCAAAATACGGGATATTTTACGGGAAAATACTAAAACGGGAAGACAGCGGGAAAAGAGCTAAAATACGTGAGAAACCCGGAACAAACGGGAGGGTTGACAGCTATGGGAGAGGTTTGAAAATCCACTCCCTTGTCACCCTCTTTTGCAGATCAGCAGGTAGAACGTTGCTCATTAAAACTTGTTAGAAGGCCACTTGTTGTCAGTTCTGAAGGAAGGTCAGGTACATTGCTGCTCATCTGCACAGCATACGTGAACGTGCTGATGACGTATAATGTCTGCGTGAACTGGCTGCACAGTGGTATGCAAACACGCATTGACCAACAGGGAACACATGCTATAGGATCGTTCGGACCGAACGCAAGGATTGTATGAACATTTTATGGTCCTACGACTTCCACAGAAGATTTATATTTATGAAAATACATTTAGACCGCTTAAAAGAGGAATTGTTATCAGGATATGAGGAGACTTTCAACCAGCATAAAAAAAAAAAATTCTGCAGAGAATCCCTTACAGCACATTTAAGCAATATCACAAGAGCAAGAGAGCATGTTTGAGCATGACTGCAAACATGATATTGCTTTTATACAAACATTCAATAAATTATAAAACAGTATTCTCAACATTATTTTATGCATTTGTAATTTACTAATTCAGATGCATCTTCTGTCCCACCTCTGCATTACAAACACATGCATTTTGTTAGTAATGATTTCATTTGATTGGTAACAGCTCCTTGTCTTATTCTAATTATATTTATTGATTAAAAATAAGTAATTTCTCAGGTGGTAATTTGGATCTTTATGAATTTAAGGGGTCCTGGTCTGGTCTTGGTCTCAATACACATTGGTCTTGGTCTCGAATTAGGTGGTCTTGACTACAACACTATCCTCCAGTAACATTAGATAAAAATAATCTTTAATTCAGGATAAAGTTTGGCTGTTGGTAGACAGGATACTTTACATAAATTGTGCCACAGTCTTTAATGGGATTCGGTCAATCGATTGCCATGTCCCACCAGTGCTTTTAAAGGTTTGTATCCGGAGGACAAAAAAGGAACACGGGTTCAAAGGTACCACGAAGCCTGAAGTTTAATAGAAATTGAAGTGGCCTTATGAGCAAAGGTCTGTGTGCATGTGTCACGCTTCATGATGGCATGTATCCATTTCAGCCTCTCTCATCCCATTCAGAGCTTTCAGCATCTCCCAGTGCAGGTAGGCAGACATGGCCTTTAATTGAGGTGGAGAGTGTATGCTGCCCTGCTCTACTTTTTTCCCCCTACAGTGGTGTTGTCACTAGCATCTACTAGTGTGAAAATGACAAAATTGCACAACCTACAATTGCAAACTAAAGAGAGATGCTTGTTATACCAGAAAGACTCTGGAGGCAAGATGACGTAACAATGCATTAATTTATTAACAGACCAGCGAATAAAAGCAAGTATTATATTATGAGGTTCTTTGGCGTTGCTCACATTCAGAGGGTAATGGACTCTGCATTTCCTGCCTGAAGATGAAGGCAGGGGCGCAGCCGACCACTTATGGGCAGGGACCATCCTGGTGGTGGTGGAGAGGATGGAGGTGAATGTTCAGCATCTGCAAACTCAGACATGAGTAAGTACCGTTCTTTTATACTCCAAGTGTTAGATCTGAAGGTAATAAGTGACGTAACATTTGAGTCCTACGCTAGAGTTTTCATTTCCTCTTAGCTATTTGTGACCCTGGCCCACAAAACCAGTCTTAAGGGTCAATTTAAAATTGTGCTTTATACATCACGTTCCATTGATGTATGGTTTGTTGGGATAGGACAATATTTGGTCGAGATACAACTATTTTAAAAAAAATGTATTAAAAAAAAATAATAATATTCAAAATCTTGAGAAAATCGCCTTTAAAGTTGTCCAAATGAGGTCCTTAGCAATGCATATTACTAATAATAAAACATGATAGGAAATTTACAACATATGTTCATGGAACATTATGTTAACTTAATATCAGAATGATTTTTGGCATAAAAGAAAAATCAACAAATTTGACCCATTTGTGGCTATTGCCACAAATATACCCGTGAGACGTATGACTGCTTTTGTTTTCCAGGGTCACATATAGCTACTATATGTTTGCTAAGACAAAACCAGTAGTGTGTAGTGAGCTTCCAAAACAAGTAGGCATATGTCTCCTTGCTGTGTTTGGGGTTGTTGGAATCTATTCTATTAGGCCAGAGGAAAACTACAGAACTAAAGAATTACTTTGTGATGCGCAGAGAAGTATAAATAAGCTTTATTTAGGTTGACTTTTGGAGACACTTTGTTGGCTCTGTGGTTCATTAAAGGGGTGGTAAAACACATTCTTTTGAAGGCTTGATTGTGTTTGTGGGGTGCACTGTAACATGTGTTCATGCTTCGTTTAAAAAAAAAAATCATTATTTTTCATATATTTGACCTTTATTCTACACTGCTCTGTCCCTCCTTGTAAAACCGGTCTGATGCTTTCCGGGTTGTATGAAGCCAGTCCCTCAAAAATACGCAATGGGCTCAGATTGGTTAGCTGGCCCAGTGTGTTGTGATTCGCTAACCGCAGTGCACGTTTGTCGGAAACGTCACGCCCCTTACCTGGAGGCTGTCCTTTGGTCAGTATTAGAAACAGTGGCGCCAATAAAACCATACCAATCTGAGCCCGAATCAGACCCAGAACATTTTAGTGAAGATGATCGAGCAGAACCTGTTCATTCCTCAAGAGTAAAGACTGCGGATCTATAGTGATCGCTACTGAATGGCACTTTTGCATTTTTAGAACGATTATAGCCAAATATCTGTCGCAAGAACTATTAACCCAAAACGAACACTAAACACTGGCTTTACTAGTAAGTTAGCCAAATCACACACAGAACCATGTTTAGCAAGCCTGTAGATAAACAATACATAAAAACTCTAATCAAAGAATCATTTACACTAATGCCAAGTTCGCTGTTGAGATTTTAACGTTAGTGTTTGTAACGTTAGGTGTTCGTCGGATAACGTTAAGTATAATTGAGCATTTAACAGACTGGTTTGCAGAACAGCGTTGTCATCTGTTTACTTCCTTGCTACAACCTATTACAGGAAAACACATCGATGAAAAATAAATCAGACTTACAGGTTGTGGCCCGTAAACAGCTTTTGTTTGTAAATCCAGCTTTCAGGACAAGCCGTGGTGCATATCCTGCATTGAACTCGCGAAGATGGTGGAAGTTTTCCTCCATGAAATGTGCAGCGCGCGCGTCTTGCATCCACGCACTGGCAGTGTTTGTCTTACACAGCTGACGTTGTTCAAATCCGGCATTGAACTCGCGAAGATGGTGGAAGTTTTCCTCCGTGAGATGTGCTGCGGGAGCCCCGCGCGTGCCTGTTTCCCTCCGTCTCAAACACACATGTGCATATAACATGCTGTATGTTAAACGCTCTGCAACGCACCCCGTCCCACAAGGAAGGCTGGATGAAAATAACGCAACACCACTCCAGCCTAACTATACCACAACAGCGCCGCGATACAAAATGGCCTCAAACCCCCCTTATTTAATATTACCATATAATAATAAAAGGGGTTTATGTAAATATTGAGCCTGGTGATGTCACCAACCCTGGAGGAATGTGTGTAGTCGCCTACTGGCCGTTTGCTGTAGTCCTTAGAAACTGATTTCTTTAAAAGCAAATATCTCCCTTTGCTTTAAACTTTGAACGTTGTAACTTTGCAGATGTTGTTTATGCTCAAGCAGCAACATTACACGCTAGCTAAAGTTAGAATAGTGAAATCGTGGTTTACCACCCCTTTAAGATATTGCTCCATTTGTTTGAGTGACCAAGACACAATTTCTGACTTTTTGAGTGGGACCTGTTTTCAAAAAGGATTGAAGTTGCTCAGCTGGTAATTCAAAAATTGGCTTTGACTCGACGTCATTGGTAAAAGGTTAGCTTATTGTCTGAAATCTTATTCTAACCAAGCCTGTACAAATTGCCCCCAAAGCAGCTGCCTACACACGGACGAAAGATTACACAATAAGAGCACTTAAATGTCATATGCAGGAACCATAATTTAAAATCAAATAATTGTATTCAGTATGTATGTGCCATGGGCTGATCTTCTGTTTGTTCTTCTTTTTGAAAGGCACAGTGGGAATAGTAAAAACGTATCATCAACAGTGTTATTAGAAAATTTGTCTGTTTGTTGTGTGTTTGCTGAATCCAAGAACATCAAAGTGACGTCACGCAATCAGAATGTCATCTTTGGACAACAGAGGAAGGCAATGCGAGACGGCTCTTTTTATGCATCATCAGTTTATATGTTACTATTTTAGACTCTTTTCAGGCCTCAACTAGGGACTTTAATTTCAATGAGAGACCATTAGCAATCCGGCAGAAATAAATGGTGTGTACCTTTGTGAAGTCTCAAGCAAAAATGTTGTTGTTTCCACTTTCATCTGGACCGTTTTAAAACTGTAGAATCTCTCAGTTATGAATGTAACTCTGCTTCCCTCAATAGGGAACAAGACGATGCACCGAGGGTTTGCCAAGTCCGTGGTTTTCCTGCGGAATTAGGCTACTTTTTGTCACAAACTGCTCAGAGACTTTAGGTTGAAGGTTAACAGCTTTATTGAGGGAAATCCATAATCATAATCCATAAAAAAGGCATAAGGTCAAAACCACGTGCAAACAGTCCACAACATGAAAGCAGAAGATCAAAACCAAGACATAGGGAACCAAGATAAGACTCAGAAATGCAGTGAGACACTACACTGTGTGCAGAATTATTAGGCACGTTGATTTTCTGATCATATTTTTTTTCCAGGCACATTTGACCAATTCCAAACCACAGTAATCCTAATAACTACTATTAATTTAGTATTTAATAATGTATAAGTTATATATAATTGTTCATGAAGGCTGGAAATGAAAAACACCTTATATTCAGTTGTGCAGAATTATTAGGCATGTTTTCTTTTACAGATAAATTGAGCCAAAAAGTCAAAAATTATTAAATGCCCATGAGAAGGATGCGATACTAATGCAATACTAGACATTGCAGTTAAGGCATGACCTTTGGACAGTGAAATGCTCGTTGGGTCAGCAGGGTCAGACAAAAAACATGTGGTGGAGAAAAGACACCTATTAACTGCAAAAGAATGAAGAATTAAGGTGAAGAATTAAGTGTAAAACCATCAGGAACCCTTTAGTCTCCAGCGCCACCATTTTCCAGAGCTGTAACCTACCTGGAGTCTCCAGAAGTGCAAGGTGTCAGGATCTCAGAGACTTAAATTAGGTAAAGAATCCTAAAAAATGACCCCCACTAAATAAGAATCACAAGCTGAAGTGTTGTAAAATACATGAAGAAGGTTTTTTTATAGGCTTTATGGACAGATAGGTTGAGAGTGACTCTTGAAGGACCAGCACCACATCCTCTAGTACCACTGTTTGAAGAATTCATCTTCCAGAATCTGGCAGTACGTTTTGGGAGTTCATTTTTAGTCCATCTCTGCAAAACGGACTTCAGGATGGACTAAAAGGAACTCCCAAAACTTCCTGCCAGGGTTAAATCTCTTTTTGGGCTCAATTTGTCTGTAAAAGAAAACATGCCTAATAATTGTTTTTCATTTCCAGCTTTCATGAACAATTATATATAACTTAAACATTATTAAATACAAAATTAATAGTGGTTATTAGGATTACTGTGGTTTGGAATTGGTCAAATGTGCCAGCAAAAAAAACATGATCAGAAAATCAACGTGCTAATTGTTCTGCACACAGAACAACGTGCTATCGGAAATGTCCTAATTCCCAGTTCAGAAGTCATGATTACGAGCTTGTTGCATACTCAAGTGCCTTGTTGTCGGAATGAACAGGAATCATGGTGAACACCAGATTTATTCTTGTCTATTTATTGGGAAAATCTTATTAAAACCAACATCATATGTAGTGTCCCATGCACCGACAACCATATAAACATTCCAGTCCGTTTTCTGCCGATTCTGTAATTTCATTTTTAAAGTTTATGACATGCCCATCTCGGGAATTTGGGTATCAAAATTATTTCCGAACTTCCCAGTGGTAAACACGACATCATAGGGCGTTCATGTGCAATTTTTACCTATAGGAAACTCATATTTATGATACTTCCGATAGCACGTGAAGGCAGCATAAATAGTCAGGGTTAACAAGATGATGAGACAAAGGTGGATGTAATCAGGCATAATGAGTCTGGGCAATGGGTTGTGGGAAATGTAGTACATGGTGAGATAACCAAGACAGAAGGAGTGCCCTCTGGAAGAAAATCAAGGGCACTCCAGCTGGTGGATGTAACATTTTTTCACACTGGTGCCTCAGGTTGTTTTTTTTGTCTGCGGGTTAAAGCGATCCCCCAGAATGGTATTTTTTTTACAGAGGAACCCCCTCTGAGCGCACGTTTTGGCTGTGATTGGGATTTAAATAGCGATTGGGTGGGTTTTGTTACGCAAACCTGGAAATCCTGGCTGCATCAGTAGCTGACACCCCTCAGGTGTGACGATTGTCTGAAGCCTGGACACACCAGTTTATTGGCTGACACTGTCAATCGAGTCATTGCATGCTCACTCCTCAGGTTTTGCTGAAGTAAGCAGAAACAAAGGAGTATGGCAAAGTATGCAATGCTTTGTTCCCTATTCAGGAAACCCAGAGTTATATATAACTGAGACATTCCCTTTCATAGGTTCATCTGAAGCTGCGTCAGTAGCTGACGGTATGGGAACCCTATACGACAGTGCCATGCTAGAAGTGACTGTGACTGAACACAAACGGACCGAAGAAATTCTTTCTTTCTTTCTTTCTTTTTATTTCGAACAACAACAAAAATATATATATATATAATAAAAACAAAGTAAAACATACAACATTTGTGTTACCAAATAGACGCAATATCAAAATAAAATTTCATGTGTTCGAAAAGGAGCGGGATGAAGCAAAAGCTTGTTATTTTCCCACCCCTTATATAACCATACAAAATTTCATCAAAATTGTATTCTCACCACATACATCATATACTTATTGCACAACAACCATTGCACAAATACATTAAATAAAAAAATAAGAAAAAATATCTTATACTCAATCTTTTAACCCACCCTCATTATTCTTGTTCCACCTCATAACCTTTTATTAACTTGATTTTATACAGCTTTTTAAACTGTTTAAAGTTTGTACAGTATTTTAACACCTGTTCCAACTTATTCCACAACCTCACCCCACATATAGTGATGCACATACTTTTCAGAGTAGTTCTTATATTGAGCTTTTTAAAGTTTAATTCATTTCTCAAATTATACCCACCCTGCCTCTCCATAAACATTTTTTGTATATTCTCCGGAAGTAAATTATTTCTTGCTTTAAACATGACTTGTGCCGTCTTAAATTTAACCAAATCCAAAAACTTTAATATATATGATTTCAAGAATAATGAATTTGTGTGTTCAAGATATCCAACATTATTTATAATTCTGATTGCTCTCTTTTGTAATGTGCATAACGACTGTAGGTTGGTTTTGTAGGTATTTCCCCAGATTTCCACACAATAACTTAAGTACGGCACTATGAGTGTATTATACAGCATATAGAGTGATTTATTATTCAAAATATATCTTGTTTTATTTAGTATTGCTATAGTCTTTACCAATTTTGCTTCAATGTGTTTTATATGTGGTTTCCAGCTAATGTTGTGGTCTAAAATAACACCAAGAAATTTATTTTTGTAGACTCTTTCTATAATAATATTATTAATTTTCAATTCTATTTCAGGTTTAATATAATTTCCAAATAACATAATCTTTGTTTTAGCTATTTTTAGTGATAATTTATTTACATCAAACCAGCGTTTTAATTTAATCATTTCATTTGCTAATGCATTCAGAAGCTGCTGTAAGTTTTCCCCTGAACAAAAAATATTTGTATCATCAGCAAACAAGATAAATTTTAATATATTTGATACTCTACAAATATCATTAATATACACTATGAAGAGTTTTGGGCCAAGGACCGATCCCTGTGGTACTCCACAAGTCATATCCATACACACAGATTTTTGATCACCAATTTCCACAAATTGTTTCCTGCTTCTCAAATAGCTCCTTACCCAGTTCAATCCAATTCCTCTGATTCCATACCTCTCCAATTTATGTATTAAAATATCATGATTTATGGTGTCAAATGCTTTCTTTAAATCTATAAATATTCCTAACACATATTTTTTAGTATCTATACAATTAGTAATTTCCTCAATTAATTCCATTAAAGCTAAAGATGTTGATCTGTTTGTCCGGAATCCGTATTGACTCTCCTCAAGCAATTTGTTTATCTAATCTTTCTGTAAACAGTTTTTCCAGGATTTTGGAGAACTGTGGAAGTATAGAAACAGGCCTGTAATTTGTGAAAAGGTGTTTATCTCCTGTTTTATATAATGGAATTACTTTTGCTACTTTCATTTTTTCTGGAAATGTACCAAGTTGAAAAGACAAATTAGCAATATGAGTTAATGGTTCTGAAATTTCTTCAATCACTTTTTTTACTATACTCATATCAATATTATTCCAGTCCACAGAATATTTATTTTTGCAATTTCTTACTAGGTCTACTATCTCGTTCCTTTCCACTGCTCTTAGAAAAATAGAGCTTGGGTTTCTATCCCAAAGATCCTCCACCACTCCTACTGATGTTTCTGAATCATTTATTATTTTTGCTAAATTTGGTCCCACATTTACAAAAAAATTATTGAACACATTAACCACATCTTTGTTTTTTAGTATCTTATTATTATCAACAAAATAATCCGGATAAATTATATTTGTATTTTTTGTTTAATTTCTAATTATACCATTTAGAATGTTCCTGTAATGACGAAGTAGAGGCAAGCGGATCCATCTGCAGAACTTTATTAATACAGATGATGAAACAAGGAATCTCAGAAGTAAACCACAAAGGAAACACGTAGCAACATGCAGCGTGGCAAAACAACACTTCACAAAGAACAAAGAACAAGGCAGTCCAGATAAAGGGTGGATAATGATAAACAGGTGGATGTGAGGATAATGAATAGACAACCAGACAGGGCTGGGAACTAATGATAGCAGAGGGGAATGATGGAAATTGCAGTTCTAGAACTCCGGTGACAAGGAGCGTGTGAGACCGGAGGGAGGTGAAGACGCGCACTCAGTGACAGGTGTGCGCTCCGTGACAGAGCCACCTCCCTGCGAGCGGCTCCGGAAGCGAGGACCTGGACGACGGGGTCTACCACGGGGTCTGGGAGCAGGACGATCTGGGTGAGTTTGATGGTAAGTGGTAAGAACAGCAGGGTCCAGGATATCCTGAGATCTGACCCAGGAACGTTCCTCAGGACCGCAGCCCTCCCAGTCAATCAGATATTGTAGTACCCTGCCGCGGCGTCTGGAGTCCAGGATGTCTCGTATCCGGTACACCTCCTCGCCTCCGACTTCAATTGGACCTCCTCTCTCCTGGGAGCGGCAGCGGGTCTGAGAAGAGACATATGAAAAGTGGGTGAGATTTTATAATGTGCTGGGAGAGCCAGACGAAACGAGACCGGAGTGATCTGCCGAAGGATCTTGAAGGGCCCAATGAAGCGAGGGGAGAGTTTCTTGCTGGGGAGCTTTAAACGTAAATCACGGGAGGAAAGCCACACCCACTGTCCGGACCTGTACCTAGGACCCTCACGTCTCCTTTGATCTGCATGAAAACGAAAGCGGCGGATGGCACGTTGCAGATGGACATGAGCGGTATTCCAAGTGGCCTCACTGCGTTGCAACCACGTATCCACCGCAGGGAGGTCTGACGGCTCTCCAGCCCACGGGAAGAGAGGGGGTTGAAAACCTAGGACACATTGGAAAGGTGTTAGACCTGTGGCTGGCTTTACCAGGGAATTCTGGGCATACTCAGCCCAAACCAGGAATCGGCTCCAGTCCTGTTGGTTCTCATGACAGTATGTCTGCAGAAAGCGAATGAGGTCCTGGTTCAACCTTTCAACCTGACCGTTAGACTGTGGGTGGTATCCGGAGGTGAGGCTGACGTTGATATTGAGCTTGGAGCAGAGTCCACTCCAAACACGTGAGGTGAACTGAGGACCACGGTCGGAAACGATGTCCTCGGGGATGCCGAAAAGACGAAACACATGATTGAGAAGCTCCTCCGCAGTCTGCATGGCAGTAGGTAGACCCTTAAGGGGGATGAACCGACAGGACTTGGAGAAGCGATCCACGACTGACAGAACTGTGGTAAATCCCTGAGACTGAGGTAAATCCGTTACGAAATCCACAGCGATGTGCGACCACGGGCGTTGAGGAACTGGAAGTGGCTGTAAGAGACCGGCTGGTTTAAGGTGGGAAGATTTAACTGTGTTACAGATGGGACATTGATGGATAAATTTGATAACATCAGCCCGGAGTGTGGACCACCAGAAGCGGTTGGAGACTAACTGTACCGTAGCCGAGATACCTGGATGTCCAGCGCTGGGAGTGCAGTGAACCCATTGAAGTACCCGCTCACGGAGCTCGAGTGGCACGAAAAGGCGATCCACAGGACACTCGGGCGGTACAGGAAGAGCTTGTTGAGCCTCAGTGACCTCCGAGATGATATCCCACTGCACAGGTGCCACGATCAGAGTGGGTGGTAAGATGGTTTCTGGTTGGCTGATTTCGTTGGAATCCTCGAACTGACGAGACAGGGCATCGGCCTTCCCGTTTTTGGACCCAGGTCTGTATGTGATCCTGAAATTGAAACGAGAGAAAAATAGTGACCATCGAGCCTGACGAGCATTCAAATGCTTGGCGGACCTGATGTATTCGAGGTTTCGGTGGTCCGTGAGGACGGTGAAAGGTTGACGTGCCCCCTCCAGCCAGTGCCTCCACTCCTCCAGAGCAGCCTTCATGGCTAGAAGTTCCATAATTCATAATTGCGTTCCGCCGAGGTTAACTTGCGGGAGTAAAAGGCAGAGGGAAACATTTTCGCAGGATTACCGTGACGTTGGGACAGAATCGCACCCACTCCAGTGTTCGAGGCATCCACTTCTACGATGAACTCCCTCTCCGAGTCTGGATGATGGAGGATGGGTGCGGCAGTGAATCTCTCCTTCATGTGATTATATGCTGCAGTGCACTCAGGAGACCACCGGAAGCGCTTTCCCCCTCCTCGGAGAAGAGATGTGAGGGGAGACACAATGAGACTGAAGTTACGGATAAATCTACGATAAAAGTTTGCAAACCCCAGGAATCGCTGTAATTCTTTCACAGAAGAAGGTTGAGACCAGTCCACCACGGCTTTAACCTTGCTGTCGTCCATGAGAACCCCCTCAGCGCTGATGACATATCCCAGGAAGGTGATCCGAGTCTGATTAAACTCGCATTTCTGAGTTTTGGCGTATAGCTGATTCTCAATCAAGCGCTTGAGAACTGCACGCACGTCCCGTACATGATCGTCGAGGGTCTCTGAAAAAATCAGAATATCATCAATATAAACAATCACATTCTGATTCAGCATGTCACGGAAGACCTCATTAACGAAAGACTGGAATACAGAAGGACTATTAGACAGCCCGAACGGCATAACTTGATATTCATAGTGGCCTGTGGTCGTAGAAAAGGCCGTCTTCCACTCGTCACCCCTCCGTATGCGAATGAGGTTATAGGCATTCCTCAAATCTAGTTTGGTGAAGTAACGAGCTGAGCGAAGCATCTCCAGAGCTGCAGGGACTAAAGGCAGGGGATAACGATACTTCAGTTACCTCATTGAGACCACGGAAATCGATGCAGGGCCGGAGACTCCGTCCTTTTTGACGAAGAAAAACCCCGCTGATGCCGGAGATGTGGAGGAGGTGATAAATCCCTTAGCAAGCTGTTCCTCGATATACACTCTCATAGCCTCTGTCTCCGGTCGTGAAAGTGGATACACACGGCCGTGCGGGGGAACGGCGCCAGGTAGAAGTTCAATAGCGCAGTCGCTGGGCCGGTGCGGAGGTAAAAGTGAAGCCTCTCTCTCGCTGAATGCCTGGGCTAGATCGTGATATACAGCAGGCACACCTTGCAGATTCACTCTCACGCGAACTGTGGCTAGATTCAGGACCATGGAGAGCAGGCAGACAGTGGTCATGACAGAAAGGGGACCATTCAGTGATTCTCCTGTCGCTCCAGGAAATTAGAGGGTTGTGTCTCTCCAGCCATGGCAATCCCAAAATCACTGGATGAAGGGGTGAGTTGATCGTGTACAACTGAATTCTCTCCGTGTGACGAGATCCGGAGTTGAGCGTGAGAGGCTGCGTGATGTATTGAACCTCCCCTGTCCCCAGGGGGCGTCCATCCAGAGCGGCCACTGCCACATGAGACTCACAAGGAATGAGAGAGATATTTTTAGACAAGGCAAACTCCAAATCGATAAAATTACCAGCGGCACCAGAGTCAATTAAAGCTCTTGTTTCACAATTATTTCCATTAAAATAAAATGAAACCTCGAGGGTTAGAGAGTTGGGAGACTTAATCAAAGGACTCACCGCAGAAGTATCACGGGATCGGGATCTCACAGGACATGAAGCTCTCTGATGACCGGCCTGGCCACAGTACAGGCATAATTTATTCCGCTTCCTTCTCTCACGTTCCTCCGTAGTGAGATGTGTGAAGCCGACCTGCATGGGCTCGTACTCCGTGCCCGAGGAAGGATAGGCGAGCAGACTGGATGAGAGAGGCGTACGTCGAGAGCGAATGAGGTTATCGAGACGAATGGCCAGCTCCATTAGTTCTCCAAGAGACATCCCCTCGTCACGACAAGCCAGTTCCCCCTGCAGATTAGTCTTTAGACCCCTTCGATACAGCAGTTTAAGAGGTTCCTCGGTCCACCCCGTCTGTGCTGCCAGGGTGCGGAAGGAAAGCGTGTAATCAGCCGCGGTGGAATCTCCTTGACTTAATGCGAGAAGCAGTTCCCCTGGTTCCTTGCCGCCCGCGGGATGTTCAAACACCTCTCTGAATTGAGACATAAACACATTATAGGAGGGAAATGTATGATGACCACCTGACCAGAGAGCCGTTGCCCACTCCAACGCCCTCCCGGTGAGTAAAGAGCAGATAAATGAAACGCGGGACGCGTCATTGGGGTACAGCTGGGGTTGCTGGCTGATGAATAATTCACACTGCAACAGAAATCCTCTACAGGCAGCCGGTGAACCATTAAACTTCTCAGGTAGAGATAATCTGGGATTGTTTGAAGCGGTACTCACGCTTGATGAGAGGTGCGCAGGTGCAGCGGGAGCTTGAACTGAGTGAGCGTCCGCGCTCTGTAGAGTGAGAGCATGAACTGACTTGACAAGTTCCTCTGTGAGATTCGTCAACTTGACCAGCTGTTGTTGGTGTGTGACTAACACAGATGCCTGGGCACGAACCTCAGAAACAAGACTCTGGAAGTCTGCTGGATCCTGTGGTGGTGAAGTGTTCTGTAATGACGAAGTAGAGGCAAGCGGATCCATCTGCAGAACTTTATTAATACAGATGATGAAACAAGGAATCTCAGAAGTAAACCACAAAGGAAACACGTAGCAACATGCAGCGTGGCAAAACAACACTTCACAAAGAACAAAGAACAAGGCAGTCCAGATAAAGGGTGGATAATGATAAACAGGTGGATGTGAGGATAATGAATAGACAACCAGACAGGGCTGGGAACTAATGATAGCAGAGGGGAATGATGGGAATTGCAGTTCTAGAACTCCGGTGACAAGGAGCGTGTGAGACCGGAGGGAGGTGAAGACGCGCACTCAGTGACAGGTGTGCGCTCCGTGACAGTTCCATAAACCTTTCATATTATTTTTATTAATCTCTAATATTTTATTGTAATATTCTTTTTTACACCCCCTCATAATACTAATTAATTTATTCTTATACTTTTTATATTTATTTTCAGCTTCTTGGGTGCGATATTTAATAAAGTGTCTATATAGTGTGTTTTTCTTCTTACAGGCATTTAATAATCCTTTTGTGATCCATGGACTATTTAAATTAACTGACTACTGTTTAAGAAGATATAATCTAGGAACTAAAGGCCAGTTGTTCAAAAAGTTTCATCTGGATCAGAATTATCTGGATTTGGAAATCCCATGTTTTGATATCCAGGATCAGGTAATCCATCTTACTTTTGTGCCGCTGATCCAGACACGCCTTTTCAGATGACCAAATCTGGATTACTAGTGGTCTACAGAGCCCCTAAAGGGACATGGTGATGGAAAAAATATAAGATGGGGTAAAAACATTTAAATGCTTTTTGGGTTTTCTCAGAAAATTTTTGTGTAGCGTCACCCAAGAAACTTTGTATTCACTCGCAAAGAACTTTTGATGGCTCATCTCTTATGATTGTGCCAATGTAGTTTACAAATCCATATCTAAATTATAAAATGTTATTAAAGTGAGTGTAGAGGCCCAGCCTGCCACCATACAAATATCTTCTTACCCATTGCAACATGTTTTGGTTTATAGTCACGTACAGTAAACAAAGAAATAACTCATTTGATTTTTGCCATTGGCATGTGTGGTTACATTTTCAACATCCTCACAGGACAAAGCCTGTGCACTCTCTCAACTTACAGAAAGAGGACAAAACCACTGCAACACCACAACTTGAGAGTGGAACGTAGAGGAAGCAACCTTAGGGACCCTATCTTAGGTCACAAAAAGATTTTTACCAAACCAGTAAGGAAATCCTTATAGGATGTGCCCACAGACAAGGCCTGCAAATCACCAATATATTTGAAGCCAACCAACTTTAGAGTCAGAAACCTCTAAGGGGCTGACATGTACAGAAGCCTTGTCATCTTGGAGCACCAAACCCCACCTAGAGAATCATACAATAACGAACTCTCAGAGTTTTGACCCAAAACAGTCTCGTGTGAAACAGGCCCAGGGGAATCACCGGTGAAGCAGCTATGAGACTCAAAAGTCTGTGAATCAGACTCGCATTGACGTCCTGCCCTTTTTTGAAAGGATTTAGACAGGTGTGAAAGGATAGAGCACAAGCAGGTGACAGCCATGCCTAATTCTACCCCTAGAAACACGGTCTGCTGCCTTGGCAGTAGACCAGTCCACTGGGGATTCAACCTCAAGCCCAGGCATCGCAAATCATCAAGAACCGTGTCTTGATGCTGACACACCAAGTCCTTGGATTGTACTACAATCAAACAGTTGTCAGGGTAGTTCAGCACACAGGTGCCCTGGAGTCACAAACAGAGCCAGAGGAGCATCCATGCACTATGTAAATGTGCAAGGTGCTAAAGCCCTTTACCCCTTTTCTATGGTTCGGAGGACCCAGGATGACAAATTTGGCAGAAGGCGCCACACTGCCAGATCGACCGGGAAAGGCGTGGAGAGAGAGTCTGCAGCGTCTCCAACCATGACATGAGATATGACTAGTATAAAATTGTTTTGCAGGTGCTACCCTCCTTTTCCTGACTAAAGCTGGGTGCACATTTTATGATTTATTTCGTCCTTTATGACTGCTTGTCAGACTGTACGAACAGGATCCCTGCTGTAAGCCTGGTCACACTGTAGGATATCGGTTGTCAGTCCAGACGCATTAAAAATGGATGCATGCAAGAACACTCGTCCGGTGGTTTTACATGCAGGATTGAAATGGTGACTAGCCAACAAAAACAATCTCCAGCGTTAATTTTTATCATGGCCTGATGGTTTTTTGTTGTCTCACTAATTGCATCATAAGGTCCTGCGCTCCTATTGGTTTTTGATTGGTTTCGACTGTGCATCAAATCTTCTGACAATGCCAGAATTTCGTTGGAGGTCAAATTTGATCACAACGCTCATTGATCGCTGTTGGCGAACATGCCAAACTAATCAAAGACTTCAGATTTTTGCCAAGGATCAAAGCGATCTTTTAGGATTCTCAAAATTGGTCTCAGTCATGGCCAAAATCATACAGTGTGAACCCGGCTTAAGAGATGGCTTTTCTGAGCCAAATGCCACGAAGACTCAATCGCCAACCTCAGATTCAATGCTCTTATGTGGGTAATGGTGCAGCATCTAAAAAAAAAAAAAACGTCCTGGAGTGCAGCCAAATAGGACTAACCAACGTTGTTCAGCAGGGTTTAGATGTCTTCCATGAAGAATCTAAAGAAGAAGCAACCATCTTTTCATCCGCTGACATCATAAACCATATACCCCAGCTCCATTAAACCCACGATGGTGCTGGTCAAAATATCGGATCACCAGAGCCCTGTCTCATGGAGTAACTTGACAGCCTCAAAAAACAGTGACAGGAAGTGACCGATCTCCCTTCGGAGCAAAGCAGCTGAGAGCAAAGCACTTTAACTTGAACGTTTTTACAGTGTATTTAATCAAAAGTACCTTTGAGTGCTGCTCGAGCATAAGAAATGACCAGGCACTTCACACACTTATACACTGATCAGGCATAACATTATGACCACTTTCCTAATATTGTGTTGGTCCCCCTTTTGCTGCGAAAAACAGCCCGACTTGTTTGTTCAGCACATCCCACAGATGCTCGATTGAATTGAGATCTGGGGAATTTGGAGGCCAAGTCAATGCCTCAAACTCGTTGTTGTGCTCCTCAACCCATTCCTGAGCCATTTTTGCTCTGTGGCAGGCGCATTATGGTCTTTATGGTCTTTATGGTCATGGTCTACCACAATGCTTTGGTAGGTGATTCATGTCAAAGTAACATCCATATGGATGGCAGGACCCAAGGTTTCCCAGCAGTACATTGCCCAAAGCATCACACTGCCTCCGCTGGCTTCGCTCCCCACGTGCATCAATTAGCCTTGGCCGCCCATGACCCTGTCGCCGGTTCTCCACTGTTCCTGACTGACCACTGCAGACCAGGAACACCCCACAAGAGCTGCAGTTTTGGAGATGCTCTGACCCAGTTGTCTAGCCATCCTAATTTGGCCCTTGTCAAACTCACTCAAATCTTTACGCTTCACCTATTTTTCCTGCTTCTAACACATCAACTTTGCAAACAAAATGTTCACTTGCTGCCTAATATATCCCACCCACTAACAGGTGCTATAATGAAGAGATAATCAGTGTTATTCACTTCACCTGTCATAATGTTAAGCCTGATCGGTGTAAAGCACCTCAGACAATCGACACAACTGGGAGGAGTGGTATCAGCTACTGACGCAGCATCAATTGAAGCTATGAAAGTGTCTGTGACTGTTTATTTTCAGTGGGGTACAAAAAATCAGTTGCCAAAATCTCCAACAACATCCACATTGACTGGTAAGTTGAAGTTGGTGAACATTATCTCACATGATTCGCATACTGTAAACATAAGGAAATCAAAACTATAGCCGCCTTTCCACCGCAGGAATGTTCCCCAGGAACTAGGGACTTTGGGGTGGTACTCATGGAAACCGGGGTCTAAATGAAATTCTGGGTAAATATATCCCCCTCACAACGGCCCTGCTCGCGAGGTAGTACTTTTTCAAAGTTCAGGAACTTTCGGGGGTGGGACTTGGGCACTGAACATGCTGATTGGTTGAGCTTACGCAGCATTTTGATTGGTCGCCTCGACGCAGCATTTTATTTCAACCAATATTTTTAAAAGTCTGTTGCAGTAAGAGTTGATTGCTATTCAAATCCACAATGGAGTTTAAAAAATATGACCAATGTGCCGATGACGAGGTTCAAGCTTTATTCAATTTATTTGCAAAGGACGCAATCCAGTGGGAACTGTAAAGTCGACGCGCGCAGTCCTACGTCATCGGACTAAAAACGCAGACAGACAGCAGGTCTGGGGAAAAAAAAGTGAATGGGAAAAAAGTTCCTGGGACAAATTGTTCCGGATAATTTCGGTGGAAACAGGGCTTATGTATCTTCAAATTCAGAAACAAGTTACAGTAAAATGAATGGTGCACTTTAACTACAGCCAATCAGAAACTCATCTGAATTAAATCATCTTGACTTGCCACTAATGTTACCTTAAAAGAAAAGATGCATGACAATCTTTCATTTTGTCAGTGACTTTCCTGCTCGAGATCTGGTTGTCCAGATCTAATTTATTCTGGTTGAATAAATACATTTTCCAATGAAAGCCTTGCCATATGGAACATTATGTACATGGCTGTACGTGCAACATTTTATGCAAACTGAAAATCCTAATCCAGAATGAATTGACATTTTTAAATCGCTAACACAATAGGGGTAGCAAAATCCATCATTTTAAATCTTACTTTGCTTTAATGCATTTACACACAACACTGCACAATGAATGCTGCACAGTTCAATTAGGCAATATGACACACAGTTTATACAATATAATAAAGCATTACTTTAAACATAATCGTGTTAAATCCTAAATGGTTATTATAGAATTAAATAAATTATTTATTTCACCCTGTCCAATTAGGATAGTCGATTGATAAAGGTGGACCCTCTAATTACCCCTTACCCTGACACTGAATGAGGGCACAGACACAATTTAATCCAGCCTACGAAAAGACACAGGTGAATGTTTCAGTGCCTTTGTGGGATGACCCCAATAGATTACAGTGATAGCAGAGTGGTCAGACATTTGATTATCAATTTATTTTTAAATTGATGAGAAAATTCATGAGGAAGACTTCAACTTATTTCCTGAAAAAGTAAAAGCTTTCATTGCTGTATCATTTAGCAATAGCACCAGATGCTTCTGATCCTCAGCTTCCTCCGTTTGGAGCTGCACATGGTCCTTCTCCAAATGACATTTTAGTCTGCCCTTCAATATTAACATTTCTGGGCTATTTTTATAACTAGGAAGAGATGAGAATAACATTTCCTTAATGTTAATGTTTTTTGAGTGCTACACAACCATCTGTTGTGTAAAATCAGACAGACTTTTATGCAGCGGCTATTAGCACCAAGTGAAAATAGCAACTAGATTCTATTTACACTAAGTAAAAATAGTGATATATTCTATTTACACCCTATAAAAGTAGCAGTTCTTTGCAATATTTGAAAATAGTAATTACATGCCATTTATACTTTATTTTGACAGATATATACTATTTGCACCCCAGTATTGTTGTACATTAACAGGATGCATTAATAACAGAGTGTAAATGATTATATTTATTAAAATTATTAAATGGATGCCGCCTTAATGGGACAATAAAAGCCCTCCCTACACTGACCCCTAACCCTACCAAATAAATGTTTTTATTATTATTAAACATTTCGTTAGGCACTTTATTTCCACTTTTAGAATATTTTCTTAATTTTTATTGAAAGTAAATGCCTTTCCGATGTGATATGTGAAGGGCAAAGGGAGAAGAGCAAGCTCTGCAAAAGGTGGATTCGAACCCGGGTCGATCGCGTAAAAAAAAGATCCTAAAGCCTTAAGGCCTGTTCACACCGGGACGATTTTCATGGACTTTAACGCCGAGATTTAACACCTTGTGACTGAACAAAAGGCGCCAAAGTGAGTGTGCACACCGACGCGCAAAACACCAGGCGTAAAAGCATCATTTAAAAAAAAAAAAAAATGGGTTGATTTTTTTTGTTTTGGCATGGCGCGTTAAAAACTGTCCGACCAATGAGATCGACGCTTTTGTTCACATGCCTGGAGCTGCGGAAGTTACAGTAAAACATGACTTGGTGGCGCTCAAGCACAAATGGTCTTGCCCAGCACACATTGATACGACGAAGAGGAAGTAAGTAGACGAAGAAGAAGATGAGCCGCTGCTTGCCAGTTAGCAAAAAGTGCGTGAATGGTTTTGGCAAGCACGTAAATACTGTCTCTCTTCTTCTTCTGTGTGACAAGCGAGTGTCAGAAGCCTAAAGTGGCGCAGCACCACCTTGTGTACCGGGAGCGCATCTACTGAATTTGTACGTTCACTCGGCGTATCGCCAGTGAAAATCGATAATCGGCCCGGTGTGCACAGGGCTTTACGCTTTACTGATTACGCCACTGAAGTTGTTGAAATCCACGCGATTTTTTAAATCTTGTTTGGTCCAACCAGGCATTTTTAGGCTGAGTTAAACAAGGCACGCTATTAGCACTTGGTGTCAATAGACACTCTGTTTCTTTTAAGTTGCTGTCAGGAGACAGAGGCCATGTAATAACAACAAGCTAGTTTTATTGTCATTACAAATAAGGACAGATTGGACATGCCATAGCGGTGTAGGCATCCCATTTTTCTTTTTTACCTCATAAAAACTGCATTACAAAGAATCTGTTAAAGAATCCCAAGACAAACACCTAAAACAGACCTTCTTTTTGAGACCTCTGTTTGACCTCTTCCTTGAACAGCAGGACTGAAATCATCTCTAAAATCCACAGGGACTGCCTTTACATTTCAAAATGCACCAGATCAAAACAATGCCAGATGGACTTATAATCAAACGCTATTTCATTGCATAATTCTACATAATGTATGTAACACATACATTTGACTATTATGTTGTAATCACTCATTGTTTATTTCCTTTTTAATAACCATTCAATAGTTCATAGGAATTATGGAGTGTATCAGTGTTAATGGTTTCTCATTTCTCAAATTATGGTATTAATCAAATCTGTGTAAAATATATCATGTTCATATTATCGAAATCATGTCCAAATTAAACCCTGCTACAGCGGAAAAGTTGGAAACCATGTGACTAATAAGATAACAACTATATATAACCACTTGAGAAATATATAAACATATATCCATCTCATGATTTTTCTTTTATAGGGTTTGGTCTATGTATTAATTAATGTTTCAGACCTGCATACTATGGTTAACTAAAATCATGTGCATGGCATGTTTGGTCGTTCCCCATTTGTTAATTTACATTACACTTTGCTAACTCTGTGGCACATTAGCATTATAAGAATCTTGAAGGTTCTTCTCTTTAGCACCCAATCAAATTACATATTCAAATGCCTTTTTGGAAGACAAAGGATCGTAAAATGTTCCCTTCAAAAGCCTAAGTACGATTGGCTCACTGACCTCTAGGAGGAGAGGCTATCCTCAGAGGTTAAAGGGGTGGTAAACCATGATTTCACTATTCTAACTTTAGCTAGCGTGTAATGTTGCTGCTTGAGCATAAACAACATCTGCAAAGTTACAACGTTCAAAGTTTAAAGCAAAGGGAGATATTTGCTTTTAAAGAAATCAGTTTCTAAGAACTACAGCAAACGGCCAGTAGGCGACTACACACATTCCTCCAGGGTTGGTGACATCACCAGGCCCAATATTTACATAAACCCCTCCTCCGAGAATATTAAATAAGGGGGGGTGAGGCCATTTTGTATCGCGGCGCTGTTGTGGTATAGTTAGGCTGGAGTGTTGTTGCCGCGATGCCGAGGAAACGCTGTTATTTTCATCCGGATTGCAGGTCTGGGGTACTTGCTCTGTTCAGCCTTCCTTGGGACGGGGGTGCGTTGCAGAGCGTTTAACATACAGCATGTTATATGCACGTGTGTTTGAGTCAGCGGGGAATCAGGCACGCGCAGGGTTCCCTGCAGCACATCTAACAGAGGAAAACATCCACCGTCTTCGCGATTTCAATGCCAGATTTGCACAACGTTAGCTGCGTGAAAAAAACACTGCCGGTGCGTGGATGCACGACGCGCGCGCTGCACATTTCACGGAGGACAACACAATCTTCCACAAACTTCGCGAGTTCAATACAGGATATGCACAACGGCTTGTCCTGAAAGCTGGATTTACAAACAGAAGCTGTTCACGGGCCACAACCTGTAAGTCTGATTTATTTTTCATCGATGTGTTTTCCTGTAATAGGTTGTAGCAAGGAAGTAAACAGATGACAACGCTGTTCTGCAAACCAGTCTGTTAAATGCTCATTCATACTTAACGTTATCCGACGAACACCTAACGTTACAAACACTAACGTAAAATCTCAACAGTGAACCTGGCATTAGTGTAAATGATTCTTTGATTAGAGCTTTTATGTATTGTTTATCTACAGGCATGCTAAACATGGTTCTGTGTGTGATTTGGCTAACTTACTAGTTAAAGCCAGTGCTTAGTGTTCGTTTTGGATTAACGTTAGTTCTTGCGACAGATATTTGGCTATAATCGTTCTAAAAATACAAAAGTTAAAGTGCCATTCAGTAGCGGTCATTATAGATCCGCAGTCTTTACTCTTGAGGACTGAACAGGTTCTGCTCGATCATCTTCACTCAAATGTTCTGGGTCTGATTCGGGCGGTAAGGGGCGTGAGGTTTCCGACGTGCACTAGGCGGTTAGCGAATCACAACACACTGGGCCAGCTAACCAATCTGAGCCCACTGCGTATTTTTGAGGGACTGGCTTCATACAACCCGGAAAGCATCAGACCGTTTTACAAGGAGGGACAGAGCAGTGTAGAATAAAGGTCAAATATATGAAAAATAAGGCAATTTTTTTTTTAAACGAAGCATGAACACATGTTACAGTGCACCCCACAAACACAGTCAAGCCTTCAAAAGAATGTGTTTTACCACCCCTTTAAAAAGGCCCCCGCACAGATCCAACTCTTCTCTCTTGCAACTATGACCTGACCATGCTGCATCTGCTGGCTCCCACCTGGCCAAGTCAAACTAACCATGTAAGTTCATCATATCTTCTTCTCTCAACACGGAAGGAATCGATTGCAACTGCAACACCATCGGACCGAACTATCAAGACTTTCTCCTGTGACAGTATGTCCGGACGTTCTTCAACCGCTCAGGCAAATGCAAGTAATGTACGATATACAAAACGCTGTTTAGTTAGTTAAAGCTGTGAACCCCTTAGTTCAAACAAAGGAGCTTGCAGTAATAATTGATGGTTCTCCCAGGTGTTAGACTCTTTTTCCATAGCGTCAATCCTCTGTTCTGATCCGGGGGGGTTTTCAGTCATTTTCACTTTCCATTCTACCCCATGTATGTGTGCTTGCGTGTATGTGATTCTGTTAGATTAGTTATGTGTTTGTGATTTAGTGAATAAAACTTGTGCACAATACATATTTGGTTCTGACTCCCTACCTGCAAATAAATTGTCACTTAAAGGTGGGGTAAGTGTTATTTCAAAATTGCTTTATAAAAGTGTCTCGGGCCGTGGACCAAAACAAACTTGTAGCCAATCAGCAGTAAGGGGCGTGTCTACTAAAGATGGGGAGAAGAGAGCGCTCAGTGCATGTCATTATTCAAAAGACATGACACATGACGGACAGAAAGAGAGAGAGGGCAGATAAAAAAAAAAATTGGAAAATGTCTAAGGATCAAAATAAGGCTTACAATCAGGCAAGAATCTTTCCAGCAGGGGAGAGAACTCAAGGAGCGAAGGCAGAGGTTGCTTTTTTTCTTCTCGATACGCGAGTAACATTGGTTTTGTTTTGTTTCACAGAACTAATATATGCTAGCTTTTGCTTGAATACGCTTGTGTGTCATGTTTGCTTGTTTGTCCATTTGCGATCGTATCGTCGTTCACTTCAGCGATGATAAAGACCCATTCATTTCCACATCCTATAAACCACTGTCTGTTTCAAGCGTCAGCTCCCAAAGTGTGTCTGAAATGTAAGACAATAAACTCCTAATATATGTTTGTTTCCTCTCTTCGTGATCGATATAACCCTCTAAACTTGTCATAATTGTAATATGTTTGTTAGTTGGACTGACGTGCTCAGTCTAACTAACATGAATTAAGGACTTGAAATAAGGACAGCCACAAAAACAACTGTGTCCACGCTAGAGGTCTTCACGGGTTCAGAAATTCGATCTGCCACTGACGATGTTAGCATTACTTATTTGCTTCTTATTTCCAATCAACGCGGGTATTGCACACAAATTTAAACAGACCCAGGACCTGAAGTAATAGATTGGGACCCGACCCAGACCCGGCTGAATATTTAAAATATAAACCTCTAGTCCATGCCTTTTCAGCGCAAATTTTTCACAGTGTGTCTTTGGTAAAGGTTTCTTTAGCACTTACGCGTTACTGTAATTCCACTACTTTTACTGCTACCGAGCATGTAACTAAATTTTTTTTTTTTATCAAGTAACGCAATTACAATTACTGAAATTTAAATGAGTTCGTTACACGTGCTACTCTCTTTTGTGAAACATTCATGCTTGCAGACAAGAAGCTATCATTCTAGAGGGGACAATTATAAAACAGTGGCTAAGCTTTCGTTACAACACTGTTCCAGAACAGTACAACCCAAATATTCTACTCTGTCCTGCTCATTTTTCAGAGGACTGTTTCTAGCCCCTGGGCGAGCACAGACAGTTTTTACCTCATAACAATTGCAAATTTACCAATCTGAAACTTTTGATCTGAAACGTTGATCGATCAGCTTGGTCATCTGCATCATCTGGATCAGATTTGGGCTCAAATTGATACGGTAGACATTATCATGTCATTGCTTTGCTTTGGGAGCTGATGTTCCAAATATGGTAAGAAGTGTGACATTTCCGTCAGATGCATTAGGTATTCGGGCCAATCATAATGCACTGGATTGCTGGCCAATCAGAGCACACCACGTTTTATCGATGAGCTTTGGGAGACGAGACTTGTTAGGCCATTTTAACATTTGTTGATAATCTCATCTCATCTCTATTTAGCTTTACCTTATGAAGCATGTTTGTTAAACCATTTTGTTAAGCTTTTGTTCAATCACATATTCAATTATATGCAGCACCTCAAGGCACATTTGTTTTCTCTTTTAATTAATGTTAATAATTTTTATTTCATTGCGCCTAATGTGAAAAAAAAACAAAACAACAACAACACAGAGACAGTTGTTATTTCGTTTCAAGTATTAAAACTGACTTTTGTACTACTGCTTGATTTGAAGGCCTGTTGCCCTGTTAATTACAATAAATAGGTCTAAAAATTAAGTTTGACAGTTCAGGGCTGCGTTTCCCAAAAGCATCGTAAGCCTAAGTAGATCGTAAAAACGATCGCACAAATCATCTTACACTTATGGACCATTTCCCAAAACCATCGTAACTTAAGTAGTACTTGGAAATCTTAGTAGAACTTCGAGTGCTCTGGAGTAATTGTAACTCAGTTCAACAAAGACAACTACACCTTGGATGGCCTGGGGGTAAGCAGATAAATGTCAAACTTGCATTTTTGGGTGAACTACGTAATATCACTCGTAGAAAACGCTCTTAAGTGCGAAGATCGATCATTATCTGGAAACGCAGCCCAGTACTGTTCATATTTACATTTAAAAAGCAGACATACAAGTAACTTAAAAGTTACTTTCCCTAGTAACTAATTCCTTTTGAGATACAGTAATTGGCCAGATTCAATTACTTTTAAAAGAAGTAACTAGTAACTGTAACTAATTACTCATTTTTAGTAACTTGCCCATCACTGGTCTTTAGTGTTTAGTATGTATTTAACGCAGGTTTTGCACTGGCCCAAGCTGTTAGTAAATCTGGCCCTTGATGTCTTAAACTGCATATCTTGTTACTTATAGCTAATAAGAGTATTTTCACTTTATTTTGGATATTAATATCCACTGCAGAATTTATTACAGCTCATGTGTAAAATAAGTGACTCTTTCAAAATTCCCTATAGAATTAATGAATCCCCTCTGAGTTTCCCTTACATCTATTTGGGTTTGAGCTAAACTCTGCAGGACAGGGCCAGGAGCAGGTTTGGACACCCCTGGCATACCCTATTAAAGTTTAACTAATGACCTACGTATCACAGTTTTTTTCCTTTTTGCTCAAGGATCCTTATGTTGGAGTTTTCAAGAGCTCTTAGTTTGTATTTTGTTCGGTTGTGGAAAGTTGCACATCTTTTTGTTCAGTTTTCTTCTTTTTGGATATATAAGAAATTCCTCAACTGCTCCCCTAGACTGTAACACTAAGCTAATTTTGTGTTCCTGAAAAAGAAAAACCCTGAATAAAGAGAAGCAGTCACAGAGGAAACTCTCATTGCTGATGATGTAAGTTCAGTTTACATGCAAATGACTGATAAGACAATTTAAATGTAAGTAGTGGAAAGTACTCGGTTTGGTTGGCTGATCAATTAAATTCCAATGAATAAACTCCAAATTCATAACTGAACTTTTTAAAAAAAAATGCTTATCTCTAAGCCAACATATTCATATTCCTGAGCTTTAAATAAGTTTTTTTTTTGTTGCCAAGAAAAGATTATATTAATGCATCACTGAGTTTTAGACAATGACTTTCTGAATTGAAAATTAATCCATGGTTCATTTTTTTTTTGGAATGCTACAGTAAAAGTTTTTTTAAAAACCTGTTTTCCCAGCATGCAAAGACATGTGTTGCATTGCTTTAAACAACATCACAAACTAAGTTGCATTTATTAAATTCCAGCATTGGTTCTCAACCCTGTTTCTGGAGTGTCTCCTTTCCAATGTTGGGTGTAATGCATTATTAAGCTATTAATTACTGTATCGCCCTTGGAAAAAGTAAGGGGTTACTATTAATACTTTTTTTTAGAGAAAGTCGTTAAGACAGTAATCTAATTACACTATTATTACACTCTAATCTAATTAGTAAACGCATCTCTATACTATGGAATGCTCATAGAACATTATCCATTTCTATTATTCAAATCAGTTAAATGATTGTTAGGCTGCATTAACTAGGTCAGTGTTTCCCAACCGGGGTGCGCGGCCGTGTGATGAGAGCAGGGGTGCCGTGTAAAAGTCCTTCAAATATATATAAAAAAAATAATTCAAATTTTTCTAATAATTATCTCTTTGTAAACTTTGTTCAATGCATGCGATTGCTGCCGTATCTTCGGATATGACCAGTAATTTTCGCCGTCATCACCCGGGTTTAGTGCCAGAAGAAGTGAATGAGAAGACTCGCGCGCTGTGAGAAAATTTGTCTCTGTGCACTCATCCGAAAGCGCGCACACGTCTCACAGCGCGCAAATATTGAGTTCTCTTTCAAGTCTTGTTCTTGAACGGACAAACTCACACAAAAAGTATGTCAACATGTCCATCTTGATGAGTATTCTAGCAGACATAGTCTGTATATGCCTTAAGTAAACTTTATACAGTCGAGAAAGACGACGCATATCCATGCTTTAGGTCTTAAAGGGGCAGTAGCGTTTACTGCTGTCTGTTTAATGTCAAACAACAAAAGACAAGGACATCACTCACTGCTCTTGATTGAATAGCTTTTGTAAGTTTAATAGGATTAATCTTTAATTTATACACTCAAATATGCAATGCTATTTTACATTCGATCAATTTCTGTATCTGAAAACTAATGTTAGACATACCTGAAAAACCTGAAAAGCATAGTTTATTTTATTAGTATCTTTACTCAATAGTATTTCTTTGTGCTGCTGCTTGTATTTAAATTATTTGTTCTTATTAGTTTTTTTATTTTTTATTTGACATTAGTCCCTTTTTTCCCTGAACATAGCAAATACTGAACCGTACCGAAAGCGTGAACCTAAAACCGTGATACAAACCGAACCGTGAGCAATCTGTACCGTTATATCCCTAGCGTAATGTATGATAGGAGGTGCCACAAAATGGAGAACATTTTCAAAGGGTGCCATGACCGAAAAAAGGTTGGGAAACACTGAACTAGGTCAGCCAGAACCGGGAGCACTTCCCATAACATCTGAAGTACTCGTTACATCATAAGAAGAATGCGATCTACGCCATTGTTAGTCTCTCTATTTATCCCGAGGTTTACTGTAGTCTGCTGGGCCGTATCCAGATCAGATGGTAGACCTGCTCCAGACACGACCACAGCGCAGCCCTGAAGTGTCAGCAGAGATTGTGTCAACTTAGTCTCACATTCTATTTTCCCGATTACTTTTCTCCCCACATTTTTGTTTGAATTAATCTCTTTAAAGGGTTACTTCAGCGATTAGCATTAAGCTTTGTATCAGCAGAAACCTAGTAGTATATTCAAATGATCGTGCCCCCCCCCCACCCCCTCATATCCCCCTGAGACGAGAGATTAATGTATTTTATGTATTGAAAAAAGCCTCAGATGACGCAAATATCGTAATTTTGCGTCACCGGAGACTTTTTAGGCCAGAGGCTAGAGACTACAGCCAGTAGTAGGAGGCATGTTTTCAACCCGCCCACAGGGGTGGGATCTCACTCACAGGCCGCTTGGGCATTCATGACGGAGCGGTCGGAGCAACACGAGTGTTCTCAATGTATTCCTATGAAAGTTAAGCTTCCATAGGCATGAACTGAAAACGTGCCAGACTGGACACACACTGTTAATGAATAAATGACAATGCGGCCGTGAATGAATGCCGGGCGGCTGTGCTCATTTTAGTTTTGGTTTTGAATTAGTGCAAATTCGGGGGCAGGTTGCTTGAATTAGGGTTCATTAGCCACAACAACAAAACAGTACAATGATAAACTCACTTAAAGGGGCACTTTTACATTTTGCTTTGAAAGCAAATCATCCGCGATCATCTGGTCTGTCAGCTCCTCTCTCTCTGATGAATGAGATCTGACTCCTGCTGTGTTTGTGCTGTGACTCTCGTTCAGCTCATGCTGTATTGAGCAGACGCGTTCAGTTTTTAATTGTAGTGTCTGTTCTCTAACTGAACTAAATTATTTTATTACTATAAAAATGAACACGATGGTGAGGTGGTGCCGCGCTGGGCAAGTGATGTAACCTGTGGGAGTTGCCTCGAAGAGCAGCGAAGCAAGTGCATTCTGGGAGTTGTTGAAAAAATGCATTTTCTGTCTTTTCTCAGTCTAGAAGGCACCAACTTCTAAAATAATTTCACATTTCTACTACAAAAATGACCCAATTTAAATACACATTCATCTTTCCGGCGGTGAAGTCCCCCTATAAATAAATTCCCCTATTGGACCGAGCCTTTTATGTTATGGCTGTGACCGACTGTAACATACACTATATACCGATTCACGACCTAGGAAGCTAGGGAGCTGATTGAGACACACTCACGCATTTCTGGCCATTGAGTCTCTACTAATGAGCTGAGGAGTTGAATCAGGTGAGTTTATTAAGGAAACATATGAAAAGTGAAGTTATTAAACGTAATTTCGGGAAGAGTACGCCCATCTAATCTTCCAATTAATACCAAGGTATAAAAACAGCAGCTTACCTCTTCCCGTTGTTAGTTCTTGCAGCATCCCTCCTCCTCCCATGCTCCTCCTTTTTGTACAATTTTGCTTGTTATAGGGGGGAAATCGGAGCTCGGGTATAATATCCTCTCCGAGCTCCTCTATAGCAGACAGCAAGCCAAATCTGTTTACCACTTTCACTAAGAATATATGGGCACACAAACTCGTGAAATGCCTGTTGGGGACTCCATGAACAGGGTTGAGAACCACTGCTTTATTATTGTCATTATTAATATTAATATACATTCTATACTCCACCATAATGACAATACACTTTTTTTATATATTTTGTTATTTCATTCAGTGGCATTAAACATTTTTAAGACCAAAGTGTCGAAATACTTTCTGGCCCAAATAGATACTATTCAGTGGGGAATTCACAGGTTCACCAGTATTTGTAGACACATTGGTAGAAAATTGAATGAGTTGTAAAACCTTCCACTGATAAAGTCTATAGGTCTGGGCTGCATTTCCCGATAACGTTGTCTCTTAGCGCACTACGAAGACTCTAAAGCCGGTATAACTTAACTAAAGGTATCCCATTTCTAGGCGTGTTCCCCGAACTATATCTTAGGAGGTTGCTTAAGGTATACCTTCTTAAGTGTGACGTTACATTTATGCATTTGACAGACGCTTTTATCCAAAGCGACTTACATTGCATTCAAGGCACACATTTTACATTTTGTCAGTTCTTGCTTTCCCTGGGAATCGAACCCATGATCTTGGCGTTGCTAGCGCCATGCTCTACTGTTTGAGCTACAGGAAAGCCGTTAGCAGGTGCTGTCTGTGGCGGCGGTGTTAAATTAGTTTATCAGTTGCTAGAAAATTGATTATTCACTCTACACTCTTAAAAATAAAGGTTCCAAAAGGAGGCTTTTGCAGTGAGACCATAGAAGAACCATTATAGGGTCCCGAAAGAACCTTTCAGTGAAGAGCTCCTAAAAAATCGTTTTTCTTGGTGTGAAAAGCACTTAAATAATCTAAAGAATCCACTATAAAGAACCTTTTTGTGCAATGGGAAGGTTCCATGAATGTTAATGGTTCTTCATGAAACTGTAGATGCCAATAAAGAACCTTTATTTTTAAGAGTGTATCAGGGGCTGTTTAACTGCGTTATGTGAGAAAGTGGTGTTCTTTAGAATAGAAGCACCTCAGAAATAGTTAAAATTGCATTTATCAGGACTCTTGAGATCTTATAAATGTAATCCAAATTGCGAACTTGCGTCTCTCTTGACAAAGTCGGACCAACAAGATCTAAAAACTGTTGAATTTGAATTTATTTTTTGAATTGCAGCTTCTGACATGATAGCCAAGGGACTAAAGTTTTCACAGATGAAGTGCACATAGAAATGGCTCCACGGACGGCGCTGTCTTTGATTTAGCACAACTATTCGCTGTATTGCTGCCATAGTTTGACCAAACTCCCCTCCACAATCATTCCCTTTAAATAGACTCCATAATGGTTTGCCAGCTGATGTAGCACCTTTGGATAATATAATTAAAAAGCTAACAGCCATCAATGTAATGACATTTGTATTATTTGCAAGAAAACCCTTCAATTAGCAGAATTATGTTAGTAGGCCTATAGACGCAGGAAGAAGGCCATTCTTTATAGATGTAAAGAACAGTGGTGGCCACTTTCTAAAAAATGCTGTGTTAAAAATAACCCAAGTTGGGTTGAAAATGGACTAGCCCAGCAATTGGGTTGTTTTAACCCAGGGGTTGGGTTAAATGTTTGCTTAAAACAACCCAATTGCTGGGTTAAAACAACCCAATCGCTGGGTTAAAAAACCCAATTGCTGGGTTAGTCCATTTTCAACCCAACTTGGGTTATTTTTAACACAGCATTTTTTAGAGTGCAATGAACTGTCAATAGAGATAAGGTATAGCTAAGAGTGGTCCAGACCAACCTTACAAACGAATGACTTACAGAAGGCATACTTAACTAAGATCATTTCGAGAAACACGTATTAACGTTGAGGTACACCTTTAGGTACAACTTAAGAATGACGTAGCGTTAAGAAGGTTTCGGGAAATCCAGCCCTGATCTTTGGGTTACCAGAGACATTTAGCAAACTTACCCCACCAGGAGAAGACACAGCAGTTTGCCGTGCTGGGAGAGATGACCCAGTGCAATGACAGGGATCCATACAAAGCAATGCAATGCAGCATCAAGAAACCCAAACTATTCTCTAAGCGTTCATTAGATCCCTACATAAACCTTTGATAGAATGTTCCCTACCCACACATGCCCAGGCAGATGTTGACGTTCAAAGAGAATGGCTTTCATTGCTAATTAAGCCTCTGTTGTGGTGCCCTACTCCATCGACTAAAATCGAAAGTTTGTTTTTCTAGGCCACGGGTCTCTTTTTCAGCATTCTCCTATGCTCTTGTGCAGTGTTGAGGAGTAACTAACCCATTTAACTACGTTTTTTCTCAAGCATCTCTCCTGCTCTTCCAGAAGAAACTACTATTTCTAACGAATAGCATTGTACAGTCTGCTTTCCTATGTTTCCAACCAATTATCATACACACTGCTTGACAACCAAGCAAAGAGGCAATAATCAAACATGCTTGCCCAAAAGGTCTGTATCACTGCACTGGGTATTCATTTAATTTCTTCAAGCTCCAAAAACTACTTATCAACTCATTGCAGCATTTTACATATTTTTGGTAACAAAATACAAAAGAATATTGTAATATTTATTATATAACTTACAATAACTTACAAAAAATAATGTATTTAGTTAGAATTGTGTTTTGAAGGTTTATCAGTGGGGTGTGGTGTAAATGTATCTGTTCAAATGCAGTCACCCTAAATGCAACCACAATTGTTTTCGGTGAACATAAATACTGCTCTAATTGCAGTATACACCGATCAGGCATAACATTATGATCACTGACAGGTGAAGTAACACTGATTCTCTCTTCATCACCTGTTAGTGAGTGGGATATATTAGGCAGCAAGTGAACATTTTGTCCTCCAAGTTGATGTGTTAGAAGCAGGAAAAATGGGCAAGCGTAAGGATTTGAGCGAGTTTGACAAGGGCCAGATTGTGATGGCTAGACGACTGGGTCAGAGCATCTCCAAAACTGCAGCTCTTGTGGGCTCTTCCCGGTCTGCAGTGGTCAGTCTCTATCAAAAGTGCTCCAAGGAAGGACCAGTGGAGAACCGGCCACAGGGTCATTGATGCACGTAGGGAGCGAAGGCTGGCCCGTGACAAGCTACTCTAGCTCAAATTGCTCAAGAAGTTAATGCTGGTTCTGATAGAAAGGAGGAGTTTGGGGAGCACAACAACGAGTCTGAGGTGTTGACTTGGCCTCCGAATTCCCCAGATCTCAATCCAATCGAGCATCTGTGGGATGTGCTGATCAAACAAGTCCGATCCATGGAGGCCAAATTCTTGTTGCCAGAGACCACAGCACACCTTCAGGGGTCTAGTGGAGTCCATGCCTCGACGGGTCAGGGCTGTTTTGGCAGCAAAAGGGGGACCAACACAATATTAGGACATAATGTTATGCCTGATCGGTGTACATGTATGTAGTTAAAAAGTGCTATTTAATCACTTCTAATTACTGTAGGTGTTTCAGTTTTAAAGTAAAATCCCACATTAGCGGTTGTTTTCCATGATGGTGTATTGAAACACAAGGTGACTCATATCAGTGATTTACAGATGGTTTGGAATTCATATTTTTTAATGCATCTCTTTGTATGCCAGTAAATCAGAAGTATGGGTTTAATTCAATGCGCTGCTCTCAGCTGATCTTTCCTTGTTCTGTTACTCATGGACGCAATATGTCTAATATCCTTTACTTCAGTATAATCCATTATCCAGCTATGAATCACGTTACACATGATTCAGAGGAGAACAGATAGCTACTGCCCTCTCGCATCTGCAGTTAGACTTTATAATGCCCCAGGGAAATATGGTCAGATGTAATGGAATGAGATTCGACTACCGGAGAGATATCGTTGAAACAGGGTTTTCACATTTAAATTAGTGTCACATGGAAATTCTACACATTTACTTTTAGGCATTCTGAACAAAATTAATTGTCAGCCACTGTCACGTTGAGTATGGAGTAACAGATGGTTTACTGTGGAATGCTAAGAGAGGTGTTCACTTCCCATTACAAAGAAATGGAGACAAATACAGCAGAGAAAAAGGCAGTGCACAGCTTGGCAGTGATGTGCCAGCATGCCTAATCACCATTCAAAATCGCTTAGCTAAACTTTGCCTGAGCAACCGCAAGTCACTTTCTGCGATGCTTAAAGCCAAGGGAGGCAACAAAACAACCCTCTGCCAAATCACTCTCCGGCATCTCTGTGTGGAGTTTGCGCTGTGTTGAGGTGCTGGAGTAATCCCTTTAGTCCAGAGCCAATCCGTTTACATGCCGAATGACTTTCCATACCTACATAATTCCAGCTTTACAAAAGGGACTGCACAGAAAAGTCCCACCTAATCACGAGGCTGCAGCTGGAAAAGTGCCATAGTTCTGGAAAATTGATTAATGACATAAAAGGAGTTTTGGGTGTTAAAATGACTTTCCAAATCTGATGATTCATATGCAAAATTCAATTTGCTGTTGAATGGATTTAGCCGTATAGAGAAGGAAATGTGTGTGTCCTGTATTTCAGTTACTTGAATAGAAGTCAATGTAAGACCCGAGTTAGCTGGTAAACAAGTCGAGTCTGCATGTGTGAGAATCTGTCATTTGCTTCTACTTAAAAACAACTGTGCACATCACTACTCGAGGACCGTTTTTTAACACTCGTTTTCAGTATTAGATACATGGAATCACATAACACATTTGTTTTAAAGGGGACCCATTGTGCAAAATTCACTTTTACAAAACATAAAATTAAATCTGCAATGTGTGTACACAACCACCCTATAATGGTAAAAATCCACCCAGTCCTCGTTTTTTAATCTCCATAAATCATAAGCAGTGTAACATTTCTTAGGGCGTGGTGAGCTCGTGCCAGGGGCGTGGGTAGTGAGCCGTTGGAAGAGTTAACATATGATGGCAAACAGCGTCCAATAGGAAAATTCAACTGCAGTAGCCACCGTTCAACCTCAAGAGGGCAGCACTCAGACGTTTTTACACCATCAATTGTAGAATTAAAACACTTTATACCCAAATGTCAAAACATTTACTCGAATCGATGAACAGCATTAATAAAGCCCCATTCTTGCAGATCATTAACTAAAAAAAGTTGTTTAATGCTGCGTTCACACCAAACGCAAATAGAGCGTCTGGCGCAAGTGATTTCAATGTTAAGTCAATGGAAAGGCGCGTTGACGCGCGGCGCGAAGGACGCGAATCCGCCTCATTCGCGCGTCCAGTTAACGCGAATGAAGCAAATTGAGCTTCTTGCGCGATACGCGCGTTACACGCGAGTGGTGCTTTTGTGCATTCACGCGTTTGAAGCGAATTCGGAATCGAATCGAAAACGAAACTTTGGAGTGAAATCGCGCCGCGTTAACCAATCAGGAGCCTGCTCGCTGCTGTCACGTGGTAAAGTGACATGATGAGAAACCCCGCATAATTTAAAAATACTACTATTGTGTCACAAAATGTAGTTTTAAGACTTTTTCAGGTGAGAATGTAGTTGTTTAAAGCTCAAATCTGTGGTTTATTTATAGAGAGCGCCTATTTAAAAAAAATTATCTTGTGTTTTTGGAGTTGTGAGATCCAGGCGATCACCGGGCGCTCAGCGCTCATTAACCCAGGCGAGAGCAGCCTTTCCTCGGCCAGTCCTTCTGACGTCTGCCGCTGGCTCTGATGTCCTGTAGTGGCTCGTCTTGTGTGGATCTAATGGCCGATCTTTGGTGTCATGAATCTATAATTTGTTGTCTGCCAAATCGTTTTGACTGAGGGCAAAGAGAAGTTTCATAACTTAATTTTTTTAGGATATTTAAATATACATGCAGTGAAGCAGTGAAGATAATGTAGGAGTTGCCTGGACCACATTTGTGTGGCTATCAATGATTAATATTTAGATTGCAAAAACTCATGTGCAGGATTGTTTATTGACCTTTCTAAGGCTTTTGATACAGTGGATCACAGCATTCTTTTAAAATGTCTAGTTAAAATTGGGGTGTCATCAAATGGGGTAAATTGGTTTAAAAACTATCTTACTGGTAGGTTTCAATGTGTTACATGTGATAGTATTACATCAGGGAAGGCTGCAATTACAATTGGGGTTCCACAAGGCTCCATCTTAGGGCCACTTTTGTTTACCATATACATTAATTCTATTTCTGAACGTGTAAATGCTAATGTACACCTTTATGCGGATGACACCATCATCTATTGCACTGCACCCTCTCCATGTGAGGCGTTAGTGAAACTGCAGGAGGCTTTCACAGTCTTGCAAGAAAATTTAAGGAGATTAAAGTTAGTGCTTAATGCTAAAAAAACCAAACACATGTTGTTTACACACTCCAAGTCCAAAGTAAAATCTCTAACTCCAATTGTAAGCGCACAGGGACAGGAAATAGAGAAGGTGTCATGCTACACATATCTAGGTTTTTTATTGGATGAAAATCTTTCTTTTAATCCTCATGTTATGCATGTGGTAAAGAAACTTAGAGTAAAGCTAGGTTTCTTTTTTAGAAATAAGGCTTGTTTTAATTTGAAAGCTAGAAAAGAACTTGTAGCAGCCACATTTTTATCTGTTCTGGATTATGGCGACATTATCTATATGCATGCCTCAAAGTCTGTATTGCGTTCACTGGATTCTGTCTACCATTCAGCACTACGATTTATAACAAAAGCCGACTATAACACACACCACTGCAATTTGTACAGCTTATCTGGTTGGTTACCACTGTCTATACGCAGACAACGCAATTGGTTGATTTTCATTTATAAAGCAATTACTGGATCATTACCATCATATTTATCAGTATTCTCATTGGCAACAAACAATAGATATAACCTCAGGTCTAACAATAGCATACTTTTCAATGTGCCTACTGTTCACTCCGAATTTGGTAAAACAGCCTATCGTTACAATGCTCCGTCAACCTGGAACGCACTACAGAAAGAACTGAAACTAAATATGTTTATCTCCATTTCTGATTTCAAGTCATATCTGGCAGACACTTTACATCATACATGTGAGTGTGTCTAGACTTTTTGTTGTTTACAGCCTGCATATTCTTACTTGTTAATTGTATTTATGTTTTTTATGTTGTGTCCATCTCTGTTTTTATGTCTTTTTTAGCTATGTGTTGCCTTTTCTTGGCCAGGGCTCACTTGAAAAAGAGACTACTGTCTCAATGTGACTACCCTGGTAAAACAAAGGATAAATAAAAAAATATATGTTTTTAATGAAAATGAAACGAGGCAGAGTGGTGTTTTACGACATATTTCTCCTGGAGTGCCTTGAACGCTTCAAACGCTATTTCGCTTCAAACGCTCGATTTCTATGCGCGTCCAATTCGTCGTGGACGCGCGAATGGATTCAAAATGTTCACGCGTCAAACTAGACGCGGTAGACACGATTTTGACGCTCTATTCGCGTTTGGTGTGAACGCAGCATTAGGGTTTAGTTACCCTTTAAGCGCAATAAGACATGAAAGAGAGTTTAGTTTAATACTCACGGGACACTCCGTCTGACATCAAGCTTTCTGTGCGCGTGCTTTGGGTGTGTGTGCTCAGAAAACCACATTTCTGAGTATCTAAGGCACGCATAGTCCATCAGGCCACCTCCCTCTTTGAAGATACCCATAGGGCCACTACGTATAGAGGACAAAAGGAAAAGAAAGAAAAACCGTGTCCCCTCAGTACCCATCCTGGAACAGACCTTGACCTGCTAATTGTCTTACAATGACAGCTGTCAGTGTGAAAACCTTATCCCACGTTGTTTATGGCCAAAATTTACTGATGGTTTATGAAGTTTATTGCATCCTTTTTCACTCTAAAAAATCACTGTAAGAGTTGAACAAACAAAGCATAAGATGTGCGCATTAACGTCTCATTCACAAATTCTCTCTCTCCGTTGCGTTATCATTAACATACACAGTAAACAAACATATACAGACCTTTTCGGGGATGCTAATAAACTGTAAACTTTGTATCTGAAAACAGCTCCGATAAACTGCAAGCTCTTCCTTGCTCCGTGGACTATAATAGGAGTCATTATAGGAGTCCCTCCTTAGTAAGACAGATATAAACATATCTAAACTCAATTAGTCTGTGACTGTGACACAGAAGGACCACCTCTCATCGAGGAGCATTCAAGTGGGACTTTAATATGCCATGGAGGCATAAAATATTTAAAAATAAATATGGTGGGAGATTAATTAGGAAGCGATGGTTTACAGATCACAACGCAAACGGGAGAAGCCTCATGTTTTGTTCGTCACGAACGCAGATGGCAACATCCAGGCTCAACACTGTTCATGTACCGCAAGGTAAGATTAAATTCATTTACATTTAACCATTTTAAAATGGAGAGATGCACTGAAATGTAGACCTTCATTTATGTGTTTTTGACCTACACTGTTAACGTTACATGACTTGAGAACAGTTAGTTATTTAGGTTTGTATGTTAGCAGGAACTCACTAACTTTAATCGTAACTTAAAGGGTTAGTTCACCCAAAAATGAAAATTATCCCATGATTTACTCACCCTCAAGTCATCCTAGGTGTATATGACATTCTTCTTTCAAACGAACACAATCAGAGTTATATTACAAAAGTCCAGGCTAATCCAAGCATTAGAATTGGATTTATAGTTGCTCTGTTTTTGAAGTCCATAAAAAATGCATCTGTCCGTCAAATAACTGCTCCACACGGCTCCGGGTGTTAATAAAGGCCTTGTGAAGCGAATCGATGCGTTTGTGTAAGACAAATATCCATATTTAAAACTGTATAAAGTAAAGTTTCGGCCGACCGCCTTCCATGTTCAATTTAATGGAAAAGTGTTGAAAGTTCCCCAGCCGATCGAAAGACTAACGTGACCAGATACGCTCATCATGAGATGGTGGTCCAGTGGGTTAAACCATGGAACTGACACACAGAAGGTTGCTGGTTCGATCCCAGCGGTCACCACCAGTGTGTCCTTGAGCTAGGCACTTTACTCCATGTTGCTCCAGGGGGATTGTACCTGTAATAAGTGCACTGTAAGTCGCTTTGGATAAAATGCATGAATGTAAATGTCATGACGTCAAGAATGCATCTTGAGTTTCACTTTCAAAACTTTTCCACGGAAGGCGGTCGGCTGGAACTTTACTTGATAAAGTTTTAAATATGGATATTTTTCTAACACAAACGCGTCAATTCGCTTCAGAAGGCCTTTATTAACACCCCGGAGCCGTGTGGAGTATGTTATTCGATGGACAGGGGCATTTTTTATGGACTTCAAAAACAAAGCAACTATTACTGCAATTATAATGCTTGGATTAGCCTGGACTTTTGTAATATAACTCAGATTGTATTCGTCTGAAAGTACCTAGGATGACTTGAGGGTGAGTAAATCATGGGCTAATTTTCATTTTTGGGTGAACTATCCCTTTAATGATAGTATGTAGGCCTATTACACCCAGAAAATCCTCTCAGGATACCTGGAATCAGTGTTACACATCTTTTTACCATGTTTGTAGCATAAACACCATCCAACCGATGAGAGCTTCGGATTTTCCAATGTTTCTCTATTGCGCTGAAACCTAAAGATGTCTGAGTTCCGGTCCTCATGCAACTGATAGGGTGAATTCAGGGAGATTGGGACACTTTTTCCCTTGATATGACTTGGAAAAAGTGTCCCAATCAACCTTAATTCACCCTACTCAACTGCGTTCGAGGGGAGGGGCTTACCGATAGGTCAATTGCTTCACACAACCATGTGTTTTTCCTTCCTACAGTATTAAATTGGTTGAGAAAACATCGCCATTTTTCACTGCCCTGCCTGTGGGAACTTCTAAAGAGCCTCTCTGGCAAATATCAATCAGCACAATTACCAATTTGGATTGTTTCAAAGATGGCCCCATTTAGGAGTGAAATGGCTTGCTGTACCTTACTATCTGAAGTGCCATCAAAGGAACACCCAAATGTGAATGAGTGTGGTGCAATTACCACTGTGTACATTTCATAATCTCCCACAGAGGTTCAATTGCACCTCAGATATGGTTTATGAGTGCGCACCTCAGCCCATCATCACTGACGAAACAGGGACTATATTCCTCATCATTCTCAAGCTGTGGGAATATACCATCAGAGCCAGCTGGGATTGTAGATTAAGAGCCTCTAGCTCTGAGGCATCATTATGGCAGCCACATTTCTTTATTAGTAATTAAGAATGAACTCTTGTGTTTCCTGCTGCATTCATACAGAAAAATGATTTTACAATGCACATAAATCGCAAATTACAAGTGCTGGTCTATTTGACATCATGACGATAATTACTAGACTGCGGCCAAGGTCTGTTACAACATCTGTTTTGTGCCCAGTGGTGGGAAGCCATGATCACAGTGACCCTTCAAAGGACTATCCGAAAGTGGAAATACCCTACATGTTTATGATCTTATAATTTTGGATTATTCATACTGAAAAATGTAATGTAGGCCTATTATTAAAAACTTCACATACAGTGGTTATAAGAATTTCCTTCTACTTGTATTCTATGTTGTGTCTGCATACTGTTTGCTACTATAATTCAAATGCAGGAACTGAACAAATTTAAAATAGCATTCTCAATTCAATTCAACACTGTTACAGTCCAGATTCCTCATACTTCAAATGACGCAAGGCACTGTCTTGTAGGGTGTGTTAAGAAGTGAACATCAAAGCCGCTTCTTGTCATCTACACACACGAATATACAATGAAACTAGGTGAGGATTATATTTAATTGAAGGAGTCTGAGCTTATAATATTTATTATGAGTGTATTATGAGTGTGTGCAAAAGTGTGTACGTGCACGTAAAAAGGGTCTCTTCCAGTATGTGGTAAAGGAAAAAAGTCTGTGACAACGAGAGAATACGCCGTCCAATTCCCCCAGGCTTCCCTTCAAACTTCAGCTCTGCTCCTGATCAAAAACTCTAGCCTCATTGTCTTTCCATTTTTTCTTTTTTTAAATCATCCAATCATTCATCCAGTTATTTTCTCACCGCCAATTAAATTTTGCAGAAATGTGCAAAATCCTTATAATCAAGTGTAGTGTAGCATTAGCAGGTGGATAATCCATAAATTAAGAAAAGAGTTTATGTAGATTATAAAGTTGTATAGACTAAGTGCATAGCATTTTTTGTAGATACTGCTGCCTAATAATGTTTCTAATGTTAGTCAGGAGAGGCATTTGATTCTGCAAACTTGTCAACTGCCATTAATGTCTTGGGCTGGATTTCCCGAAAACACTACGTCGTTCTTAAGTTATACCTTAAAGGAACACTCCACCTTTTTTTTAAATAGGCTCATTTTCCAACTCCCTTAGAGTTAAACAGTTGTTTCACCGTTTTCGAATCCATTCAGCCGATCTCCGGGTCTGGCTGTAGCACTTTTAGCATAGGTTAGCATAGATCATTGAATCTGATTAGACCGTTAGCATCTCGCTCGAAAATGACCAAAGAGTTTCGATATTTTTCCTATTTAAAACTCTCCTTTTCTTTCTTTTTTTCTCCGCTATAGTAGCTGTTGATTATGTTTCACGTGTTGCGCTTTTATTGAGGAGGTCATCCAATAACAGAAAGTGATTTACACCAATAATGTAATGCGGGCAAATGAAAACTATGGCAAAATATATTATGATAATATAAAGGGCATACTGCCAGTTAGTGTAGTGGGTTGATGCATGATACGTTTGGACATGAGAGGTTGCGGGTTCGCACAATTTCAAAATTATATAAAATATCCACAGTTAGATTTAGTTTGCAATTTGGATTATATTTATAAGATCTCACGAGTCCTGATAAATGCAATTTCCACTATATCTGAAGTGCTTCTATTATAAAGAACAAAGAAGACTGCTTTCAAACAGCCCCTGCATTGAGTAAATAATGGATTTTTGAGCCATTAATAAACCAATTCAACACCGCCGCCACGGACAGCACCTGCTAACGTCACACTTAAGAAGGTATACCTTAAGAAACCTCCTAAGGTATAGTTCGGGGAACATGCATAGAAGTGGGATACCTTTAGTTAAGTTATACCTTTAGAGTCTTCGTAGCGCGCTAAGAGACAACTTTATCGGGAAATGCAGCCTTGGTTATTTTAGCATGAAGGTTCAATGAACAAGTTTCAAAGAATAATCATTGATGTGTGGCATTCTTTAAAGGGATGGGGTCTGGCTTACATTTTTTTCTAAAAAATCATACATTTCCAAACAAATCGTTTTTTTTTTTTTTTTTAGGTCTAAGTTGACATGTATTTCTGTTTCCTGTTTTTAGTTCCTATTTCCTTTGTTGTCTTGGTTTTTAATCGTCATTTGTTTTTATAGTTAGATTTTCCCACACAAGCTTCTTGTTTTACCTCTCATTTAGTCTGTATTAATAGCCCTGTGTCTTATTTGATATTCCATTCTTACTGTTGTTCAGATGTGGTTTGGTTTTCTGTGCTCCTGTGTTTAATTATTCTAATTATTTATGTATTTTTTTTGTTTTCATTTCATAAATAACCCGTTTGGAAATAGATCCTTCAGATCCTGTTCAGCCCAACCCTGACAGAAGAACGGAATCTACAAAAGCAAGGATCTACCAGTGGTTCGTATGGTATAGCTCATCCTGGGTTGATGATCGCGCTTTACTTGAAATATACATGTGCTTACATATGGGCTGCGTCCGAAAACCTAGGCAGTGACTCGTTGCCTCGCTGCCTTATCAGGCAATGGCTTGTAAGGCAGCGTTTGTGTATGACGTCTGAGGCAGTGTAACGGTTTAATGATCTACAGCAAAATGAAGTGAATATTGAATTACTACTGTTGTATTTTCTTGCTAGAAAAGACATCAGAGGTGGAAAACGTTGGTCAAAAATGTACATTTACACAAAAACTGACCAGCAAACCAAACTTTCAGACGCCATCTTTCATTTTCTAGCTCAACTGTCACAAAATGGAACGCACAGAATTGTGGGATATCAAAGACAGTGAAGGAAACATCTATGCTGCCTTCAAAAATCCATCAGATGAAGGACTCTCAGGAGACAGGAAGTGAAGCTAACATTAGATTTGGACGTGCCTTGATGCCTTCCTACCTTGAAATGTGTCCTCCAAAAGCAGCATTTTCCAGGTTTCAGACGCAGCCACTATATTGCTTGTTTCTGCTTCTTCTTCGCCTGTGTTTTGATCAGGAGATTCTAACAGCACCCCCTACCATATAACAGTGAAAACACGGAAAGTTGGACATTTCCGTCAAAGGCGGGGAAGCCTTGTCAACGGACATCTCAGTCAATGGCTGGCAAGGAGTTAAAAGGTGCATTTTATATATACCCTTAATATAAGGTTCTACTATGAACTTTTATGTCCCTTCAAGATGTCCATCAGAAACTCAACCTGATGTGCTCACATCTAATGTCCTAGGACAAAACCTGCTTTTTTAATGCTATTGACAGAACATTTTCTCCACAGAGACATTTCACCATCATACTTTGTCTTTGATAATCTTTAGTCTTTCCTGTTTTTGCAATGTGACGTTTATCATGTCGCAGCTTTCTCTCAATCCTGTCTCCGTTCTGTCAGCAGGCATTACAGCTGACTGAAAATTGACCCACTAGGGACAAATAGCAGCAGAGCTTAAAAAAGCCAGACCTGCCAATCCAATCCATTACTCCCAAGGCTGAACCATATGGAGTCAGTCAGAATGAGAGACAGCTACTTTTTTTTAAAAGGTCATCCAAGTTATTTTGCCTTGACTTGGTCCCCTAATGGTCCATTTTAAACTTAACCAATTAACCCCATGGATTACATTTAACCTAACAGACCCTTTATCATTACCAAGGGTCTAATAAAATAACAAGCAAATTTAAAGAACTTACAACAGGCAGCTTAAATGCAGTCATGTAAATGATGACCTTAGATTTTGCATTAAAGTCATACAGCAGATTGAAGAATATTTTGGTAAACAACTAATTACTCAGTTTTTATCCACCGTGGTAAATTCCCGTGTCTTGCTTCAAGTGTAATGCTGGGCTTAATGGCAATGTTGTGCATTAATGCTTCACTCAAGAATCTATTCATTCATTTGGCTCCTATTAATCAGGCTTAATTATAGCCATTAAATGAACCAGATGAGCTGCTCCAGTCAAGGTCACTGAGGGTTATGTGCAGAAGGCTTAAGTGCACTTTGGAGAACAAATGGTTAGTTTTTCATTAGTTTTCTAAAAACTAAAGGCCAAATTTGTCAAGACAAGTACGAGCAATACATCACACGGGGCCCTTTGAGCACTTCAAACCTAATGGAGAATAAATAATTATTAAATTCAAGTATGACTAAACCAAATTAAATAATAATCTGAAATGTTGCCTCTAATTTAAAGGGATAGTTCACCCACTTATCTCTGCTTGGTTACAAACATTCTTCAAAATATCTTCTTTTGTGTTCAGCAGAACAAAGAAACTCATACAGGTTTGGAACAACTTGAGGGAGAGTAAATGATGACACAATTTTCATTTTTGGGTGAACTATCCCTTTAACATATGGCTCTGAATTGTTACCTTTGTGTGTGTAGAGACAAAAACAACAAATTAAATGAACTCAAATGACACTTTTTATAATGGGAATCTTCATAACAAACGTTGTGGCAGTTTGCTAATGTATGCAATGTATGCTAAATTGAATTGAAAAAGTATTTATTGTTCATATTTTTAATGGCAATTTAATCAAACTATTGTTTGTTACAACTACTGCCTTGATTTTTGATTAGTTTTTGTTTAATTATTGATTTGATGAGTTATTTGTTAAATACTAATTTGTTAAATAATCAATTATTAAACTAATTGATTTGTTGATTATATTACTTGCTCTTCAAATTATATTATTTTTTCCAGTGAAGTTCAACAATGACCACCCACATCATTTTTCTAGAACTATTTTTCAAAATAATTTTCTTCATTGAGAGTGTGACACAGAATGAGCTATCACGGATAACTTAAAATGATACAAAGCTTATCACACAGTTACCGTTAACAAACACTAAACTGAAGAAACCTAAAAACACAGAATACAATCAACAGAAAAAGGAACAGGTGCAAAACAAATGAGAAACTATGGTAACAGACAATGAACAAGGACTGTGTCCGGAATCGCCCCTTATACTCTTAAAATAGTGCAATTTTTGAAGGGACAGCCATTTGTAGTGGTGTCCGACGTAATTGAGTGCACTCATTCAATCCTACAATGCACTGCAATAAAGAATGTACAAGTGAATGAGGGTATAGGGGACTGTTTCGAACATCTGTAATCATTTAGCTTACTTCACAAAATATATATTTTTTGTCCATATGGAAGTCAGCGTGTCACAGTTATCTGGACTCATCTTTAGTTTCACTTTCATGGACTTTCAGTTTGTTGTCATCAGTCACATGTTTCTTTGTCTGGATTTTTTTTTGTTTTCACTAGAAACTTCTGTCTTCTTGCCGTCACCAGCCGCTTCGACAACGAGACCCTGAAGTCATTGTTCTGGATCGGGGCAAACTACCTCCATTCCCTAGACCTCCCAGACACCTCTGGACTTAACCGGAGGGGCGCCATCATCCGGTGTCTGGAGAGTGTCTACCCCCCGGTCCAGAACACAGAACGACGCGTCGCGGCGGGTGGTAGCTCTCCGTCTGAGGGGGGCTCACACGATTCCTCCATGGTCGCAGGTGATGAAACAGGCTCTGGGTCTGGCTGTGTTTCTGTAGTCAAAAAGAAGTTAAGGTTTTTGATGAAAGTATTCCAGGATATTTCTCCATATAATGGACTTTAATGGGCTCCAAACAGTTCAAGGTCCAAATGACAGTTTCAGTGCAGCTTCAGAGGGCTTTAAACGATACCAAATGATGAATAAGGGTTTCCATGAACAATCAGTTTCTACGCGAAACCAAGCAGTATTTATGCTATTATTTTACCTCTTATCAGACGAACTTGATAATCTCTGAGCTCTGCCATAACTTCCGCTAAGTGAGGTCAAATATGAGCCTGGTCATAGATGCATACGTAGATGCCTCATTAGCGCCTGCACGGATCAATAGAATGAGGCATCTACGATCAATATATCTATGACCACGCTCGTATTTGACCTCACTTAGCGGAAGTAATGGCGGAGCTCAGAGATTATCACGTTCGTCTGATAAGAGGTAAAATAATAGCATAAATACTGCTCGGTGTCTCGCAGAAACTGAGCGTTTCGCTAGATAAGACCCCTTTTAATCGTCTGGTATCGTTTGGTATCATTTAAAGCCCTCTGAAGCTGCACTGAAACCTTGAACCGTTTGGAGCCCATTGAAGTCCATTATACGGAGAAATATCCTGGAATGTTTTCATCAAAAACCTTAATTTCTTTTCGACTGCAGAAAGAAAGACATGGACATCTTGGATGACACGGGGGTAAGTAAATTATCAGCAAAAGTTTATTTAAAAGTGAACTAATCCTTTAATCTAGTTAATCTGTTTAATGCAAAACTGTTTGGTTCCCAAATTCATCAAAATATTTTTGATTGTTTTCAGCAGAAGAAAGTAAGTCATACGGGTTTGGAACAACATGAGGGTGAGTCAATTGTTATAAAATTTTCATTTGGGGTTATTTAATCCTTTAAAGATGCATAGTTTTCATTACAAATGATTAACAGCTATGTTACTTTTGACAAATTGTTTGTAAATGCACATAAGATGAAGATGCCAGAGGTCTAGAATATTTTGAGAGATGCTTTTGCAGTAATTGGTGTCAGTTGCTGGAGGAGTGTTTTTTTATTATTATTCAATCTGTCTTGATAGGTCTCTTACATTGTGTACACTTTGTGAATAGTTCAATAGCAATGAAAGTTTTCCACAAGCTAAGGTAAACAATAATATATAGACGGTGCACAGTGTCACAAATACAAAAGACCATCATGGTAACATATGACACTACAATAACGCAATAAACAATAACAGCCCTATTAGCCTTGCTAATATTCTAACGTGGCGTGCGATGTGTGACACATTCTGGGGACACATGAGACTTATATTACATCTTTTAGAAAGCACAAAGGCCAGCACACTAATTTCAAATCAGAAAACATGTTTGGAAAAGTGATAGATGGGATGGTACCATAGAAACAGTGTCTGAATAAGAATGATCATGAAATATTACATCCACTTGGTTCCACAGTAATTTCCGATTTCTGTCACGGTGTTCTCTCCATATTTAACCGTTGCCTACAACATGCTGGACCCTTCACTGGAAACAGTGTCTGAATAAGAATGATCATGAAAAATTACAGCCATAGATAAAGTGGTCCTCTTGGTTCCACAGTAATTTCATATTTTCTGTCTCGGTGTTCTCTACGTATTTCTTTGCAGCCTTTGGCCGTTGCCTACAACGTGCTGATCCTTCAATGGAAACGGTGTCTGAATAAGAATGATGATCATGAAATATTACATCCATAGATAATGTGGTCACTTGGTTCCACAGTAATTTGTGTATTTATGTCCATGTATTTTGATATCATGAGACTTTCATTATCTAAACATATTTGTTAGTTGCAGAAACTATATTTAAGCGTTACTTTGCAGATTCTCAACCCGCTTTGTATTGTTACAATGTCGCTATTATTAAATGTAAATTAACAATATTTCTCTGTGTTAAATGGACCAAGAAGAACATCATCCGGTGGACTTCTGCCAGCCTCAGAGCTTTTGTGAAAACTACACATTTAGATTGAGCTTTGTATCCCAGCCAACAGACAGTTCGATTTGTAAAAGTTTGCAATGTAAAGCAGTATTAGGAAATGTTTGACAAGCGTATGACACAGGAAGCCATGCACATTCATGATACAAATGGCTGCGCCTGCTCTTTCGTCAAAATAAGGTGGATCGTACCAGTTTTCCTACCTGTACTCAACGCCTTTGCTTCGGAGGGGTTGGTTGGAAATGACGGAATGGTAGTTTTTTTCCTAAAACATTGTGTCCGTAGTCATCCAGTTTGAAATGGAGCCTATAAACACAGAGGTTTTCTGTTGTGATGTTCTCTCCATATTTCCTTGCCTTTAGCTGCTGCCTACAATGCGCTGGATCCTTCACTGGAAGCCTAAAGTAACTCACTCCCGCTAAATGTTTGAATTCTTTGACTAAGAAACGATACACGTCAACACAATTATGAATAAAAGTTTGGTAAGAAGTATTTCCTACTACGGCAAGGTGGCTTTTGATTCTGGTAGCAGAATGGGTGTGGCCTTGGGTGGCAACATGCCCAGTATATTATATGGGTCTTGAAATGTTCCAACCTATTTGGCAAAAGTGAAGACAAAAGGCTTTTTTCTCTTTTTTTTTCTTTTTTCCTTTCTACTGCATAGGCCATTTTGCCACCCCTTTTGTCAAAACTATCCCGTTCACACAAAACTGCGAAAATTACTAAAAGGCTGTATTATGCATGGCAGGCCAGTAGTTGGTTTCTTTTTTTTTTTATGTACACCCCGGAAACACGTAATACGCATGCATGAACAAGTAACACGCATACGCACGACGTCACTGTTTTCACAGATTCTCTTTTTTGTGGTTTACATGGAGAAGGTAAAGGTGTCTTTTATCAAAACCTTGCAATTTATAACCCGTTTTCAAAAGCTTGCATTTTCAGGCCCCCAAAACGCTGTTGTCATGTAAATGAACGGCCCTAAATGTCATGTAAAAATACCCTAAGAGTAGTGCAACAGTTACTTGGAACTAGGGATGCACCGAATCCAGGATTCGATCAAATATTGGGCTTTTTGACAGGATTCGGTTTCTGCCAAACCTTAGAATTTTTTTCCACCGAACCGAACCGAACCCTAGGCTTGCACTACACGCGCTACGCTGGTCGACGTAATGACGCCGCCGCCGATTACGGGAAGGTGTTTACTAGTGTTTACCTCGCAAGCAGGGACTTTCCGAGGGGGAAATATTTACCCGGAACTTCATTTAGACACTGGGGCCGGATTCACGAAAATCTTCTTAAGAGAGAAGTTAAGAAAATTCTTAAGATAAATTCTAAGAAGTTCGTAAGAATGTTCCTAAGTGCAATCCTTGAAAAATTCTTAAGAAGTTCTCAAATATTTTCTTAAGAACATCATAATTTTTTACTTAAGAAGAAAAGGTGTTATATGGTGTTATTTTATTGAAAGGTGTTACTGAACACCCGCTGAATGAAAAACACCTCAAAGCTCGTCGTTTTGCGCTTCCTGCAGATTACCATAGATATCATAATAAGTGTGCAGACTATTTTCGTCGTGACTGGCTTGACGGGAGTTAATCACTCAATGTTGGGGTTTTAATGTGCCGTGTCTGTAAAACCGTTATTTTATAAGAGCCTAGCCGTTTATCAAGAACGCTGCTCGGGTACCAAAGATCGGCCGTTAGATCGTCACAAGACGAATCATATCTCAGAGACGTCAGAGCCAGCGGCAGACGGCAGAAGGACTAGCCGAGGTAAGGCTACTCTCGCCTGGGTTACTCTCACCCGGTGATCGCCTGGATCTCACAACTCCGAAAACGGCAGATAAAATTGTAAAATAGGCGCTCTCTTTATAAACAAACCACAGATTTCCTCTTTAAATAAGTACATTCTCGCCTGAAAAAATCTTAAAACTAAAATTTGTGACACATTAACAGTAGAATTGGTATTTAAGATAGGTTGGAGGTTATCCTAACTTTAAGAAGTTGTTTACGATGATTTTTAAGAACATTATTTTCGTGAATATGAATACTTCTTAAATTTTATCTTAAGAACAATCATAAGAAAAAATATAAGAACATTCTTAAGAAAAGTTTTTGGGAATACAAAATATTCTTATAATTTTTCTTAAGTTAGAAAATACTTTAATTCTTAAGAATGTTTTGTGAATCTGGCCCCTGGTTCCTGCGGTCGAAACACCAAGTACCAGCCCAAAGTCCCTAGTTCCTGGGGAAAGTTCCTGCGGTGGAAACTAGGGTTGGGTACCGAACTCTGTACTTTTAAGGGCACCGACCGAATTACGTCGGTACTACCGAGTATCGATTCACATTAAATCAATCGGTACCAAATTTCGGTACCTAAAAATGCATCTAGTGATATAGACTAGTGTCTGTGAATATTAAACCGTACAAAAAACATTTAAATACGAATCCTGCGTGTTTCTGCACGAATGAATGCCATAGAAGCGCGGTTTACCACACACACACACACACACACACTCACTCACTATCACTATGACGGTCGCGTGTTTCCATCTCTGCCATCTCATATGAGGACATGAACGCACGAAAGCCATCTCCAGAGCCGCTCTGAGAGTCACTTTATGAGCATTTTACTGCTTCATTTGAGAAAAACTACCGTCATATCATAAACACAAAGCTCTTCACGGCATTCCGTCAAAATAAAAGTCCGGTTTATCTTGACAAATACATCACTTGTAGAGTAGAATTTAGATACGTCTCAATTAATAATACTAACACCAATGTAATAATAATAATCAAAACTAGGGCTGTCACAATATTAGATTTTTCACACCATGATAATTGTGGCCAAAAAATTATTTCACAAAATCGATATATCGCGATATCTATAGAAACCATGGGGGGAAAAGTTATCAAATTAATTTTTACTTAGTTTATTTCAGTTTTCTTTTTTACCCAACAAAGGAAGGACAGTCATCCTGGAATAATGTTGCCTAATCTTTTTTTTTCTTCTTTTTTTAACAGATAAAATAAAATAAAAAATACACTGCTGTGGACGTTGTTTACTCTATTAATGTGTTTACTGTGATAATGGACTGAGGGTGGGAGTAGGATACGGTATTCGGTTTCGTATTCGGCCAAACCCCAAAAATCTGGATTCGGTGCCTCCCTACTAGGAACAATAATTTTGAGCTGGTGTATCATTCTATAGTCATTGTAATTAAATGAGTCGACAGTCATTTTAGATATAATGAGTGAATTGCTGTTTCAAATGGTAAAACTTTGATGTTGTGTCATTTTGAACAGGTGATTTTAGATCAATGAACATATGATCTTAGATTTAGTGTATTTTATCCAAGCAATAAGGAAAGAGTTTTGAAAAATAACTTCAAGGTTCTTCTGATATTAGTGCCAGGTTAAAAAACTGAATTAGTGGTTCAAGGGGTGTAATACTCCCTGTAATTCACACCATGGATAAAAGTATCCGCACAGTGAAATCTGAAGATAACCATGGATATCATCCTTGAGCACATACACCTCAAACAGTTTTAGAGCTCAATCAAGGCTATTCGTTCCCTAGTCCCATCGAAGTTTATGTAATCTCCTCTACTGATTTAAATTAGGAGTGCTTACAAAACAGCATCACTTCAACCACCCTGCGCAGTTCCCAGAGAAAAACAGATGCTCCTTCCAGCTGGGGACAGTGGAATTACTGGACATAAAAGAGTCTCAGGTTTGATGAAGCAGGGATGTTCCCAGTTGCTGCTGCCCCATATGCCAGCTCAGCTTCAGCTATCAACAGTTATGCCATGTAGCGATAATTAGTCTAATAAGTCTTCCAGGACATCTGCTAGCAGATGGACTATATCTTTGCTTGAGTTAAATCAACAGCTTACCTGAAGAAGAAAATGTGCTGAGTAGTATGTTTCTGCAGGTTATCTTCCATTGAAGTTCATCACTTTGCACTAAAGACAATGCTATGCACACACTGGTTAAAAGGTCAACACCTTCTAAGAGGTCTGGATATGTAAAAAATAAATACAATAAAACTATTAAATCTAAATAATAAACACAAATTACCGGAAATCTATAGTTACATTAATAAAGGATCAGAATACGGTTGTCTGTCCTGTTCAGAGTGCTAAATATAGTTCATAAACAGTTCAGTTATGAAAGAGATTTTTTGATTTGGAATAAGAACTTTTTTTTTTTATGTTGTTGAAAGAAGTTCACCAATCCTGCATTTATTTAATTAAAAAAAATACAGTAAAATGTAATATTTTTCTATAAAAAGTTTTCTATTTTAATATATTTTAAGAAAAATGTAATAGTTTAGTTCCTTGTTTTGTATGTACATGTACACCAATCAGGAATAATATTATGACCGCCATATTGCGTTGGTCCCTTTTGCTGCCCAAACAGTCCTGACCCGTTAAGGCATGGACTCCACTAGACCCCTGAAGGTGTGCTGTGGTATCTGGCACCAAGATGTTAGCAGCAGATCCTTTAAGTTCTGTTAGTTGTGAGGTGGGGCCTCCATGGATCAGACTTGTTTGTTCAGCACATCCCACAGATGCTCGATTGGATTGAGATCTCTGGGATTTGGACACCTAAGTCAACACCTAAAACTCGTTGTTGTGTTCCTCAAACCATTCCTGAAGCATTTGTGCTTTGTGGCGGCGCATTATCTGCTGAAAGCGCCACAGCCACCAGGGAATACCGTTTCCATGAAAGGCTGTACATGGTCTCAACAATGCAGGGTTTCCCAGCAGAACATTGCCCAAAGCATCACTGCCTCCACCGGCTTGCCTTCTTACCATAGTGCACCTAGTGCCATGTGTTCTCCAGGTAAGTGACGCACACACACCCGGCTATCCAAGTGATGCAAAAAAAAAATTTTTTTGATTCATCAAACAAGGCCACCTTCTTCCATTGCTCCGGGATCCAGTTCTGATGCTCACGTGCCACTGTTGGTGCTTTGGGCAGGGTCAGGGGTCAGCATGGGCACTGGTCTGCGGCTGTGCCGCCCCATACACAACAAACTGAGATTCTCTGTGTATTCTGACACCTTTCTATCAGAACCAGCATTAACTTCTTGAGCAGTTTGAGCTCCAGTAGCTCGTCTGTTTGATCGGACAACACGGGCCAGCCTTCGCTCATCAGGGGCATCAATGAGCCTTGGCCGCCCATGACCCTGTGGCCGGTTCTCCACTGGTCCTTCATGACCCTGTGGCCGGTTCTCCACTGGTTCTCCATGACCCTGTGGCCGGTTCTCCACTGTTCCTTCATGACCCTGTGGCCGGTTCTCCACTGATCCTTCATGACCCTGTGGCCGGTTCTCCACTGGTTCTCCATGACCCTGTGGCTGGTTCTCCACTGGTCCTTCATGACCCTGAGGCCGGTTCTCCACTGGTCCTTCATGACCCTGTGGCCGCTTCTCCACTGGTCCTTCATGACCCTGTGGCTGGTTCTCCACTGGTTCTCCATGACCCTGTGGCCGGTTCTCCACTGGTTCTCCATGACCCTGTGGCTGGTTCTCCACTGGTCCTTCATGACCCTGAGGCCGGTTCTCCACTGGTCCTTCATGACCTTGATGCCGGTTCTCCACTGGTCCTTCATGACCTTGAGGCCGGTTCTCCACTGGTCCTCCATGACCCTGAGGCCGGTTCTCCACTGTTCCTTCATGACCCTGTGGCCGGTTCTCCACTGGTCCTCCATGACCCTGAGGCCGGTTCTCCACTGTTCCTTCATGACCCTGTGGCTGGTTCTCCACTGGTCCTTCATGACCCTGTGGCCGGTTCTCCACTGGTCCTTCATGACCCTGAGGCCGGTTCTCCACTGGTCCTTCATGACCCTGTGGCCGGTTCTCCACTGGTCCTTCATGACCCTGTGGTCGGTTCTCCACTGGTCCTTCATGACCCTGTGGCCGGTTCTCCACTGGTCCTCCATGACCCTGAGGCCGGTTCTCCACTGGTCCTTCATGACCCTGTGGCCGGTTCTCCACTGGTCCTTCATGACCCTGTGGCCGGTTCTCCACTGGTCCTTCATGACCCTGTGGCCGGTTCTCCACTGGTCCTTCCTTGAGCACTTTTGATAGAGACTGACCACTGCAGACCGGGAACACCCCACAAGAGCTGCAGTTTTGGAGATGCTCTGACCCAGTCGTCTTGCCGTCACAATTTGGCCCTTGTCAAACTCGCTCAAATCCTTACGCTTGCCCATTTTTCCTGCTTCTAACACATCAACTTTGCGGACAAAATGTTCACTTGCTGCCTAATATATCCCACCCACTAACAGGAGCCGTGATCATCAGTGTTATTCACTTCACCTGTCAGTGATCATAATGTTATGCCTGATCGGTGTACATACACACACACACACACATACATACCATACATACATATATATATATATTTATTTATTTATATGTATATTGCCCTGTGTTTAATTTCTGTTTGTCGGATACTATCTTTGCATGTTTTCTAAGCTATTTCGTTTTGGAGTTGTCTTTTTAAAGGACCTCCTTCTTCTTCATTCTGAACAAACACTGTAAAAAAGACCCAGCACCCTCTGTATGGTCTGTACCTCAGGCAGTTCCCAATGATCAGTCCGTTCTGCAGAAAGAGCTCATCGATTTGCCTGTCATGGAAACAATAGCCCTTATACCCAGCCCTAAAGCCCCTCCTCATCCGCTGGCATGTTAGACTCGCTGGTTTTGCAGTTCCCTGGCCTTTTTTCCTCCACTGGTTCCGTCCGGCATCGATGGCTCTCTGGCTCCCTCCAGTTCCCTGCCAATTTGTTGGTTTTGTTCATATTTTTATTTCTGAAGACAAACACATATAATGATGGAAGCCAAAATATTAAATGTCATGAGTAATCCACTTTTGATTTTAGCAATCCTTGTTGCATTCAAAAATTAAATCAAGAAGTATTACATCTCAATATGATAGAGTTCTGGCTCTTAAGTCTATGGTATTTTAATGCGTCTTGTGACACACTCGTAAGGTAGAGGTTTAAGCTCCCACAAAACACAACCACTAGAGACAGAGGAGCAGGGTTAGCAAAAATGATCTTTCATTCGAACAAGAACATAGGATGGGCAAAAGAAATTCAAACTTAATCTTGGGTTTTTCCTGGTCGGATATTGGATTGCCACAGTCTCCATTTGCAATTTGTTGAATTGTACCTATTTTCAGTGGTTGGAAAACAAGTATGTGACCCTGGACCACAAAACCAGTCATAAGTCGCCGTTTGTGGCAATAGCCAACAATACATTGTATGGGTCAAAATGATAAATTTTTCTTTTATGCCAAAAATCATAAGCATATTAAGTAAAGATCATGTTCCATGAGGATATCATTATATAAAAAATGTATTATTATTAATATGTATTGGTAAGGACTTCATTTGGACAACTTTAAAGGAGATTTTCTCAATATTAAGATTTTTTTGCACCCTCAGATCCCAGATTTTCAAATAGTTGAATCTCAGCCAAATATTGTCCAATCCTAACAAACCATACATCAATGGTTATTTGTTCAGCTTTCAGATGACGTATAAATCTCAGTTTCAGAAAATGTACCCTTATGACTGGTTTTGTGGTCCAGGGTTCACTTTGCAGCTGATACTTTTTTTCTGAAGAACAAGCTCTGAATATAATATCTTGTAAACATACAGTACCTGACTGAGTGCCAAAAATGTTCTTCTTCCAAAGTTTGCATGCCCACCCTGTAACTCAAGTGTTAAAGATATTTTACTATCCTTTTAGATTCTGATTCTTAAAGGGGTCATGAACTGGCTTTTTAAAAAAAAAATTATACTGTTATTCTGTTTTATACTGTTTTTGGAAGTAAACGCCCACTGCTATGATTGGATAACAGTTTTGCATATTATAATGAGTTTTGGCTCCCCTGTCAGTACATGTCGGGAATTGTTTTGAAAACTTCCAATGTGGAGAAAGGCAACCGGAATCCGCCCACAGGGCTCGCAATGTGTCTTTATCAAACAAACACAATTATTTATCTCTCATCCACCCGCAATTACAACCCCAAATCAGAAAAAATTGGGACAGTATGGAAAACGCAAATAATTAAAAAAAGAAGTGATTTCTAAATTTACTTTGACTTGTATTTCATTGCAGACAGTATGATCACAAAATATTTCATGTTTTGTCTGGTCAACTTCATGTCATTTGTAAATATGAATCCTTTCCTGTCATTCAGACCTGCAACACATTTAAAAAAAAAGTTGGGACAGGAGCAATTTAGGGCTAGTAATGAGGTAAAATGGTTAAGTAATGATGTGATTTGAAACAGGTGATGTCAACAGGTGATTGTAATTATGATTTGGTACAAAAGCAGCATCCAAGAAAGATTTAATGCTTTAGGAGCAAAGATGGGCAGAGAATCGCCAGTTTGCCAACAAATACGTGAGAAAATTATTGAAATGTTTAAAAACAATGTTCCTCAAAGAAAGATAGGAAGAGATTTGGATATTTCACATTCAACAGTGCTTAACATAATTAAAAGATTCAAGGAATCTGGAGGAATTTCAGTGCGTAAAGGAAAAGGGCGCAAGCCTAAGCTGAACAACCGTGATCTCCGATCCCTCAGGCGGCACTGCATCAAGAATCGTCATTCATCTAGAAGCGATATCACCACATGGGCTCAGGACTACTTTGGCAAACCTTTGTCAAGTACCACAATACGTAGTTACATCCACAAATGCCAGTTAAAACTGTACTGTGCCAAAAGGAAGCCCTATGTTAACAGTGTCCAAAAGCGCTGTCGACTTCTCTGGGCTCGGAGGCATCTGGGATGGACCATCACACAGTGGAAACGTGTACTGTGGTCAGATGAATCAGTATTTCAGGTTTTTTTGGGAGGAATGGACGCCGTGTGCTCCGGACCAAAGAAGAAAAGGATCATCCAGACTGTTACCAGCAACAAGTCCAAAAGCCAGGGTCTGTCATGGTATGGGGTTGTGTCAGTGCCCTTGGCAAAGGTAACTTGCACTTCTGTGAAGGCACCATTAATGCTGAAAAGTACATAGAGATTTTGGAGCATAATATGCTGCCTTCAAGAAGACATCTTTTCCAGGGACGTCCATGCATATTTCAACAAGACAATGCAAAACCACATTCTGCACACATTACAAAGTCCTGGCTGCGGAGGAAGAGGGTACGGGAATGAAATACATGAAATACAAGTCAAAGTAAATTTAGAAATCACTTCTTTTTCACTTCACTGCATTTTCCATACTGTCCCAACTTTTTCTGATTTGGGGTTGTAATATGAATGTTATTTTTTATTACTTGGCCCGCCCGATCGGTGTATATATGCGCGAACCGCACATCCCTCACACACACACACACACACACACACACACACACACACACACACACACACACACACACACACACACACACACACACACACACACACACACAAGCCAAGTACGTGCATCAGACAAATCAGCATGTTCAAATCTTCCGCAACATAATCAGTAGATATCAAACGATCTGTAACAATGCAATCCTATCACATATAAAAACATGTTTTACTCTCAAAGTGTGTTGCACCGTTCCTGTCGGATCCAATATAGAAGCAACAGCATTGTGTTTTAATCTCAATCTGTCTGCAAATCCAGTCTCGACCTGTGTCTTATTTACAAACGATTCTGCTGTGAAATTAAGCGAACAAACACGCAATGTCTTATGCTGCGTTCACACCAAACGTGAATAGAGCATCAAAATCACGTCTACCTCGTCTAGTTTGATGTGTGAACATTTTGAATCCATTCGCGCGTCCGCGCCGAATTGGACACGTGTAGAAATCGAGCGTTTGAAGCAAAATAGATGCACGTTCAAGACGCTCCAGGAGAAATATGTCATAAAACACCACTCTGCCTCTTTTCATTTTCATTAAAAATATATATTAAACATTAATAGCCACACAAATGTGGTCCAGGCAACTCCTTCATTATCTTCACTGCATGTATATTTAAATATCCTAAAAAATAAAGTTATGAAACTTCTCTTTGCCCACAGTCAAAACGATTTGGCAGACAACAAATTATAAATTCATGACACCAAAGATCGGCCGTTAGATCCACACAAAACGAACCACTACAGGACATCAGAGCCAGCGGCAGACGGCAGAAGGACTGGCCGAGGAAAGGCTGCTCTTGCCGGGGTTAATGAGCGCTGAGTGCCGCTGATTCACTGGAGCTCACAACTCCACAAACGCAAGATTCATTTTTTTAAATAGGCGCTCTCTTTATAAATAAACCACAGATTTGAGCTTTAAACAACTACATTCCCACCTGAAAAAGTCTTAAAACTACATTTTGAGACACAATAGTAGTATTTTTAATTTATGCCTCATCACTTTACCACATGACAGCAGCAAGCAGGCTCCTGATTGGTTAACGCAGCGCGAATTGACGGCAAAGTTCAGATTTTTCACCTCGGGCGTCAGACGCGAATTCGCTTCAAACGCGTGAATGCACAAAAAGCACCACTCGCGCATAACGCGCGTATCGTGCAAGGCGCTCAATTCGCGTCCAATTCATTTGTGTAGCGACTGTGTTCTTCCACAACCAGGCACAGCGCAATATCTTGCTATCTTCTGCATTTTTATTGCTCGGTAGCGCGATCAGTTTAGCTCCACGAGTCGGTGGGCGGGGCTACAGAATTCACCACACACTGACGTCAATGGTTGACATATGTGACCCTGTCTGTGAAAACCCAGCTAAAGTCATTTTTGGTGATTCACTGTTTAATACATAAAATCATCCTACATAATGTACAGAAAGTTCTGTGAAAATATAACCTTGATATCTTTAATATTGACTGAGTAAGACCATGTCAAAAATTATTTGAATTTCGGCCTCAGAAAATCATGATTTTGAGAAATTCCAATTTTAAAATCAAGCTTATTTTTAAAATTGCAAAACATTTTAACCATTATTATTCTGACTACGTGCCATATACCACATACAAGCTAAGATTCTCCTATTTTCAGTGATATAGGACACATTTATGGGAAAATTCTTAGAATTTTGTAAAACAAGTCTATTTATTATGATGTGCATGTCCAAAAAGCGTGAAACATTGAAACGAATGGGGGCACCACAAGAGCTTGATTTACAAAGTCAGTTCGCTCTAATGATTTGTAGACTATAACTTATTAGTAAAATGAAATCTCAGTAGAAAATGTCATTAACAGGCCTATATATATCCATTAATATATAAAACCTCCATAGAAAATCTCACTGTGTAACATTTGTAAAGTAAATCCAGTGGCCTACCAAGTGAACAGGTCAGTCTCAAACTTTGTACAGTTAGTGATAAAAGTGAATCTTCACTTTTTGATTAGATTATGATTCATTATGATTTTTTCATGGCTCATTGCGCTCAATAACTCTTTTACATAAAGCACGTCCAGCACTTTATGTTCTCATTCATGCATGTTCTATTCGTATAGGCTTACAAACCGAAACCAAAACATTAGACGCAAGAGCTTTGCTTCCGAAGGGCATACACAACTTTTTTTATATTAATATATAATACGGGTTCTTCATTTAGCCTACAAAAAACAGTAGGCCTATATTAATCCTTATTAATTAAACTATCAGCTGTTCTGTCCCTTGCACTTCGTGTGCCGCGACCGCCCTGTCAGAGAGCGAATTCAGAAACCCAGAGCATCAGCATCCAAAAACCAAACTATTTCGACACGTCGCAGCCATTAAATGTCTTTAAAATAAGATGGATATATCGGCAGAAGGTGTAGTTAGAAAACGAATAAGCTGTTCCTGAAATGTCGGTGATGGCACAAAGAAATCCACACAGAAATTGGAACCCGCCTTAAGTCGCCGTTTTCTTGCCTTTCCCGACACTGACCTGATCGTTGGTTGTGCGGATTGATATTATGATTTGTTTGCACTTTGTTATTGTAAAAAATATGTTTCTGAACCGAATGATATAAGAATCAGCAGTTTTTTCTGCGTCGAAAGTAAACATTAAATCAATATTTAAGAAGCCCACGTCCGGTATTTTTTGGTGCAAAATAATAAAACGTAGCGTCAATAAAATCATTTATTTCAGTATTTATAATATTATAAATGAAAAATTGAGTACTGCATCTCAAAGCCCTTGGTATAATCTATCATTTACAGCAATAAACACAAATAGCCTGTTTTGGTCATTTTTATGGCAATGACTACTTTGACGCTCTATATCTCATCATTAGATTATGCGACTTTAGCCGGGGTTTCACAAACAGGGTCACATATTCTGAGATCGAGCGTTTGCTGGGCCTGGTGTCAATAATAGCTTTTCTTTGCCTAACAAGGAAGTTTTCAGCTCTGAAACTTACAGGATATTCTAATATCATGTTGAAATTTTATATATCAAAGACTGAATGAAAAGTTGATTTCTCAATTCATGACCCCTTTAAACTTAAATTGTTGATTTTTACCCAAAAGTGGTCACTGCATACAGCTAACACTTGTATTTAAAGAGGAATGTCTGAAGAACAAACAATGTGGAAACGATTAACTATTAATTGTTCTGGAGGTGAATGTTATGCTGATGCAGTGGGCTTGCCGATTTGGGTGCCAATTAACTTAATATTTTAACAGGGATACATTTCAATATTAGTAATTATTGTCATTACACAAGTACAAGTACAAGGCAACGTGTTCAACATATGCGTGTTCATATGAGCCAGATCTGTTTGGACCCTTTCTTTGATGATACAGTTTGATTTATCAGTGATGGGGGGTTATGACCCCTAGATTGCATGATCTAACGCTTGAAAAATTGTCTTTCTTTCCTCTCCCCCGTCTGTCAAGTTGTGATGCTTTATGTTTTGAGAAGTGTTTAAAGCAATCTCTCAGATGTGAATTCTGTGTTAGATTGTTTTTCCTTTCAGCAGAGCCAATTTTTCATCAGAGGTTTAATTAGCAATTATGCTAAGCCGAAAGATTCATCCCACTCAGTGCTTGACATATTGGCTCAACTTGCGTTCTTGACATTACTGTTAACACAATTACAACTTAATTTAAAGGCAAATATTTATTAACTCACTTTATCATTGTTTATTTTTACACAGTCACTTGTTATCACTATATTATTTTGTTAAATTATGTTGATAAATGTGCACCTGTTGTCGCATATGTTGCTAATATACACTGATATTGGTGTATTCAAAAAGTATGATTCATAATTTCTTACAGGCTCAGTGCTGAAAATAAGTTTCCATTTGTGTAATATTTAATAACAAATGATGTCAAATTAGCATGGATGGAAGAGATGAATACACTTGTCTGAGGAAATGAGAGGGAGCACAATTAAAAAAATATCACAAATAACATTTACAAATTAAAGGGATAGTTCACCCAAAAACGAAAATTTGATGTTTTTCTGCTTACCCCTAAGGCATCCAAGATGTAGGTGTCTTCGTTTCTTCAGTAGAAGATTTTTAACTCCAACCGCTGCTGTGTGTCACTCATATAATGCTTGTCAATGGGGTCTAATTCTATTAGAGTAAAAAAAACATGGACAGACAACTTCAAATTAAACCCCGCGGCTCGTGACGACACATTGATTTCACCTCATATCAGACGAACGCTTCAGCTCTCCAGACTGCCATCACTTCCCGTGAGTGAGATCAAAATTCCGGTCGGGTCATAGATATATACGTAGATACCTCATTAGTGCCTGTGTGGATCGCTCGAATGAGGAATCTATGACCTATACATCTATACATATCTATGACCCGGCCAGAATTTTGACCTCACACACGGGAAGTGATGGCAGTCAGGAGAGCTAAAGCGTTCGTCTGATATGAGGTGAAATTAATTGCATAAATACCGTTGGGTTTCTCTCAGAAACCGATCGTTTCGTGTCTTAAGACATCAATGTGTCGTCATGAGCCGCGGGGTTTAATTTGAAGTTGTCTGTCCATGTTTTTTTTACTCTAATAGAATTAGACCCCATTGACAAGCATTATATGAGTGACACACAGCAACGGTTGGAGTTAAAAATCTTCATTTGTGTTCTACTGAAGAAACAAAGACACCTACATCTTTACATCAAATTTTCGTTTTTGGGTGAACTATCCCTTTAATAAAAAACTTTATGAATTTGAAGATCAAGGGAAACTGAACTTAATTCGTCTTCCGGGAAACACATAAGTATCTTCTGTTGCTTCCGAAGGGCAACACTAAATAAAAAAATAGAAAGATATTTAAAGGTCCCGTTTTTCGTGTTTTTTTGAAGCTTTGATTGTGTTTACAGTGTGCAATATAACATGTGTTCATGTTTCATGTGTAAAAAAACACAGTATTTTTCACACAATTTACTTATCTGTATACTGCTGTTTTCACTGTCCTCAAAACGGCCAGAGAATTTCCTTATTCTATGAAGTCCCTCCTTCAGAAATATGTAACGAGTTCTGATTGGGCCAGCGGTTCCCGTGTTGTGATTGGACAGCAGCTTAGCGCACGTTGCCCGGGAAGGTCATGCCTCTCACCATAACGGGGAGATGAACGCGCTCAAACTACAGCCCCTGAAGGCCAAACAAAGGTGATTTGACTCCGGGATGAAAATAACAGCATCTGATGGCGACAAATGCAACCGAACCGAACCGAACGCAACACTTCCTCTTCTCCACGAGGGAGCAACAAGACCACGCCCCCTTTTTCGCGTATTCTTGTGGGCGGAGGTTAGTCGACAAACTGTTCTACTGACGTAATTAAAGCAGGATGTACATGGATGTAGTCCAAACCGGCCGTTCGCTGTAGGCTTTGAAAGGGAACTTCTGTTCAATAAAATATCTCGCTTGGCATTGAACTTTGAGCTTTATAATTTTACAGGTATTATCTATGCTCTAACAGCAACATTACACACTAACTAAAGTTTGAAAAATGGGATCACGAAGAACAGGACCTTTAAACAAAATAAGAAATATTTGGACCTTCATCCTGTTTAAAGGTTTTCACCCCTGGCTCTTAATGCATTGGGTTTCCTTCTGAATCTTCAGTGAATGTGTGAAGCTTTTCTAACAGCTGTGTTTGAGTCCCTCAATCGTCCTCAGTGTGAAAAGATGGATCTCAAAATCATTCAGTCACTGCGCTCAGGACAAACAAAAGACTCAAGAACAACCATCACAAAACACACACACACAGCCGTGGATCATCCAGTGAAGGACACACACTCACACACACACACACACACACACACAGCCGTGGATCATCCAGTGAAGGACACACACTCACACACACACACACACACACACACACAGCCGTGGATCATCAGAGAACGACGCACAGGATTAAGAATCAAGGGTTCATAAACTTTTGAATGGAGTCATTTTTATAAATTCAGCTATTTTTTTTGTCTTGTATGTAAACACATTTTTTGTTAAATATCTTATTCAGGACAAGTAATAAATAAATAAAATAACATGCATTTTGTATGATCCCTCTTATTTAGTTAAAATGATTCACATTTTGCAGATTCTGCAAGGGGTGTGTAAACCTTTGAGCATGACTGTACAACCTCTACAATATTATGTTGTTCCTTGCCAGGGTCAGAGAATAATGTACAGAAGAAGAAAAAGAAAAACACTCACAGGAGGAGTGCAGGACAGGAGGTTGAGCATTACAAGAAAAGGTTCTCTCTGTCATAATTGCAGAAATAGTTCAGTCAGTCGCAGTCCAATTCAAATTTCTGTAGGAATGCTTATTATTCAGCTATAAGCAGTCCTTCCAGAAAAATGCTGCTTTTTTGTGATTGTTGCAGGCAAAAATCCTTGATTATGCGGCACGTTTTCTTAAAAAATGCGATGGAAAATGCGGGATATTTATGCAATTTTATGCGATGAAATTGTGGGAACTTGCAAAAACTGCGGTTTGATGAATAGCTTTACAAAAGGAATATGCTACAACTTCTGAAAAAATGAATAAATAACTTCCTGTTTTACAGAGGTAGTTATACAAAACAGACATTTGAGTGCTTCCAATGCACAAAGTGCAATCTCTTAAAGGGTTAGTTCACCCAAAAATGAAAATTCTGTCATTAATGACTAATGACACCCGTTAGACCTCTGTTCATCTTCGGAACACAGATGAAGATATTTTAGTTGAAATCTGATGGCTCAGAAAGGCCTCCATTGGCACAATTCACTTTACTCTCTCAAGACCCATAAAAGCTACTTAAGACGTTGTTACAAAGTCCATCTCACTACAGTGGTTCTACAATAACTTTATGGAGTGACGAGAATAGTTTTTGTGCGCAAAAAAACCTAAATAACGACTTATATAGTGATGACCGATATCAAAACACAGCATCATGAAGCTTAGAAGCGTTATGAATCAGTGAGTCGATTCATGATTCGGATCGCGTGTCAAACTGCTGAAATCACGTGACTTTGGCGATCCAAACCGCTGAATCGACTCACTGATTCATAACGCTCCGAACCGCTGAATCGACTCACTGATTCATAACTCTTCGAAGCTTCATGATGCTGTTTTTTTTAAATCGGTGAACACACTGGGAAACTACTTTGTGCGGTCTTTTGCTGTTATTTTTGTTGGCACATGTGAATTTGCGTGCTTCATCATGGTTTCACCGATATCTATGGTTTTACCACAGGGGTTTGCAGCTTTTCGATGACGTTTGCGTCGGGTAATTACGTCACTTCAAAATGTTCCCATGGCAATAGGGGGAAATGGCGGCTCTTGTGTGAAGTAAAAGAAAAATTTACAACTTTCTGCTAATATATATTATATTTATATATATATATATTTGACTGTGTTTAAATGCATTCCATAGAAAAAGTTTGCAGATTCCACGTGTGCCATTGGTGAAAGGTCTACTCTGTAGAGTTGGAGTAAGGAGGACAATATCAGCTGAACATCGGTTTAAGCCAGCTTTTCAAAAGAGCCTCTCAGTAGTGGGACAATATACATACAAAACCAATTTAAAGCATCACCTTGACTCCTTATTCCCTATTGAACAAAAAGTGCTTCCTCAAAAGTCTCTTGGTTATTACTTTGTCACTTTTCATTAATAATGCATTGTGAACGATGAGCCCAATACTGAAGAACTGCAGAAAACAAATAGCTAGGCTACCTCTTTTATGAGATGTACAGTATCACACTCACACACACAGTATATGTCAAAATTAAACTAAATATCATGCAGATAATAATATAGGATTTACAATGCATTGTTATAAAGGAAAGATTAGCACATATAATAGGTGTGAATTGCTGATATGTACTGATATGAAAGACACTCTACACATTAATGCAAATCTAATGGATTAAAATTACGCCTCTGCAACCCTGAAAACTTTCTGTGCATTTCTTCAGCAGAATCATTTCAAGGCTCTTAAAATTCAGTCATTTTCAATTCTTTCCAGAGAAAAACAGCCCAAGGGTACCACTGGAGATGACAATAAAAACAGAATCAGTGGCTCCGGAACCACACAGGACAAATTACTATCACAGCACGGTTATATCCATGAAGTAGAGAGAGAGAGAGAGAGAGAGAGAGAGAGAGAGAGAGAGAGAGAGAGAGAGAGAGAGAGAGAGAGAGAGAGAGAGAGAGGCTAATCTTGTGCTTTGGGAATGAGTCTGGGGGCAACTTTGCCTCAGGTGTCTTCTACAACCCAATTCTCTTCATGGTAGGAGGTATCGTGTTTACTGGATGTAATGAACTTTCTTTTCTTAAGAGGGTTTTATTTCTCCAAATTTGCATATGACCACATTTAATAATATTCATATTGAAATGATTGTATTTGTCTGTTGTGATGTCTTCTCTGTTAAAGGAACACACCACTGTTTTTGAAAATTAGCTCATTTTCCAACTCCCATAGAGTTAAACAGTTGAGTTTTACCATTTTCGAATCCATTCAGCCGATCTCCAGGTCTGGCGGTAGCACTTTTAGCACAGCCTATTTTCAGGCGCTGTGTAATATCATTGCGCCGCTTCACCCATGGGACGGCTCAAAGCTCTTGATTATTACGCAGGAATGAGAGTATAGTTCCTAGCCATATCGGCCTAGAAAATCACAACTTGTCATTTTCTGTCATTCTTAGTACACAATGTAACTACAGAAGGGTCAAGTTTTAAATGGGAAAAATATCGAAACTCTATGGTCATTTTTTTGAGCGAGATGCTAATGGTCTAATCCAGGGGTTTTCAAAGTCTAAGACAGTGGGCCTCCCTTTTGACATAACCCACACAATGTCTTGGTTAATTGTGTTCTTTGGTAGACCAGTAAGAAGGGCATTACAGTAGTCAAGTCTGCTAGTTCTCTTACGAGAGGTTCTCTCGTATTGCGTAAGTTCCTTACGCATCGGGAAAGTATTCTTTCTTCGAGATTTCTGAAAAACCCCAAATTATCCTTAATTTTGTAACATTGTCAACGCAGTGCGGCAACCTGGCAGACCATAGCAGGCTATTCCAGCGTGCTATTGGCTGCTCTGCTGGCAACTGCAGCAGCCTATCGGTGAGCCCGCGTGACGTGGCGACCAATGAGGGCGCTTCGCGCCCACCTGGCTTCATTTGCCTACAGGTGGGGCGTGGCCACGTGTATATAAGCAGGGCTCACGGGCTGCATATTCGATTTTCTTTTCTTCAGCGAAGCCCTTCGCATCGCTGGATCTGGAACCCGCCGCCGTGATCATGCAGACGAGCAAGCAGAGGACAGCGCCTGAAGAAGCCGGCAGCATCGCGCCACCTTCAGCCATCCGTGCCTGCTCTGCTATCCGGCAGCCCATATCCTTTTTCACGCTCAGTGTTGTCGCCGCTGCGTCACACTTTCTCAAAAAGAGCCGAGCGTTTGTTCCAAAATGTCTCGTTCCACCTGCGGCTCGTGTCACGCGCAGCTCAGTTCCGGGGACCGCCATGTGATCTGCGCTCTCTGCCTGGGCCGTAATCACGCCGCCGCCGCACTTCTCGCCGGCGGATGCCCGGAGTGCGAGGAACTGAAGATGTCGACCCTGCGGGCTCGACTCGATCAGTTCGATGACGACATCCCTCCAGTCTCTGCTAAGCCCCGCAGAAAGAAGCGCCACTCGCAGCGGACTCCGGAGTTCGCTGAGAGAAGCTCGCCGGAACCCTTCCCGCCCGCTTCACTCTCGCCTTCCCCGCCCCCACCCCAGGCCACCATTTCTGTTGCCGCCTCCGGGATGAGGCGGATGCGGCCGCGGAACGCGCCGACAGCTGCTCCATCATGGCTTCCGACAGCGAGGAATGGTCTTCTGCGACCTCTTCAGTCCGGGCCTCCGGACGCTCTCGAACGGGTGAGGACGCCGAATTGTTGCGCCTTCTCACCCGGGCTGTCAAGCAGCTAGGCCTCGAATGGGCCCCGCCCAAGGTGGCAGTGCCAAATCGACTTGACGGATGCTTCCTAAACAGTCGCCGCCGTGCGCCCACCTCCAGGACTGCACCTTTTCTGCCAGAGCTTCACGAGGAGCTCGCGAAGTCCTGGAACGTGCCATTCTCCGCGAGGGTCTCATCTCAGGCTTCTTCGACGCTCTCACAAGTTGACGGCGCGGCTGAGAAAGGCTACAATGCTATCCCTCCGGTGGAAGAGGCGGTCGCAGCGCACCTTTGCCCGCCTTCTGGTTGGCGCTCAAAGGCTGCCCTCCCGTCTAAGGCCTGCAGAGTGACGTCATCGCTGATCGGCCGCGCTTTCGCTGCCTCCGGTCAAGCTGCATCTGCTCTGCACTCTATGGCCGTGCTGCAAATCCTCCAAGCCAATCTCCTCCGCGACCTGGACAAGAAGAGCTGTGACGCTGAGTTGATCACGGATTTGCGAAGCGCGACGGATCTCTCCCTCCGCGCTACCAAGACCGCAGCACAGGCCCTCGGACGCTCTATGGCCTCCCTCACGGTAGCTGAGCGCCACCTCTTGCTCACGCTCGCGGACATGCGAGAAACAGAGCGCGCGGCCTTCCTAAACGCCCCGCTCTCCCCGTCTGGGCTCTTCGGACCAGCGGTCAAGGGGATCGTCGATCGTTTCTCTGAAGTGCAGAAAACGACGCAGGCCATGAACCTCTTCCTGCCTCGACGCCCCGGCGCCAGCAATAGCTCCGTTGCTCGCCGTCCTGTCACCCCTACGCGCGCGCCAAGTTCGGCGCATGGCTGCGTACTTCCGGCCGGGCAAAATCGCACCTCTCAAGCTTTTTCAGAGGATGTTGGGACGTATGGCCTCAGCTGCAGCTGTGCTCCAGCTGGGCTTAATGCGCATGCGCCCGCTGCAACGCTGGTTAAACGCCCGAGTGCCTCACAGAGCCTGGGCGTCCGGAGGCTTCAGGATCAGAGTGACTCAGGGCTGCGTTTCAGCCCTAGAGCCCTGGTTAGTAGCCGACTGGTACCAGCGGGGAGTGACAATGGGAGCCATCTCACACCGCAAAGTCATCTCGACGGACGCCTCCACCTCGGGTTGGGGCGCTGTTTTCGAGGGCAGACCGGCCTCGGGCCTCTGGTCGAGCGTAGAAAAACTCCTACACATAAACTGTTTGGAGATGATAGCGGTAGAGAACGCGCTCAAGCAGTTTCTCCCGTTTATACGAGGACACCACGTGTTGGTCCGGTCGGACAATACCACGGTGGTGTCCTACGTGAACCGGCAGGGCGGTGTCAGGTCCAGGTGTCTGGGCAATCTGACGGAACGCCTGCTCGTGTGGGCACACAGCTCGCTGCGCTCGCTGAGAGCTGCGCACGTACCGGGCCACCTCAATGTGGGCCCGGACAAGCTGTCCAGGGGCCTCATTCTCCCAGGAGAATGGTCCCTGCACCCCCAGACAGTCCAGCTGGTATGGCGCCTATTCGGCAGAGCGGAGCTCGACCTCTTTGCAACAAAAGAGAACGCCCGCTGCCCGACGTTTCTGTCCAAAAGCGAGGATGCGCTGTCCCAACCTTGGCCCAGCCTCCCGCTGTATGCTTTCCCGCCGATTTCCCTATTGACCCAGGTCATAGCGAAAATCAGGGAGACGCGCCGCCCGGTGCTCCTTATAGCGCCGCGCTGGGAGAACCAGATTTGGTACCCAGAGCTGGTGAAGCTGTCGCACTCACCGCCCTGGCCAGTTCCGCTGAGAGCAGACCTCCTCTCTCAAGCAGGAGGGTCAGTTTGGCATCCCCATCCAGAGCGATGGTCTCTGCATGTATGGGTGACCAACGGATACCCGTTGACCTGCCCGAAGGGGTTATGAACACGATTTCACACTCTAGAGCCCCCTCGACGAGGCGGTTATATAGTTCTAAGTGGTCGGTGTTCACTGAGTGGTGTGCTTCCAAGGGATTGGATCCACAGCAATGTGGGGTCCAGCGGGTGCTCTCCTTCCTCCAGGAGCTGTTGGAACTGGGCAGGTCCCCTTCCACGCTCAAAGTGTATGTAGCGGCTATAGCAGCGTTCGCTCAGACGACGCTAGGCAGCACGCTAGGAAGGAACGAGCTCATCATCCGTTTCCTCAGAGGAGCCAGACGGATGAATCCCCCGCGCCCCCCATCGGTTCCTATTTGGGATCTGGCCTTGGTCCTAGAGGCCATGAAGGCTCATCCTTTCGAACCGCTCGAGACTGTGGAACCAAGGTTCCTTTCGCTAAAAACCGCGTTCCTGATAGCTCTGGCTTCAGTAAAACGCGTGGGGGATCTACACGCGCTCTCAGTGAGCCCGACGTGTATGGAGTTCGGCCCAAATGACTCCAAGGTCATTCTTAGGCCGAGGCATGGTTATGTCCCCAAAGCGATAGGCACTCCCTTCAGGGCGCAGATTGTCTCCCTCTCGGCTCTGCCAGCACCCGACGAGGGGGACGGTGGCAATGTCCTCTGCCCTGTCAGGGCATTGAGGGTTTACGTCACACGCTCCGCCGCCTTCAGGCGTTCTGAGCAGCTATTTGTTTCGTTTGGAGGGCGCACTAAAGGTCTCGCCTCCTCGAAACAGACCCTGTCCAGGTGGATAGTGGACGCGATTGCAGTAGCTTACGCTTCCAAACACCTGCAGTGCCCGCTAGGTGTCAGAGCACACTCCACTAGAGGCATGGCCTCTTCGTGGGCTTGGGCCAGAGGGATTTCCATCCACGATATCTGTATGGCGGCAGGCTGGGCCTCCCCGTCTACGTTCGTGAGATTTTACAATCTGGAAGTTCCTGCCTTACAGGCGAAAGTGTTATCAGTTCAATAAGGCTGTTGGTTCTGCCCAGTGATTTTGCGCAGACATAGCTCACATACTGGTAGTAAGTTCGGTACGAGGCTTATGTAAATTTGAAGGAGACCGGCGGTGCCGTTCCCTCATTTACGAAAAGAGCTGTTGTGAGTTTGAAGGTGACCGGCGGTGCCGTTACCTCACTCATATGACAAGATATTGTGAATTTGAAGGCGACCGGCGTTGCCGTTCCCTCATTCATGAGACAAGGTGTGGTGAATTTGAAGGCGACCGGCAGGTGCCGTTCCCTCATTCATAAGACAGGGTGTTGTAACCACCCGTTGTAACCACCCGTCAGTTCGAACGAAGTGTCTGTATATGTGGTGGCCCGTTTTCCTTACCGGCCACCCTGCCCGAGCAGTGTTATGGTCCCCGGTTCCCTGGGATACATATGCTGTACGCGAGGCGAGCACGGCGTTGACAATGTGTTCCCGATGCGTAAGGAACTTACGCAATACGAGAGAACCTCTCGTAAGAGAACGATACTCGGTTACTTAACGTAACCTCGGTTCTCTCTAGAAGAGGGAACGAGTATTGCGTTCCTTGCCGTGCGCCCCGCGGGCTTTTACCGAATATGCAGCCCGTGAGCCCTGCTTATATACACGTGGCCACGCCCCACCTGTAGGCAAATGAAGCCAGGTGGGCGCGAAGCGCCCTCATTGGTCGCCACGTCACGCGGGCTCACCGATAGGCTGCTGCAGTTGCCAGCAGAGCAGCCAATAGCACGCTGAAATAGCCTGCTATGGTCTGCCAGGTTGCCGCACTGCGTTGACAATGTTACAAAATTAAGGATAATTTGGGGTTTTTCAGAAATCTCGAAGAAAGAATACTTTCCCGATGCGTAAGGAACTTACGCAATACTCGTTCCCTCTTCTAGAGAGAACCGAGGTTACGTTAAGTAACCGAGTATAGTTATAAATGCATGCATTCATTTTTCTTTGTTTCTCAGAGAGAGAAATGGTCTTACTTTAGCAATGTTCTTGAGATGATAAAATGCTTTTTTGGTAATATTACGTACATGAGCTTTAAAATTAAAATCAGAATCAAAGTGTTTTGCCACTTGTCTTTAATCCAAGTACATTTAGTTTAGGGATCAATTTCTCTCTCTGCACTTTTGATCCAATAATCAAAACTTTGTTTTATCTTGGTTGAGTTGTAAGAAGTTTTGTGACATTCAATCATTTATGAATCAATTTGCACCGGACCATCAGGAGACACAGCTACATACAACTTTGTGTCATCTGCATAACTATGAAAAGAGATATCATGCCTCCTGATGATGTGGCAGAGAGGTAACATATATAGATTAAAAAGTAGGGGTCCTAAAACTGATCCCTGAGGAACCCCACATGGTACTTTATAATATTCAGACAAGGTATTATTAATGGATACAACAAATGTTTGTTCTTTCAATAAGATATGATAAAAACCAATTTAAAACTGTTTCAGATAGACCAACATAGTCACTCAATCTATTTAAAAGAATCTGGTGATCTATTGTATCAAATGCAGCACTCAAGTCAAGAAGCACCAGAACTGAAGGCCAATTTCTGTCGAGGTTTGTGTTTATATAATTTACTACTTTAATAAGAGCGGTCTCTTTACTATGACATTTTCTAAAACCAGACTGAAACATCTCTAGTTTTGAATTGGCATTTAAGAATGTGCTCAACTGATTAAAAACTATTTTCTCTAATATTTTAGTTAAAAATGTAAGATTTGAGATGGGTCTATAATTACTAGGAGTTTAAATATCTGAACTCGCTTTTTTATACATAGGTTTTACTAGGGAAAATGCCAAGTTTCAGGGAGTGATGAACTATCTCAAAGATATCAGTGGATATAAAATCAAAGATGCTTTTAAAAAGAGAGGTAGGAATAGGATCAAAGGGACAAGTAGATGGTCTCAAGTCTGTTACAACCTTTCTTAGTGTCTCAACATTTAAGGCCCGATATACTCACGGCAAAAGTCTTTTTCATTTTTAGGGGTTAAAAGACATTTAAAATAGGGTACAGTGGGGCTAAAGGCACACCTTAAAGGTATAGTTCACCCTGAAATGAAAATAAAGTAATTTATTACTCTGCTGTTGTTCCAATGCCCTATATCCATCTATCTTTTTCAGATGCGCTCCTCCATATAATGGCAGTGAATGGTGACCAGGCTAAAACTTTACAAAAAGGATTCAAAAGTATCACGCAAGGATAGGGAGATGCGCGCCATATATGGAAAGTGTTCATGAGGCATACTATAGGTTTTGCGAGAAAGAAACCTTATTTTTCAATCAAAATACTGAGCTCGGCCGTTACTCGCGCGTTCCTGTGAGTGTGTGCAAGCCGTCAGCACAACATGTAACCAAATTCAAGGTTATTTTGGCTAGAAGTGAGTTACTCATAGTTGGACTATATCGGGTCTATAGTTAACCGAGACGGTGAAATGATGGCTATTGATTGCTGGGTATGTTTGCACAAGCTCTGCAATTTGGCACTTCAGTCAAGTCACATCACATTTAATTTTATACCTCTTTATACAATGTTTTAAAGCAAGCATTTTTACAGTGTGAGCTCTTTTGAACACATAATTATGCACATTTGACAGAAGTTCTCATGTGTAGCATGATGTTGTTGTCCTACTATATGACACAAGTCACAAGTTCTCTATAAGACATCTATATTGAACAATGAACAAGTTTCTCTATGTTTTCCACTGATGCATATGTTCAAGTGTATATTGTATATGAGGTATATATTAAACGTAAACAACCAGTTTTTTCTTTTTCTTTATACCAGCCGAAGCAGACTTTTCCGGAAAAGTCGCTTTGGCAAGCTGTTTCAAACTCCCAAAATGAAAAAAAACTTTGTTTAGGCTTGATTTTGTTTGAAATTAACCCCCTGTTAGGGTCTGTGAATATTAAATGCAAAAAGACAGTTTAAATATGAATCCTGTTGCAACATTAAATGTCATAAACGCAAGACTGTTTAGACAAGATTTATTTGGCCTGTTTTGGATAGATTATAATGTGTTTATTGTAAAAAAGCCTAGTGTCTGTCACGGTCGTATCGTGCTGCAGTGAAGAGGCGATACGGGACTTCAACAAAGACAGGTATTTATTCAAAAGAACGCTGGACAGAACACAAAGCTGCATCAACACGACATGTAAACATAACTGAGACCAGACAAGGAATGAATGAACACGAGGGAACTAAATACAAACACTGATGACTTCCTAACGAGGGGCACAGGTGATACAGATAAGGATAACTAAACACAGCTGAACAGAACTAGACTAACGAGGGTAACCAAGGAAACAGAGAAAGTGGCGGGAAACATAGACAAAAGGAACATGTGACTAAAGCAAACAACATGACAGAAACACAGATATGTGACATAACGCCCCCTCCCGGTAGGCGCGTCCTCGCGCCGTAGAAGTACAAATTGGGAGGGAGGGTGGGCACCCAGGAGTCCTGGGAGCACTGGGGTTGGGCACCCAGGAGTCCTGGGAGCACTGGGGTCTGACTGGCTGGAGGGCCTCCAGGGTGGAGCCGTGGGCGGCCATGGCGGGTCAGGGGCCGTGGGCGGCCATGGCGGGTCAGGAGTCTTAGGCGGGTCTGGAGCCTTGGGCGGAGCAGGAGTCTTAGGGCGCCCAGGCCAAACCAGAGCCCCACCCACATGTTTCCCACCCACAGGTACATGGCCCCCCCCCAAAATGTTCTTTGGGGAATTCAGGGGTGGAGTGGAGATCTCGTGGGTTGGAGCGGGCTTGTCGAAGGCTGGAGCGGGCTCGTCGAAGGCTGGAGCGGGCTCGTCGAAGGCTGGAGCGGGCTCGTCGAAGGCTGGAGCGGGCTCGTCGAAGGCTGGAGCGGGCTCGTCGAAGGCTGGAGCGGAGTCCAGGAAGTCAAGGAGGGCTGGAGCGGAGTCCAGGAGGGCTGGAGCGGAATCCAGGAGGGCTGGAGCGGAATCCAGGAGGTCAAGGAGGGCTGGAACGGAATCCAGGAAGTCAAGGAGGGCTGGAGCGGAGTCCAGGAAGTCAAGGAGGGCTGGAGCAGAATCCAGGAAGTCAAGGAGGGCTGGAGCGGAATCCAGGAAGTCAAGGAGGGCTGGAGCGGAATCCAGGAAGTCAAGGAGGGCTGGAGCGGAATCCAGGAAGTCAAGGAGGGCTGGAACGGAATCCAGGAAGTCAAGGAGGGCTGGAACGGAATCCAGGAAGTCATGGAGGGCTGGAGCGGAGTCCAGGAGGGCTGAAACGGAGTCCAGGAACGGTAGGATCGCTCCCAAAGTCCATCAACCACCGGGGCTTAACGGCCGCTCTCCTCTTCCGCCTGGGCTTGGGGACAGGCAGGACCTTCCCGGCAGGCCCACTGGAGGGATATGAGGAGGAAACTGGCTGCGGGTGAACTGACCAGGCAGCGTGCTTCTCTGAGGGGACTGGACGAGGAAGACACACATTCTTAGGAACCTCTTCGAAGATCTCGAACTCAGAACCATTTAAGGACAATATCAAATTGATTGTCTCGACTAGGGAAAAGGAACAGGCAGGTTCCAGGAATCGAATGGTGTCCTCGTCCAGGCCCATCAGCATCTGGCCAGTTCACCAGATAAGCTAGCTCACAGAATTCCTCCACATACCTCTCCAGTGGCCGACCCTTCTGCCTAATCCCCCAGAGGTGATCCTCCACCGAACCGCCTTCCTCGGGGAATACTGGAGAGAACGGAGACACGAAAATACCCATCCTTAAGAGAAGTCCTTTTGCAGTAAGGTCTGGTCTTCTGTCACGGTCGTATCGTGCTGCAGTGAAAAGGCGATACGGGACTTCAACAAAGACAGGTATTTATTCAAAAGAACGCTAGACAGAACACAAAGCTGCATCAACACGACATGTAAACATAACTGAGACCAGAGGCCCATTGCACAAAAGTAGAATTAAGATATCCAGGATAAATGACTGAGCTGAGCTCAATGAAGCCAAAACAAGTGCATCCAGGCTTAATTGGTTGCACAAAGACCAAGCCAGGATGAGCAGACACGGATTCATCAAGCCAGGTTAAACCAATCTTGGATAGGTGCGCGCTCACGGCTCACTCAAATAGACCCGCCGCCGATCACAGATTCACTGATTCACCATGGCAACTAGAGCGGCGTACTTTTCCCCGTTGGAGGCACAAATCCTCATGGAGGCATACGAGGAGGTAAAATACATAATTAAGAAGAAAGGCAACACCGACACAGTGATAAAGCAAAGAGAAAAAGCATGGCAAAGTATTGCAGACCTCCAGAATGCGAAAGTAGTGCACAATTACACACTCACTGCTCCGCTGAAACATCACAATTACAATCCAAATAGTTAATTCACATCTCCAAAAATGCAGTTGTACACTGATTATGAAACAGTTTAACTTTTAATTGAAATGGACAACAGATATGAGTGAAATTGTGTAAAGTAACCCCATCACACTGTATAAGGCTTTGATAAATTATTATCAAAGGCTTACATAATTACTACGCTTAGTAGTAGGCTACAGTTTAATCTTAGCCGTTGTACTCTGCTTCTTATGCTATCCACTGATTTTTTTTTTTTTTGGCCTCTTATGATGTTTGTGCTGTATACTGTGTGTAATACAAGCTTGCAGGGAGGCTACTGCATCCATTCATTTGTCTGTTCAGTTGATGTGTATGGATTTGTCCTGCATTTATTTCAGTGTGCAGACAAGCGGGGTGTGTTATATAATCTCTATATATTATATAATCTCTATCTTTGAATGTGTATTTATCCTTTTGTTGTATTGTTGAGTCACTGTGTGACTTCAGTTTCGAAAGGAGCTGATGGTTTACCTGCTTTGTTTTATCCTTATTCAATAAAGGAACCTAATGTTACACTTTGTGTTTTTATATTTATATGGAATGTGTATTTTATACGACCGAGTATTAGGGCCACACTGAGGAAGAAGGAAAAAGTCATACATTTATGAGGCTGGTTCTTTCTGCGGAAAAGATGCATATTCTTTTTACAGTCCTGATACTTATGACAATGTGACGCTGATGTGCCAAGAGATTAAGTATGTCCTTGTTTGTGAAACCATACTGAAGAACAATTCCACGAAATGCCCCACAGCTGTCATTTTAACAACCGTCTTCCTCTAAAACAACGGGTTACAATTTATGACTTAATTTATCGAAGTCTGTGACTTTTCTTTTTTTTCCTCTGTGGCCCTAATATTCTATCATGTTTATATATAGCCTTATAGTCTATAGGAAACCGTAAATTATCCAATGATAGCAACATCATCTAAAAATCATAATTTATCCAAAATGATTTTGAAATTATGATCACAAACGTTTAAATAATGACAGTGGGTCTAGTTATATGTGATAACAATGTATAGTGGGCAGTAGAATAACTATTGGTTTCCGTTTGTGGTGACTGCTGACTGACATAAGGGATGAGATTAAATAGATCCTGGAATTTAGCCTGGTCTGGAGCAGGCTAGCTCCACAGAATAAATCTCCATGGTAATTTATACCATAACATCCAACTGCCACCCTATCCAGCTTTAGTGCAACCGGATCACGGATAAATTGAGCCAGGATCACCAAGATATCCCGGCTTAATCCCTTATCCTAGTTTTGTGCAATAGGCCTCAGACCAGGAATGAATGAACACGAGGGAACTAAATACAAACACTGATGACTTCCTAACGAGGGGCACAGGTGATACAGATAAGGATAACTAAACACAGCTGAACAGAACTAGACTAACGAGGGTAACCAAGGAAACAGAGAAAGTGGCGGGAAACATAGACAAAAGGAACATGTGACTTAAGCAAACAACATGACAGAAACACAGATATGTGACAGTGTCACATCAATAAAGCTTATATTCACAAATGTCTGCTCAGATGCTATAAATATAGTACCAGTCAAACGTATTTTGCTTCATATTGATGTTTAAATATTATAGCCTAATGGTATTTTTTTTATTTAATATCAAAGTTTGTCAGAAATTATTCTTGAGTTTTGTTTTGTAGAAAGAGAATTGCTTTCTTTAAAGTGAATTTCGTTTTGTGTAAATTGTATCTTAATTTTAATTATTTATTATTAAAAAATTTTTAGCATGAGACTACTTTTAAAAACATAACAAAATAGTAAAACATTTTTAGAAAAAAATGCTCTTCTTAGTAATCTTCTTGATTCTAGTGTAAATATTTATACATTCTTAAATCAAGATGAATTTACCAGATAAGTACAATTTCAACTAAATAAGAAGAGCATTTTTTAAGTGTAGTCAAATCTTTTGATCATTTAAAATATAATAGGCCTTTGTTGACTATTCTAAATAAATTATTCTGGAGTTTTGTTTTGTAGAAAGTGAATTTTTTTGTTTTGTAGAAAGAGAATTGCTTTCTTTAAAGTGAATTTCATTTTGTGTAAATTGTATCCTAATTTAAATTATTTATTATTTCATTTTTTAGAATGAGACTACTTTTAAAAACATTAAAAATAGTACAAAAAATGTTTTAAAAAAATGCTCTTAGTAATTTGTGTCTTGTTTAGTCTAAATATTTAAACATTCTTAAATCAAGATGCATTTACTAGATAAGTACAACAGTTCAACTAAATAAGAAGGTATGAAGCTCATTCATTATGTCGCTCATTATGCAGGTCATTATGTGGGCTATTATGTTCTTTTGTCCTCTCAGGTGATCTCCAGCATTATTCATTAGATATCACGCCTCCTCGTATACGGGCTTTGTGAAGAAAAACTGTCTGACAAGTTTTAAATCAGTGTATTGTTTCATGTGAATGAGTAGGCTCAATGATTCTCACATCAGTTTAAAGAAAAAACTCTTGGCAACCACACCAATTATTCAAAAATCTTGGGAACACATATCTATTGTGTGTTTTGAGGCCTTCATTTTAAAGGGGGTCTTTCGAAAGGCTTGATTGTGTTTGTGGGGTGCACTGTAACGTGTTGATGCTTCGTTTAAAAAAAAAAAATCATTATTTTTCATATATTTGACCTTTATTCTACACTGCTCTGTCCCTCCTTGTAAAAACGGTCTGATGGTTTCCGGGTTCTATGAAGCCAGTCCCTCAAAAATACACAATGGACACAATGGATTGGTTAGTTGGCCCAGTGTGTTGTGATTCGCTAACCGACTAGTGCATGTTTGTCGGAAACGTCACGCCCCTTACCTTTACCGGTAGACTGTGCTTTGGTAGTATTAGAAACAATGGCGTCAATAAAACCATACCAATTTGAGCCCGAATCGGACCCAGACAATTTTAGTGAAGATGATCGAGCAGAACCTGTTCCGTCCTCAAGAGTAAAGACTGCGTATCTATAGTGATCGCTACTGAATGGCACAGTTACTTTTGTATTTTTAGAACGATTATAGCCAAATATCTGTCGCAAGAACTATTAATCCAAAACAAACACTAAACATTGGCTTTACTAGTAGCCAAATCAAACACAGAACCATGTTTAGCATGCCTGTAGATAAACAATACATAAAAGCTCTAATCAAAGAATAATTTACACTAATGCCAAGTTCGCTGTTGAGATTTAAAAAAAAGTTTGTAACGTTAGGTGTTTGTCAGATAACGTTAAGTATGAATGAGCATTTAACAAACTGATTTGCAGAGCCAGTGTTGTCATCTGTTTACTTCCTTGCTAAACGTACAATTAACAATACAAACTATTACAGGAAAACACATCGACGAAAAATAAATCATACTTACAGGTTTTGGCCCGTAAACAGCTTCTGTTTTTAAATCCATCTTTCAGGACAAGCCGTTGTGCGGATCCTGCATTGAACTCGCAAAGATTGTGGAAGCTTTCCTCCGTGAAATGTGCAGCGGGAGCCGTTGTGGATTCACACTGGCAGTGTTTGTCTCGCGCAGCTGAACCGCGGCTCGTGTATTGCAAATACAGACGAATATTGTCCATTATGTCACATTTCCCGGTCTTCTCCTCCGACCCCTGTCTGTCTCGTGCTTTGATTTATGATGGGCAGCATATATCTGCTGCAAATGCGACCGTGTTCCCCTCTGTCTCATACACACATGCATATAACATGGTGTATGTTAAAAGCACTGCAACACACCCCCGTCCCTAGGAAGGCTGAACAAAGTGGACCTGCAATCCGGATGAAAATAACAGCGTTTCGTCTGCATTGCAGCAACAACACTCCAGCCTAACTATACCGCAACAAAGCTTCCCCGCGGCGAAACAAAATGGCTTCGCCCCCCCTTATTTAATATTCTCGGAGGAGGGGTTCATGTAAATATTGGGGCTGGTGATGTCACCAACCCTGGAGGAATGTCTGTAGTCCCTACCGGCCGTTTGCTGTAGTCCTTAGAAATTGATTTCTTTAAAAGCAAATATCTCCCTTTGCTTTAAACTTTGAACGTTGTAACTTTGCAAATGTTGTTTATGCTCAAACAGCAACATTACAAACTAGCTAAAGTTAGAAAAGTGAAATCGTGGTTTACCACCTCTTTAAAGCAATTTTTTAGTTTTTTCAAAAATCATGCATAAACATTTTTCTCTCAAAAATACAAGCATGTACATACATGTTGCTCACATAGCCCAGTTTGTGCTGAATACAGTGTAATTACACTTTTGCCATTAATGTGTTCATAAGCAACTGAAAAAAGCACAAATGTAAGAGCATGTCAAAATTTCTAAAGGGCTCCAAAACAGCTCAGGTTTAGCGAGGTCTGTGACAGGAGAGAGAGTTGGGAGACCGGTGAGGCCTGAGTAGGTTAAGTGGAAATAATGAACACCTGTATCTTGTTCCAGTAATGGACGTGGAGAGACACGCATAAAGCCACCAGGAAGAGGACATCATGGAGAGAGACTGACTGAGAAAAAGCTCTGGAAAGCAGCTGAACTGGTATTGAGAACATTTGAGTTATTGTGAAAGCCAGTGAGCGTGAGATTGTGCAATCGTTAGAAGACCGAAGCTTTTTCTCTGACTAGATGACGTCAACTTGTCAAGTTATTTGAATACGATACGCCCACTTATTGCGCTCCAAGACGCCAGTGAAAACTAGAAAACATCATGGCGACGAGACGCTGTGTTCTGAAGTGCGACTCAAAAGCAAACTTTTTTCATCTGCTCAAGGATGAGCATTTGAAGACTAAGTGGCTTGAAGACAAACCACACATCGTCGCGATTGTGTTTAGTAGTCTTCAAATGTCTCTATTTGCATGTTTCGCGATCTCAGGAAGCTTTTATTATGGACTTATGGACTTCTATTATGGCACATGGTATCTTCTTCGTCTGTCTGTACCATATATGGACTACATGTGCACAGAGCGCCCTCCGGCTGCCAGTATGAATTGAAAACAACACATAAGAGACTCAATCGCTCATGATTAGGCTATATCTGCGCATTTTGAGGAAGTATTGAATAAAAAATACTCCTCTGTTTAGAAATTTGACACAGACATATGAGAATCTATCAATATTTCTCCTCATCTGCACACTTTTGAACTAAAAGCCCTGAGGGATGTTGATTTGTCACGAGTCTTCGTGAGGAGAATAGAGGAGTTTTTTTATGAATGAGATCAGCTGAGGCTCATATTACAATCAAACAGTACCGACGCGGTTTTCATATTCATAACTCCTGACACATATTAACAAATTACTGTCACTATAAGACTTTGATGGGCGTTCCGTTTCCGAAAATATCTGCACAGACTATACCAATCACAACTGACTGGGTCATCGGACCAATCACCGCAGATTAGTATATTTGGAACATTTTAAATGCCATAATAGGTGCTCTTTAAAGCTGCTCGTGAACCGATCATCTCTTCCTTCTAGTTCATTGATAAGCACGAAATAAACATGAATGAACACTAAAAGAAATGTTGTTTCAACCGCGGAAAGACGTCAGTACACACGGTTTTTCCAAGTTCAAGTCCACCGATGTTAATCTACTAACTCTCCTGACTGCTTTGTCGGACAAAACGGCCGATTCAGCGATGTGATTGGTCAGATCGCCTGTCAATCAAACTCGCAGCGAAAGGGTGAATTAGACCGGATAGTATGCGAATTGGGACGCAGCATCGGTTCGACCTTTGTGGACTTCACGGCCCTTAAAGTGCCCTTATTATACTATTTTAAAGTGTCCTAATTTAGTTTTGGAGGTCTCCAACAACAGGTTTACATGCATCAAAGGTCAAAAAACAGGTACATTTTCTCATAATATCCATTACACATCACCACAGTGTGCAATAATGGATGAATCAGTCTCTCTAAATCCCGCCTTTCTGCCAGCCTACTCAGTTCTGATTGGTCAGATGACCCAGTCTGTTGTGATTGGTCTACCGCGTACTGCACGTATTTCTACTTTACAACTTGTGTATGCAAAATCCAGATTTACATGTGTACAAATTACTGGACATTCACATAATTCTGAATTTTGCACACACAAGTTGAAAGGCTTTATCAAGTTCATGAATAATTGTGCATGCATTTATTAATCATTTTGAGACTAAAATCATCCCATACCTGTAGTGTCTCTTGCCATCTTTCATATGTTAAACAAATAGCTTTTGAACTGCATAGTTTGGGCTCTGCTATTGCCAAATGTGAGCCCTAAAATATATACATTTTTTTTTTTTTTTTTTTTTAATATTGCTTGATTGAATGGATTCAAAATGGTTGGCTGTCAGGTAAACAGTCAGCCAAGACAGAATGAACTCAACAGCGGGTCTTGATTGAGGGGTGAGCACAGCACACAACACAGGTGAGCAGAGACAGATGGAATAATTATGTGGATGGATGAGGTATGAAATCGAAACAGTCCTTTTACTTGCAGGTGGAGAACGATGAGACATGTAATCAACAGGGAGGTATAGATTTAGAGTAGAAGCACACAGTGAGAACAGCCAAAGTCTTCATGGGTGAATGTGCAGGGTATGCAGTTAACAGGGTGCATGTGTGGGGGATTAGCACTGTGTGTGAGTGTGTGCACTGTGTATGAGTGTGTGCACTGTGTGTGAGTGTGTGCACTGTGTGAGGGTGCTAGGCAGTCTGACAGTCACACACCTACAGAGCTTATTTATCTGCTTTGAAAAGGTGGCTTAGCTACTTTAAATTGTTGTTTGGGAAGCTAAACTTTTGGAGAGGCTTACCGAACACTGGCATACTGTATATTTATTTATTATATGAAATCAAAATGTAAGTTTTTTGTCTTTTAGTATGAATATGTTAGCCTTACTGTTATCTATAAGCTAGTGTGCTCCAAAACAATGACAAAATTCATATTTAAAAGATATAAGCGTTCAAAACTTACAGTCTCTCACTTCTGCCAATATGGATCAATGAGTTTGATGACATCACTGTACTTCAGCTTCTCATCAGATTTTCTGTCCAATCAAATGCTCTCTAGAATCTGAAGCCCCGCCCCCTATTATAAACAGACGCTGAAGCTGTGGCTGAAATAGGGGATAGGGAGCAATCAGACAGTGCACTATATAGGGGATAGGGAGCCATCAGACAGTGCATTATATAGGGGATAGGGAACAATCAGACAGTGCATTATATAGGGGATAGGGAGCAATCAGACAGTGCACTATATAGGGGATAGGGAACAATCAGACCGTGCATTATATAGGGGATATGGAACGATCAGACAGTGCACTATATAGAGGATATGGAACAATCAGACAGTGCATTATATAGGGGTTAGGGAACGATCAGACAGTGCACTATATAGAAGATAGGGAGCCATCAGACAGTGCATTATAAAGGGGATAGGGAACAATCAGACAGTGCACTATATAGGGGATAGGGAGCCATCAGACAGTGCATTATATAGGGGATAGGGAACAATCAGACAGTGCACTATATAGGGGATAGGGAGCAATCAGACAGTGCACTATATAGGGGATAGGGAACAATCAGACCGTGCATTATATAGGGGATAGGGAACGATCAGACAGTGCACTATATAGGAGATAGGGAGCCATCAGACAGTGCATTATAAAGGGGATAGGGAACAATCAGACAGTGCACTATATAGGAGATAGGGAGCCATCAGACAGTGCATTATAAAGGGGATAGGGAACAATCAGACAGTGCATTATATAGGGGATAGGGAACAATCAGACAGTGCACTATATAGGGGATAGGGAACGATCAGACAGTGCACTATATAGGGGATAGGGGACGATCAGACAGTGCATTATATAGGGGATAGGGAACGATCAAACAGTGCACTATATAGGGGATAGGGAACGATCAGACAGTGCACTATATAGGGGATAGGGGACGATCAGACAGTGCATTATATAGGGGATAGGGAACGATCAGACAGTGCATTATATAGGGGATAGGGAACGATCAGACAGTGCACTATATAGGGGATAGGGGACGATCAGACAAGGCATTATATAGGGGATAGGGGACGATCAGACAGTGCATTATATAGGGGATAGGGAACGATCAGACAGTGCACTATATAGGGGATAGGGGACGATCAGACAGTGCATTATATAGGGGATAGGGAACTATCAGACAGTGCACTATATAGGGGATAGGGGACGATCAGACAGTGCATTATATAGGGGATAGGGAACGATCAGACAGTGCACTATATAGGGGATAGGGGACGATCAGACAGTGCATTATATAGGGGATAGGGAACGATCAAACAGTGCACTATATAGGGGATAGGGAACGATCAGACAGTGCATTATATAGGGGATAGGGAACGATCAGACAGTGCACTATATAGGGGGTAGGGAACGATCAGACAGTGCACTATATAGGGGATAGGGAGCAATCAGACAGTGCATTACATAGGGGATAGCGAGCCATCAAACAGTGCATTATATAGGGGATAGGGAACAATCAGACAGTGCACTATAAGGAGCAATCAGACAGTGCATTATAAAGGGGATAGGGAACCATCAGACAGTGCATTATATAGGGGATAGGGAGCAATCAGACAGTGCACTATATAGGGGATAGGGAATGATAAGACAGTGCACAATATAGGGGATAGGGAACAATTCAGACAGTACACTATATAGGGGATAGGGAGCCATCAGACAGTGCACTATATAGGGTATAGGGAGCCATCAGACAGTGCACTATAGGGAGCAATCAGACAGTGCATTATATAGGGGATAGGGAACCATCAGACAGTGCATTATATAGGGGATAGGGAGCAATCAGACAGTGCACTATATAGGGGATAGGGAATGATAAGACAGTGCACTATATAGGGGATAGGGAACAATTCAGACAGTACACTATATATGGGATAGGGAACGGTTCAGACAGTGCACTATATAGGGGATAGGGAACGATTCAGACAGTGCACTATATAGGGGATAGGGAACGATTCAGACAGTGCACTATATAGGGGATAGGGAATGATTCAGACAGAGCACTATATAGGGGATAGGGAATGATTCAGACAGTGGTGATTGCTGTATTTTAAAGCAATAATGGAGAATATTAGGAGGAGAAACTGTTAGAAGGAAACTGACGTTTACTATTTGGCCGAGCTGTGATATAAAATAAATGATATTGGCTATTTTAAAAAGGGGAAGTAGCTGTTCGATATGCCATGTCTTCCTGTTTCAGTGGAAATTGCATCAACACATTGAATAATGCTGCGCGTTTAAAGGCACAACATCGTGCCTTTAACTGGAGCTCGCCGGAGTCTCAGGCGGGTACTGAGTCTGTAAACCACATTGGCAATCAGACAAACTTTGGGTGCATCTCAATTAGTCCCCTAGTTCACTTGTCAGGGCACTGATCAGGACATAAGTCATTGGGCCGACTCCCTGATCAGTAGCCTGACTTGTGAACTAGGGAGCTGATTGAGACGCACCCAGTGACTGTGAGGTGTGTGCCTTCATACAGGTCCTAATTGGCATGGAACAGGTGTGGGTGATGGCCGAGTGAGTGCAGGTGAGGGACAGGAGGGATGCTGGGAAATGTAGTTTGACCAGATGACTGGACTGTTGAAGATGGGCAGATGGAGAGAGTATGTCATATCCCACATGATACACAGGCACAATTGTTTACCCATATCATGTACAGACTGTGTGTGAGAGTTTGTCAGCACAAAAATTTCACAAATTGTCTTGTTTTTTGAATCTGAAGTTGTATGAACAAATTAAGGAAAGTACAGTATGCGACCCTCATTAAAAAAGCAGTCTGGAGTTTCCAAAACGCGTCTCTTGTGAATTGTATGATAAAGGAATTGTATCAAAGCGATTGAAAACACTGTAAATTGAAAAGGTTGGATATGAACACTCAAAGACGGCCTTTCTCAGAGCACCGTTTATGCTGGAAAAGTTGCCATGGTGAGCAAGAGTTCTAGGATCAGTCTGAATCAACCAGCGGCTAATTAACTTTTAACTCCATCTGACGTATGATTCTTTTTCTCACTGTTCTCATTACAGACCTTTGATCACACACCGGCGGCCGGCTCCTCAAGGCTAGCATGGTTATTAAGACCTAAACCCTGTGAGATGAAAAACCAAAACAAAAAAAAATTCACTTCTTTGGACTTATTGATTTGCCTTACCGGGGGCGAGGTGTTTGGCTGCAACTCTATTAGGTGAAAGCCAACTACAATAAATGGATGTTGAAACATGAGAAGAAAGAAAATTGAGATTTACCTTTCTGTGTTTCAGTGTTTTGTATGGAATTGTATGGATTTAATCTCAAATAAGTGTCTTGACTTACTGTAGCAAACACAATTGAAACAAAATGCTTTATTTACAAATATAATTTGACAAAAACTCATTTGAGTTTTGGTCCCACTTTTATATTAGGTGGCCTTAACTACTATGTACTTACATAAAATAAAATAAAATAAAAAGTACAGTGTACTTGTTGTGTTCATATTGTATTGCAAAAACCTTTTGCTGATATTGAGGTGGGATACGGGTAGAGTTAGGGACAGGTGTGGTGGTGTGGGTCAGTTTAAGGGTAAAGTTAGGGACAGGTGTGGTGGTGTGGGTCAGTTTAAGGGTAGAGTTAGGGACAGGTGTGGTGGTGTGGGTCAGTTTAAGGGTAGAGTTAGGGACAGGTGTGGTGGTGTTGGTCAGTTTAAGGGTAGAGTTAGGGACAGGTGTGGTGGTGTGGGTAAGTTTAAGGGTAAAGTTAGGGACAGGTGTGGTGGTGTGGGTCAGTTTAAGGGTAGAGTTAGGGACAGGTGTGGTGGTGTGGGTAAGTTTAAGGGTAAAGTTAGGGACAGGTGTGGTGGTGTGGGTCAGTTTAAGGGTAGAGTTAGGGACAGGTGTGGTGGTGTGGGTCAGTTTAAGGGTAAAGTTAGGGACAGGTGTGGTGGTGTTGGTCAGTTTAAGGGTAAAGTTAGGGACAGGTGTGGTGGTGTTGGTCAGTTTAAGGGTAGAGTTAGGGACAGGTGTGGTGGTGTGGGTAAGTTTAAGGGTAAAGTTAGGGACAGGTGTGGTGGTGTGGGTAAGTTTAAGGGTAAAGTTAGGGACAGGTGTGGTGGTGTGGGTAAGTTTAAGGGTAAAGTTAGGGACAGGTGTGGTGGTGTTGGTCTGTTTAAGGGTAAAGTTAGGGACAGGTGTGGTGGTGTGGGTAAGTTTAAGGGTAACGTTAGGGACAGGTGTGGTGGTGTTGGTCTGTTTAAGGGTAAAGTTAGGGACAGGTGTGGTGGTGTTGGTCTGTTTAAGGGTAAAGTTAGGGACAGGTGTGGTGGTGTGGGTAAGTTTAAGGGTAAAGTTAGGGACAGGTGTGGTGGTGTGGGTAAGTTTAAGGGTAAAGTTAGGGACAGGTGTGGTGGTGTGGGTAAGTTTAAGGGTAAAGTTAGGGACAGGTGTGGTGGTGTTGGTCAGTTTAAGGGTAGAGTTAGGGATAGGTGTGGTGGTGTGGGTAAGTTTAAGGGTAGAGTTAGGGACAGGTGTGGTGGCGTGGGTAAGTTTAAGGGTAAAGTTAAGGAGAGGTGTGGTGGTGTGGGTAAGTTTAAGGGTAGAGTTAGGGACAGGTGTGGTGGTGAAAGAAAAAGAAAAAAGTAGTTTCAATGTACAACCCCAAATCAGAAAAAGTTGGGACAGTATGGAAAACGAAAAAAAAAAAAAAAGGAGTGATTTCTAAATTTACTTTGACTTGTATTTCATTGCAGACAATATGAACAAAAAATATTTCATGTTTTGTCTGGTCAACTTCATGTCATTTGTAAATATGCATCCTTTCCTGTCATTCAGACCTGCAACACATTTAAAAAAAAGTTGGGACAGGAGCAATTTAGGGCTAGTAATGAGGTAAAATGGTTAAATAATGATGTGATTTGAAACAGGTGATGTCAACAGGTGATTGTAATTATGATTTGGTACAAAAGCAGCATCCAAGAAAGGTCTAATCCTTTAAGAGCAAAGATGGGCCGAGGATCGCCAGTTTGCCAACAAATACGTGAGAAAATTATTGAAATGTTTAAAAACAATGTTCCTCAAAGAAAGATAGGAAGAGATTTGGATATTTCACATTCAACAGTGCATAACATAATTAAAAGTTTCAAGGAATCTGGAGGAATTTCAGTGCGTAAAGGAAAAGGGCGCAAGCCTAAGCTGAACAACCGTGATCTCCGATCCCTCAGGCGGCACTGCATCAAGAATCGTCATTCATCTATAAGCGATATCACCTCATGGGCTCAGGACTACTTTGGCAAATCTTTGTCAAGTACCACAATACGTAGTTACATCCACAAATGCCAGTTAAAACTGTACTGTGCCAAAAGGAAGCCCTATGTTAACAGTGTCCAGAAGCGCCGTCGACTTCTCTGGGCTCGGAGGCATCTGGGATGGACCATCACACAGTGGAAACGTGTACTGTGGTCAGATGAATCAGTATTTCAGGTATTTTTTGGGAGGAATGGACACCGTGTGCTCCGGACCAAAGAAGAACAAAATGTATGCAACTTAAAGTAAATACTCATGAGTCAGGATTAGTCTAAAAATGCAGGTTAGTCATTGAACTGATTTGTGCTGAATAACAACACCATTGTCTTCTGTAGAGCTGCTTACTGTAACAGCAGAATTTGTCTCATATTTGATGAAGCTTGCATCATTGACTGTTATTTACCTGTTTATAGATGTGAAGCTGCTTTGAAACAATTAAGCACTATACAAAATAAAAGTGACTAGACATTGTATCTTATTCAATCAACGGCAATTAAAATAAACATAAAATATAGGCCTTTAGCTGATTAGAGAATGCCACAATGACTGATGATAAAAAAAATTATTTAATAAATAAGGAAGTAAATAAATAAGCTTCAGGCTTACGATTCATGATGCTTGTTTCCTGAATTGATGATTGGGGTAGCCTACTGGATCTTGTTAGTCAGAGTGGTATTACACACAATGCCAAAATATATTAAATTGCCATACTATGATAAAAGAAAACGTTTTTTAAGCAATATCCTAAGATATATGATGTGTAGGTGACCATTACACACATTAGTGACTCGGCGGAACTAAAGACTTGACGGAACATTTTCTGAACGGAACAGTAATGAGACGCACCGCAAACACTTCCTAATAACAACACAGCTCGATCATTCATTACATTTAACGACCCAAACCATTCCACTTTTTCATGTAGTCTCGGCGAATGGCTTCAACCATGATTCCGTACACTGTCAATATTAAACTGGCAGCAAGAACACTGACCGGAACCGTTAATTTACAGAACAAGACAGCAGTGGACTGGTGAGTAGCTTTAGCTTCTGCAGACTGTCAACACATAACGTTACAGTTATGATCTAACACACAGAGTTTGACGTTTTCAACAACAACAACACATTTCTTTCATATACATACATTACACATAACACTTGTGTCTGGTTGTCATTCAAACGCATTGTTGCTAAATAATGAAAAACAATGGACAAAGATTTTCTGCTTTTCCAATGGTCCTGTATAATAATTTTCCAATTATTATAATAATTAGAAAAACACGTAAAGTTGTGATAAGTGCTTGTGATGAAGTAGAATATTGTTACAGTGAAATCAGTGTAGATTGCAGCACACAAAGATATCTTATTTATTATTGTGCTTCAGTTTAGAGTGTATATTTGCTTGTATGATGCTGACAGGGTAACACACACACACACACACATATATATATATATATATATATATATATATATATAAAAAAAAACATGTTTTCCGATTGTGTTTTGCATTGCTGGTAAGGTTTGAGTTTGCACCAGTGTTTCAGCCTCAGGTTACTGCAGCAGGGATGTTCCTGTAATACATTAAAGGGTACATAACACACACAGTTTCTCCCAATCTCATGTTACTCTTGAGTACCTATAGAATAGTGATACATCCTTCATATCTGCGAAGAGTCTTTAGTTTTATTAGATTTATAAAAGACATATACGCTGTACGGATTCTTTCCGAAAACAGTGAAGCTCGTAGAGGAGCTAAAGAGTCACACGTGGAGGAGCTAAAGAGTCACACACACACACACACACACACACACACACACACACACACACACACACACACACACACACACACACACACACACACACACACACACACACACACACACACACTCACACTCACTACATCATGGCATTATCCCTGGATAACTTTCGTTTCGCTATATGTTCGTGTTGTTCACATTATATGCACTTACTCGCCGATTGCTAACAAAACACACACATTTGATGCAGTTTCACTCACCGCCTGCGGTTTCCACTCATGACCGGGAACAGACACACACACTTGCAGAACTCTGGAAAAACAAACTGCATCCACTGTTTAACGCTGGGTTCTTTGGGAAGCTGAACAAGGTGATCTTTCCCTCACAAACAGAAACACACTACTTTAGTGACATTGTTGATTTCATGGTCTAAAAACAAAATGACACACGCTCTTGCTCTTGCTCTGGTTGATGTGCGCACGCTCATCCGGGAGAAGTCCATGCAAGCAATTCCGCCCTTTATGACGTCATACAGGGCCATACTCTGAAAAAATGAAGTATCCTGAAGGAGTGTATTTGGCACAGTAATACTCTGTCATACGTCCAACTTATTTTTTTGAAACTTTGTTCATGTTTAGCATGAGAATCAACTCTTTAACAGTGTAAATAAGTCTGAATGCATTAAATAGCTTTAATGACACTTTACTCTTTTCAATAGCCGTGATGCTCAGTAGTATGGACAGATAACTCTGCCCTCTTTAATAGAAATATTTGTCCCGCATTGTTACTGGCCACTTTGTCAATCATAATGCAAGTTTTCTGTTATCAAATTACTGTTTTGTGAATTTTGAGTAGGTAACATAACTTAATATTTAGAATCATAACAGTGTAATCCAACATTATCTAGGCCTGTCACGATAACTACTTTTTGTATCGCGATATATCGTCCCAGGAATAATTGCGATAAACAATATTATTGTCATTTTAAGACTATTTTATGCCACTGAATATATAATCCTAATATAACAGCAAGTAGACCTACACACTTTCAAATGACAACCTTTTAATTCTTTAGATCATAGAAATTAAGGGTAAAAAAAAAAATATTATCCTAAATAAAAAAAAATATATTTTTTTTTAATAAATAGTAAATAAACCTTTTCCCTTGTGAAACGGCTTTTACACTCGTCATTCTGCGTTGACATTTATATGTGCAGCGGAACAGGGGATTGCGGCTTTGAATTCGAGTCCATTTGGGCTTATTCTTCCAAACTGTCAGTATTTGTCAGGAAAACACTGTAATGTTTCAAATGGTGCCTTTTCTTCACCTGTCGATAACCGCTCTGTGTATGAAGAAATTGCCTGAGAACCACTTTCGCCTCCGTCACGGAAAACAAACAAGAAGCATTCACAAAAAATTATTGAGGTCATGTATATTGTGCGATATATCGATATATCGATATATTGATTATTGCGCCAGGCCTAACATTATCATTATGCTGTGTCTTTCATTGTCTATTATTTTGTGTTTATTAACGGTGTGCTGGATGTCCTGTGAGTTTAATTCAGTGTGAGTGGGAAACATCACTGCCTTGAAGTGCTCTGAGACCTTGAAAACACTGTTTCATCAGATCTGGTTTTAGGTTTTTTTAGTTTGTCTGGTGTTCTTCAACAGGCTTTGAGTTCTGCCGCTATGTCTAAAACGATATTTCCCTTTATGATGTCTGTGGGGTGTGTATGGATAAACTAGGTGAATTTGAGAGTCTGACTTGCTTTTCTATCAGTGAATATTGTTGATTAGGCCCTCTCAATATTGGATGGACACAATAGTTTTTCTGCAATATGAAAACAGTTTCAGAAGATGACTTGAAAAGCTGAATCGGATGATTGGTGTGATTTTGTAGGGGAGTGAATCTGCAAAGAAAATAATAAACAAACTACAAGCAGAGATAAATACAATAGAACAAAGATGCAATTAAATGAACAGTAAAATAACACTGCAAAGTCTTCACTGTATAAATTAAATATAATTATTCATCGTTAAAGCTACAGAAGTGATCTCGATAATGGGCGTGCTCTTGCTCTTTCTCTGGTTGCTGTGTGTGTGTGTGTGTGTGTGTGTGTGTGTGTGTGTGTATCTTAGGACTGGGCGATATGGCCAAAAAAATCATATTTCTGTATTTTTTTGTTGAATGGCGATACACGGTATAAATCCCTGTATTTTCTATGTTTTTCTATTTGGATAAAATTGTATTAATTTATTCTAATAATAATTTTATTTCACATCTTGCCCAATGATGTCCTAAAAACAATGTTGATATTGAAGGCTGTAAACTAAGGTAGTAACGGTACACGTATTCGTACCGAACCGTTTCGGCACGTCATACAGTCTTTAACAGTTCACAGTCGGCTTGTTTTAAGCGCGGAACACACTTCAATCCGAGTGCCCACACGAACATATTAAGTATTCAGTCCATTTTATCACGAAATTCGATAAATGCCATTTTGACACTCTTTAGTGTGGCGTGACTGATCACTGATCACAGTTCAAGAACATCTGAAGGTGTGTTGAGGATACATTACAACTTCCCGTCACGTATCATATGTGGTGTAATCGCTCAATCAGTGTTTCAACGGCGGAAAGACCTCAATATAACTGCTTGCAAATGCAAACTAAACAACAAACTGTCAGTTTTGTGTACCATTACACCCCTAGTGTAAACAAATACAGTGATTGTAATGTTGGCTATGCAATATATTAAGCGCAAAAAGTGGGTTAAAATCACATCACATTACAGTCTAACATTGTAACATTACAATCTAAAAATAAAATACATAATTCACTGAACTAAAAATGAAAATAAAAACAAAAGCATATTAGCTTTTATTTGATTACCCCATTATAATGGTCACTTTCATAAAAATATACTTGTAGGTTTAAAATTCCACATATGGCACATTTATTGTCCAATAATAAATATTTTAGAAATATGAATAGGCTATTTTAGTCAGAATTATTGCGTTCCTATTCTATTGCGCTCCATCTGTTTGCTGCGGCTCATTAAAGGAAGCCTAAATTTTAGCGGAGATTCACGAAGGCTCATCCTCTCCTGACAGCAAAATGGACATATTTGCATGACTTTCTAACATTTACCGATGGAGAATATCCCTGTGAAATGTAAGTTATGCATTGAGGAAAGCACCGCATTTCAAATGCATTAAACAGTGTGAGTATTTATCTTAACGTCATCTCTTAAGAGCATCTGAAAGGGCACGCTGCTCTATACGTGTTAACTATATCTTACCAGTTATTTTGAAGCCCTTAATGTAGAGCACGTGTCATGTTTAGGACAAGTTGTATCAGGCACTTTCCCTGCATCAGCTCATTCTGCAAACTCCGCTATTTTTCAGATGCGTTCGTATCAATCTACTGTATATCGATATAAACTGTATTGCCTCATTCCATATCATTTCTAAAAAATATATTGAGATATTGTACAAACTCGATATACCGCCCAGCCCTAGTGTATCTCCTTCTTTTGTTGTTTGATTCACATTAATGACAGATGGCAGCAGGTTTATTAGGCTGCTGTCACTTTAAGACCGAATGCACGGATCCAATATACTGAAACACACCCTTTTTCTTTCTCAGTTGTTAAGATCACGTAAGCCATAAGTGACTGTGTTTACGAGGATACTTGCAGAGACAGACATTTTAACATAATTTTTTGTGTATGTGTCCGTTCAAGCACAAGTAGATACGTAAGAGAACATAATTTGGTGTTTGTGTGCTGTCTGCACTTAAATGGTTTAAAATCACTTGAATGTTTAAACTGACAGGACCTTAAACACGTGCTAATGATAATCTTTCACTCTGTGATGGTTAAACTTTGTAATTAATCCGTGAATCATGCGCTTTTTGATCCGTGGTGCCTGGTCCGAACGGATCACACATCAACCAGGATCCCTATACTTGACATCATGCACATCGTGATATCGATGTTAAACCGATATATATCGTGCAGCCTTATTGTTGATTCATGCAATTTAAATAAATATATATATATCAGTGATGCGCGGGTCAATGTATAAACAACCCGCACCCGACCGACGTTTTCAACTAACCCGCCCGCAACTCGGGCCGCAAAAAAAAAAGAAGAAAATATTGTACCCGACCCGCTTCCTGACCCGCATTTTTTTAAAGTAATAAATGCTCATCGTAGCTCATTGGGCCATTGAGAAAATGTTTCAGGCCCTGACGTGGTGCGCTCAGAGGTGCAGCGGCGAGAGCAGGCAGTTCTTGAGGCGGCCCATCATTTTCCATTTCAGCTCCAGATGCATATTATTGATGAACGCGATGTTTATGTTTCGACCCGGCTTGAAGGTCATCAGCAGGTCAACTGCGAGAAAGCCCTTAAGAGCTAGTTTCACTTTCTTATGCCAGCTGAGTGATGTAGTTGCTTTTGAATAGAAGCTTCAACTAAATTAGGCTACATGTTTATTACATAACACTAGACTATATCATACAGCATTCAGAAAAAGAACAGTTTGCGCTCCTAATGGATTGATTTATTGATTTATTTTGTTTCATTTTCTTAACAATTAAGATGCTGCATGTGTTTATCCAGTCTAATCAATGTGTGCGTCTCTCCCCTGACAACAAAAATCCCGCCCCCTCTCAGAAAATACATAAAACTGACTTTTCTGAGCTATATGCGTTTAAAAGTAGCCTATTAAAATGGCACAATGGCATTGCTCAGTTCAACGTGTTGGGAAAGCGGGCATTTTGTCCCGCGTCAGTAGCCTATTTATTAAAAAGTTAATAACGCTCAACATTCAAAAGGAAAATAAGGATGACCCGACCGACCGCGACCCGAATATCATTAAAAATTATTTTGGATGACTCGTTACCGCGGGTGACCGCAGGCACCCGCTCATTTTGGATCAACCCGCGCATCACTGATATATATATATATATATATATATATATATATATATATATATATATATATATATATATATATATATATACATATACATATACATATACATATACATATACATATACATATACATATACATATATACACACACACTGCCATCCAAAAGTTTGGGATCAGTAACATTTTATCATGTTTTTAAAACAAGTCTCTTCTGCTCACCAAGGCTGCATTTATTTGATCCTAAATACAGTAAAAATGGTAATATTGTGAAAAATTATTACAATTTTAAATGTATATATATTTCACATTATTACTGTTTTTACTGTATTTTTGATTAGATAAATTGTTTGAGCATAATATAAAAAAATCTTACTGACCCCAAACTTTTGAACAGCAGCGCATTTCTTGATGGATATTTGTTGTTAATTGTCATTTGATTAAAATAATTTTAAATTGAGTGAATCTAATGAAACATGTCACAAACGTGTCTGGGTCATTTTTCAACCAACTGTAAAATCAAGACAATTTTGTTTAAGAAAATGAGGATGATTTATAGGATGTTTAAATGTTTTTTGTATTGTAAGTGATTTCTAATTTTCAATTCATCCCATCCATCATGTGTAATTTGAAAAAAGCATGATATCAAATACAGGCTTTTGTTATATCAATTGTTTTGTACATTCACCTTTCACACTGTTAGATTCACCCTGGCACTGTTTTGATCTTCTTTCTCTCTCTTTGCTCAGGGGATGGCAGGGTCTGATCGCTCAAGGCTGTCACTCCAGTATCCTCATCATTGACCCAAATACGGCTCAGACCATTCAGGTCCTGGAGAGACACAAAGCCAATGTGGTCAAGGTGGGTTTTATTTGTTTTTCTGTTTGTCACACACTGTCACACATTGTTCAGTTGACCAACACAGAAGGCTGAATAGACGTGTGCTTTCCTTGGTTAATTTGCTGAAATTCCTACTGAATATTCACCATCAGTGAAGTTTCTGTTAACCATGGTAACAAGAATCACAGCAAAAGCCTTGACTGTCTAAAGTGGCATAATCAAGTTGGTGTCCCTACACTCTCAAAGAACCAGGGTTCCCATGGTTACAGACCTGGGAATAGGAGGGAATTAGATGTGGGTGATATGACCGAAATCTTATTTCATGATATGAGAAATTTAATTTGACAGTAAGGAGAGTCATTTTTGTTATTTTATTTATTTTTTGTTATTAAAAATAATAACCAATACAATAGAACAAAGATAGAAATTGTATTAAAATAAATTAAACTTTTCAAGTACTGTAGGTTAACATGCTTGCACTTTGAGACCTATTTCAAAGTTCACGTTCTCGGCCCACCAAGGCACCTTTGTCGTGTAGATGAGCGGCCGGAACGCATTACAAGTTTTTCTGTGTTGTGTAAGCAGCCCCTAATGTATTTTTATTGCAAAACGTACTTAAACTGGACAATGACTTTCTTCTAGAACTGTATTTGTATTTGATTCTTTCGCATTTCTCTGCAAGGTCAGAAAAAGATGCAAAGACCCCATCAATGGATAGATCAGAAAAACATGAAAGTCCTCTGTTTATCCATTAAACAAAAGCTGCGAGGGCACAAACTATTATTGCGAACAGGACTATAGAGAGAAGCAGCAGCAAGTATAACATGATATTTAAACTGCCTCCAAATCCTCCGAGAGGAGAATGTGTTGTGTAATTTGAGGGACGACTAGATATGACTGTGCTTCTACCCTACACCAATCAATATGGGGAGAATTATACCAGCTGTGAATTTTGCTAATATTTGCCACTCGGTAATAAACCAAAAAAATTAAAGGGGTCATGAACTGGCTTTTTAAAAAAAAAATTATACTGTAGTCTGAGGTCAACTTATTACGTTTGCATGGTTTTTACATTCAAAAACATCATAATGAATAAGTAATAGGCTATTTTCTGCCCTGGTTTTGAGGCTCTCTGAAGACATGCTCAGATTTTGATGGCCGTCAAATTGTCTTTTTGCGTACGTGTTGTTTCAGTTGTTCCTATATTTTTTCGTGTATTTGGAAAAAAAATGTATTGCCAAATCTTTGGTGAATTGTGATTTGTTCTTAAAATTGTTTGTACGCACATTTCACGCACAAATTTGTGCGCGCGCATGCTTGGTGAATGAGACCCATTGATTTCATTCATTACCACTGTAGAGACGCCAGAACATAAATCATGTTTATCAGGCATGCTGGGAGACACAAGTGAATAGGGAAAGAAATGACATATCAATGCTCCTATGAAATATTAGGTATTACTATGAAAATGTTGCCAATTACTCCTCCCATTATTACACTTCTTTTTTCACCAAAAACAGATTTTTATGCAAATTAGATTCTCACCTAAAGGATTATTAGGAACACCTGTTCAATTTCTCATTAATGCAATTATCTAATCAACCAATCACATGGCAGTTGCTTCAATGCATTTAGGGGTGTGGTCCTGGTCAAGACAATCTCCTGGGCCCGTATTCATAAAGAATCTTAATGCAAAGAGTAGCTCCTAGTGACAAAATTCTAAGAAAATTCTTAGGGAAATGTGGGCGTTTACTCTTAAAATCAACTAAAAAATCCTAGTAAAGAAAAAAGTAATTCAGAAAGGATCTTAACCCTTAAAAGAGGTCTTAAGGTCAAATTTGTTAGGAGCACTGACGAGGACTTTTAAGAGGCTTAAGAGTTTCTTTAGTAGCGGAGAAAATGGCAGAAAGACGAAGAGGGAGAAGAAATGTGTTGCAGACAATGGATGACAGTGACTTAATAAGACGCTATAGATTAGATCGTGCAGGGATCATGTTTGTTGCATTAAACCCAACTTTCAAACCACCAATTAAATAGACATGCCACCAATCAGTCAGTGTAATTGGAAAGAGTGGAACAATGTTTATAATTCTAAGCCAATCAAATACCTTATAGGAAATTAACAGCATGGTAAATAATAAAAGGATTTATATACATAATGTGTGTGTGTGTGTGTGTGTGTGTGTGTGTGTGTGTGTGTGTGTGTGTGTGTGTGTGTGAGTGAGAGAGAGAACGGTAAAATAGGACAATTTGTGATTTCAAAGTGAAGGCTTAGAATAGACCCTATACTTAAAAGCGCTCCTTTTTTCCCCTTTTTGGACAACCAACCAATCACAGTCTTCAAAAGACTGTGTCATACATAGCAACGGGGTCAGCCCCGCCTCTTCACTAAGATAAAAGTTTTTGTATTTTCCTTGCTCAGAGTTGCTCTCAGATCGGTCCCGAATAGCTCTTAAGCTAAGACTCCTACGTAAAAGTTTTTAAACTAAATTAGGAGTTTTCTGAAAGGACTCTTAGAATCTTTATGAATACGGGCCCTGAACTCCAAACTGAATGTCAGAATGGGAAAGAAAGGTGATTTAAGCAATTTTGAGCGTGGCATGGTTGTTGGTGCCGGACGGGCCGGTCTGAGTATTTCACAATCTGCTCAGTTACTGGGATTTTCACGCACAACCATTTCTAGGGTTTACAAAGAATGGTGTGAAAAGGGAAAGACATCCAGTATGCGGCAGTCCTGTGGGAGAAAATGCCTTGTTGATGCTAGAGGTCAGAGGAGAATGGGCCGACTGATTCAAGCTGATAGAAGAGCAACTTTGACTGAAATAACCACTCGTTACAACCGAGGTATGCAGCAAAGCATTTGTGAAGCCACAACACGCACAACCTTGAGGCGGATGGGCTACAACAGCAGAAGACCCCACCGGGTACCACTCATCTCCACTACAAATAGGAAAAAGAGGCTACAATTTGCACGAGCTCACCAAAATTGGACAGTTGAAGACTGGAAAAATGTTGCCTGGTCTGATGAGTCTCGATTTCTACTGAGACATTCAGATGGTAGAGTCAGAATTTGGCATAAACAGAATGAGAACATGGATCCATCATTCCTTATTACCACTTATCAACTAAACATCGAAATACATCTAAATAATAAACTAAATTAACCATTTAAACTAAATTACTGATCAAATTATTGATCTAAAGCCCACACTGTCACTGTATGATACTTGAAATTTTTCCAGAATGGCTATACAGCTGAATAAAATTATGCTGCATTATTTTCCTGTTTAACACTGTAAAGCTGCTTTGAAACAATCTACATTGTTAAAAGCGCTATGTAAATAAAGTTGACTTGACTTGACTTGACTGTGTAGGCTGGTGGTGGTGGTGTAATGGTGTGGGGGATGTTTTCTTGGCACACTTTAGGCCCCTTAGTGCCAATTGGGCATGGTTTAAATGCCACGGCCTACCTGAGCATTGTTTCTGACCATGTCCATCTCTTTATGACCACCATGTCCCCATCCTCTGATGGCTACTTCCAGCAGGATAATGCACCGTCACAAAGCTCCAATCATTTCAAATTGGTTTCTTGAACATGACAATGAGTTCACTGAACTAAAATGGCCCCCACAGTCACCAGATCTCAACCCAATAGCATCTTTGGGATGTGGTGGAACGGGAGCTTCGTGCCCTGGATGTGCATCCCACAAATCTCCATCAACTGCAAGATGCTCTCCTATCAATATGGGCCAACATTTCTAAAGAATGCTTTCAGCACCTTGTTGAATCAATGCCACGTAGAATTAAGGCAGTTCTGAAGGCGAAAGGGGGTCAAACACAGTATTAGTATGTGTTCCTAATAATCTTTTAGGTAAGTGTACAATGTATAGAGACATTGTATATAATGGGAAAACCCACTTATGGGCATTTTACACACATATTGCATAAAGCAAAATTATAAATCATATCAATCTGTTATAGCTTTAATAACATAGTTGATAAGTTTGGGGAAAAAAATCCTGAGACCTAAACATTGATTGGTGATTTAAGAAAAAAAAAGAAATCCCATTGTTTTTGCCCATGCATGTCTATTGTCTAGCATGTGTAATGACACAAAAAATACTAAATTCATAACTTTTCCCCGCTGGTTCTGGATAGGAAAGAAATTGTCACAATGGGGAAGAAAAGAATATTGCAACTTCTGCTTCATGCTGACTTTCAAAACATAACCAGCTGTGTTTCATGTGAATACTCCACACAATGGCCATTTTGATGTATTTGTGTGTGTGTGTATTTGACCATTCAAGCACAATATGCCATGAAAGAGAACTGAATTTCGGGATCGGATGGCACAGCTGACTCCATTATACAAAAAACACTCAAGTGAATGTAGTCATAATTCAACATAAACAGAATTAAAAAAAAAACATGCTCAGTGATCATTTGATTATCGGTATTGCACACACTAAAATAATTCTGGCATTGGAGACAGCAGCAGGGTGGTCACTTTACTGCATGTTTTAGTGTTGCGGGGCTGCCTGAGTAGCTGTAGTTTATTTAAGCGGGTCTGTGTGGCCGCCGGCTGCTTGACTCATGAGTTATAGCCTGCATTTACCAGCAGTAGGGAGCCCTGCTCTCCGACTTTGTTTTCCATCCCCGCTGTGTGCTTTAATCTTTAAGGCCATGTGACCACCACCATAGCTGCAACAATGCAGGCCTATCCACTTAATTTTGCAATGTGGAAGTAAAATATTTTCTGTGCAAAACTTCTGATCCATTTATTGGAAAATAACTAGTAGAATAACAAACTATTTGCGCTACAAATCAGTGTGTTTAAGATTACGACAATACATTAAAATAATATGATAAGGAATAACAGTTTGCAATGTTAAGTTGTTTTGTAAAGCTAAAAATAACTGGAAGTCGGAAGCCTGGCACATTAAAGTTACAAATGTCTGCGCCCACTCTTACGTTAAAAATAAGGTGGATAAATTCATAAATGTGTAATACGTGAAGCAACATTGATATTGATGGAAACGCTGATTTTTACTCGTATTTGTCGCTTGGTGGGTGTTAATTTTATTAGTATGCGCTGCGGTGAAGCGCAATGGGTTTTTTATATCGGTTAACATTAGAATACACATGGGAAAAACCATGTTTAAATTTTTTAACTTGTTTGGTTAATAATTCAGGAACGCTCAGGCTTTAAAGCTCTTGATTGTACTTGCCCTTGTGAAAAAGTAACACCGTTCATGTAATTGTTAAAATGTTGCTTTTAAGGCTATAATTACAGGTAAGTTATGCAAACAAAACGTTTTATTTTTGATGCGATTTAATCGCGATTAATCATTTGACAGCCCATCTACTCTACATTGAAAATTCTGGTCTGTCACTTGTCGGAGATGGTAGAAAGGCTGTTTTAGGTGTGGGCTCTTTTGACTGGACCAAATGTTTAGCAACATGTATACAACCACTGCAACCACATCAGAATGTACAAATGGAAAAGCTTAGTTTTGTTGTTGTGTCCTGTTTTTACTGCATTAGGTAAAATGGTCCAGAGAGAACTACCACCACAGTCTCAGCTCACCATACTCTCTTCGCCTGGCATCTGCGGATGCGGCCGGGAAGATCATTGTCTGGGATGTGGTGAGTGGGATGGCACACTGTGAGATCCAGGAACACGCCAAACCTATTCAGGGTAAGAACCCTTTTTAATAAGCTCATCTTAAAATAAACCATCTCTGCGCTGGTTTACCAAGAAATGGGGAAAAACAGATGATGTATGGCATATTTAATATACACTATGGACAAAAGTATTGGGACACACCACTTAATTATTGAATTCAGTGCCACAGTGTATAAAATCAAGCACCTAGCCAGGCAGTCTGCATTTACAAACATTTGTAACAAAAATTGGTCGTTCTGAAGAGCTCGGTGAGTTCAAGTGTGATACTGTGATAGGATGCCACCTTTGCAAGAAGTCGGTTCATGAAAATTCATCCCTGCTAGTCTAGACAGTGGCGCAAAAAGTGGGTATGCGCTATATGCGGCGCATAGGGGCGCCAAAGCGATGGTATGAAAAACATTTTTTTTTTTTTTGTGGTATTTTCTATATGTAGCTGCTGTTGTGCGTTTCTAAATAATTTCTGTATTTCCTCAATATTATATAACATTTTAGAGGACTAACAGGCTAGAGTAGGCGCCCTCATAAGATTCCATAATAGAATTTTGGATAATAATGGAATATCGCGAATGGGCGCGCCTGGCGCCGGTGGCAAGCCAAAGTGTTCATATACGCTTGGGTGGGCGTCTGATTGCGCATTAACACGTCAAAAGCATGCGATTTGACAGCAAAACGCGCGTCCTATTAACGTGTAGGCTAAACAGGTAAACCAAACAGGCAGTGCAAACTTGCCAAAAGTCATTACACTATTTACCACGATGCACTATGGCTGTTATAGAATTAAATGAAATCAGTATCAACAAAATCCATCTCATCATTTATCAGGAGCCACTTTATATTAGGTGGCCTTAACTATTATGTACTAACATTTTAATTAAGCATTTGATACAATGCACTTATTGTGTACATGCATGTTTTTACATTGTACTTACATTTTTAATAATACCTGCATGTAAGTACATCTGTAATTCATTTCTGTAGTTACATTTGTAATTACACAGTTGACACTTCCCTTACACCTAACCCTACCCTTAAACTTACCCATACCAACATATGTGTCCCTAACCCTACCTACCTAATTCCACCTCAATATCAGAAAAAGTGTTTTGCAATACAATTTGAACACAGTAAGTACATTGTACCTATTTTTTGATGTAAGTACATAGTACTTAAGGCCACCTAATATAAAGTGGGGTCATTTATCAAAATCCACTTACACTGTACAATTGCCTAAATAATGTAATGAGATTTTTAGATTTATGTTCTAAATATAATATTTTAATTATAGAAATATGAAATTATTCCAGGCCTATGAAACTATAAACTGCCAGTATATTTGGCGGCGTGAGTGGATTCTAGAAACTAATTCGTTCTAACCGACTGTTCAAAAATGGTGAATTATTCACCTATACTTTGTTTCTATTTTTGTTGGAAAAATAGAGCAAAACTGTAAAAAATGACAACTTGTTGTTTATTGAACTATTGTATAAAATTAATATTGCATTTTGCAATCGTGCTGATATAGGCTACTCTGGAAAATAGCACTCTTGCTCGTATGATATTGCTTAACTCATAATTTCCTCTTTAATTACTTTCAAACGAATGTTTATTTTTGTGTTTGTTATTAGCCTATTAATAACTAGCCTATTTGTTATTTGGGGGGCACCAAAATGGTTGCTGCATACCCCTCTGGCACTGGGTAGTTGCGCCCCTGCTGCTAGATATTCCACGGTCAACTGTAAGCGGTATTATTGGAAAGTGGAAGCGTTTAGGAACAGCAGCAGAAGACCACGTAAAGTCACAGAGCGAGCCGGTCACTGAGTGCTGAGGCGCATGGTGCGTAAAAGTCGCCAACGCTCTGCTGATTCCACAGCTGAAGAGTTCCAAACTTCCACTGGCATTAATATGAGCAGAAAAAACTGTGAGGCGGGAGCGTCACGGAGTGGGTTTCCATGGCCAAGCAGCTTCACGCAATCCTCACATCACCGTGTCTGATGGAGTGGTGTAAAACATGCCACCCCTGGACTCAGAGACAGTGGAGACGTGCTCAGTGGAGTGACAAATCACACTTCTCTTTTTGGCAGTCTGGGTTTGGCAGGTGCCAGGAACACATTACTTGCTTGACTGCATTGTGCCAACTGTAAAGTTTGGCGCCCTACTGGATGAAAGGGCATAAAGTCCCACAGAAACTCTTCAAAACCTTATGCAAAGCCTTCCCAGAAGAGAATGCAAGCTGTAGCTAGAATGCTATCTATGTCATTAAAGTCCCCGTTGGTCAGGTGTCCCAATACATTTGTCCATATGGTATATATTAATCATGTATGATTTTATTACATTGGTTGATATTTCTATTGATTACCAGTCAAATTTGTGAATTTATCTCATGAACTTCATCTGATAAATGTATCTATCAAATGTATGCGTCTGTTTAACTATCATAACTATCAGTTATGAATCTTTGGAGGAAGAAACTAGTTACACAAAGACAGTTTTTTTAAAAAAATAATTACTTTTTCCTTATTTATTTACATACTTTTCTGATTCTTATTACAATCCATTTAGATGTTTTGCATTGTGACATTATTTTAATTAAGAATTAACCACGTTCAACCCAAATTCTCATCACCATAATGGATTTTATTTTTAATAAGCCATGATTTACATTCTCGTGCGATTGTTCATTAAATGCTTATTATTGTAATTACATCAAACATTACTCTAATACAATTATACACAGCCAGGCCAAAAAAACTATTCGCTGTTTGGATTTAAATTGGCAAATGCTTAAGAGTCTATGATTGGATTGCAGTGTTTTTTGTGTTTCTAGCATGTTTTATGTTTGGCAACAGTTCTTCTAACCCTAACTGATGGAGTGTGTTGCTTTTCATTTCTTAAACAACCATGTAGGAAGATACATCATGGCCATATTCCAGGATGACAATGTCAAGATTCATCAGCTCAAACTGTGGAAGAATGGTTGGGAGGGAGCATGAAGGATAATTTTCACACATGAACTTAAATTCATTGAAAGTCTTTGGGATGTGCTGGAGGAGACTTTACAGAGTGCTGGACTCTTGCATTGGCAATACAAGATCTGGACCAAAAATGAATGCACCTCTTGATGGAAATAAATGCTGTGATGTTATTGCTTCATGCTCCCTCCCAACCATTCTTCCACAGTTTGAGCTGATGAATCTTAACATTGTCATCCTGGAATATGGCCATGACGTGTCTTCCTACATGGTTGTTTTAGAAATGAAAAGCTACACACTCCATCAGTCAGGGTTAGAAGAACTGTTGCCAAACATATAACATGCTAGAAACATAATAATCACTGCAATAAGGATCCAATTATAGACTCTTAAGCATTTGCCAATTTAAATCCAAACAGCGACTTTTTTTGGCCGGGCAGTGCATTTTTGCATAAGTAATATGTTAAAGGAAGTGTATATATACGTATATAATATATATATTTTTTTGCATTACCATGATGAGAATTAGTACCAGATTTGTAAGCATAATAGAATTTCTTTGTTTATTTTGACCCTCACATGCCCTTGAAAAGCTTTGTGAGTTTCACTCTGAAACTTCCAGAAAATGAATGAATGAATGAAATCTCTCCTCAATTGTGAATCCTGCATCAGATATGGACTGGCTGTGGGCTCAGGATGCTTCACGCGATCTTCTTCTGGCTGTCCATCCTCCCAACTATATTGTTCTGTGGAACGGCGACACTGGCACCAAGCTGTGGAAGAAGAGCTATGCTGAGAACATCCTGTCTTTCTCCTTTGACCCCTTTGAGCCCTCCAATCTGGCATGTGTGTATTCTTTCACATTTATAATAGTAATTGGTGATGCATAGAGGCAGTTGCGTAGACGTTATTAGTGATGTTCGAATTGCAAACTACATTTTCTTTCTCTTTGTTTGTTCAAACTGATTCACACAGCTTAAGCCGGGTGCACACTTTGCGATTTTGGCCACGATTTGGCCGTCTGAGACAAATTTTACAAATCCTAAAAGAATCCTCTGATCCTAGGCTAAAATCTGAAGTCTTTGATCGTTACTTTGACATGTTCACCGACAGCCGTTTAATGACCGTTGCGATCAAATTTGACCTCAGACGAAATTCTGGCAGTGTCAGAAGATTTGGCCCACAATCCTGCAGTGTGACTTCTCCTACAACGACTGTCAAATTGTCATAGTTTTTTAAGACAAATCATGACCAAAATGAGCGCTAGAGATTTCTTTGTAGCCACCATTTCAGTCTTGCTTGTAATGCAGCTCACTGTCACCGAAACCATCACTGATTGATGATATAAAACTCAGGACGAGTTTTCTTGCGTGCGTCCATTTTTAGCGTGCCTTGACTATTGTACAGTCTGACATTAAAGAGTTAGTTCACCCCAAAATGAAAATAATGTAATGTATTCCTCACCCTCATGCCGTTCCACACCCCTAAGACCTGTGAAAGAAGATATTTGTGTTGAAATCCGATGGCTCAGTGAGGCCTGCATAGCCAGCAATGACTCTCTCAAGATCCATTAATGTACTAAAAACATATTTAAATCAGTTCATGTGAGTACAGTGGTTCAATATTAATATTATAAAGCGACAAGAATTTTTTTGGTGCGGCAAAATCGAATCCGCAGCCAAAGTCACGTGATTTCAGCATTTTGGCAGTTTGACACATGATCCAAATCATGATTCAACACTGATTCGATACGCTCCGAAGCTTCACAATTTATATAATTCACAATTACACTTCATGAAGCAGTGTTTTGAAATCGGTTATCACTATAGAAGTCATTATTTCGTTTTTTCTTGGCGCACCAAAAATATTTATAATATTAATATTGAACCACTGTACTCACATGGACTGATTTAAATATGTTTTTAGTACATTAATGGATCTTGAGAGAGGAAATGTCATTGCTGGCTATGCATGATCCCACAGTGTGACATGGCTTACATGTTCCTACAGTCTGACAAGGAACAAACATAACAACCGTGTGCACCTGGCTTTAGACACTTTGTTGTAATGGGAAAAAAAAATCAAACATAAACAATTAATGACTTCACAATATTATATTAGGGGGATGACATTGCAGGAAAGTTAATTAAATTTGCTAATTAATTCTATTGATATTTCTCACTCAATACAATGTTGTACATAGGAATAACTTTACTGAACCTTTCAACATTGCTAAAATATTGGTTGTAGTATCTGTGTTTGGTATTGACATCCTGAATAAAATTAATTAAGGCCCGTTCACACCAAGGACGATTACTATAGAGGTAGCGATAAAGATATATTTCTATAAATTGTTCTCAATGTTACAGAATAGCAGAGTTTTACACCACAGCTATAACGATAACGGCACAGAGAAACAATATCATTGGAATTACTTTCAGAGCGATTTTATCCAGCTGATGACAGCCAATCAGAATCCATCCTGCTGTATCAAGCTCGAGCATTTAAAGTGCCAGAAAAGCACATGCTCAGAATAAACAGAACTATATCATCTTAATAGTTATCGTTCTTGGTGTGAATGGTGCATAATACGGTTTATTATAGTTTAGTGAAGTAACTATCCATTTGCCAAACTGTCTCTCTAACATCTGCCATTTATTCCTTCCTGCCTGTGTCATAGTGCTGACCAGTGAGGGTATAGTGTTCATCACAGACTTCTCACACTCTAAACCGCCGGGCAGTGGAGGCAAGAAGGTTTATATCGCCAGTCCTCATTCCAGTCCCGCCCACAGCAAACCTGCTGCGGCTCAACCCACCGGTGCCAAAAAAGCCCTCAATAAGGTCAAAGTGCTCATCACCAATGAGAAACCCACGTGAGTAGGATTCTGAGCAGCACCTAGTGAATAACTGAATGACAATTTGAAAGAAGATGCGAAGAGAGTGTTGAGTATTTCCAGGTACTCATTTGTCTTGAGTAAGTGTTTGGCATTAGAAGCATGTTTGACCTTTGTTTTTAAGCTGGGTGAGAATGAGGCTGAAAAATAGCTCAGGACCCTTGCCTACCTATTTAACAGTATGTTAATAGGCAGTGGCTATTTACACTTTGAAAATAGCAGTATTTGGTAACACTTACTTTTCCAGTGTCATTGTTACATGTTACATGTAGTTACTGTATTAATAACTATAAATTATGCATAATTACATGCAACTAACCCTAAACCAAACCCCAATCCTAACACTAGTAAAGGCCTGTTCACACCGGGACGATTTTTGCACGCGTTTATCGCCGACGTTTAACGCCTCGGGACTAAACAATGGGCGCCAATGTGAGTGTTCACACCGACGCGCAAAACGGCAGGCGTAAAAGCGTCATTTTTAAAAAAACGCCTCGGGTTCGTTTTTTTATTTTGACGCGGCGCGTTAAAAAACTGTCCGACCAATGAGATCGGCGCTTTTGTTCACGTGCCTGGAGCTGCTGAAGTGACAGTAAAACTCGACTTGGTGGCGCTCAAGCACAAAACAGTCTTGCCGAGCACACATTGATACGACGAAGAAGTAGTAAGTAGACAAAGAAGAAGATGAACTGCTAATGCTGCTTGCCAGTTAGCAAAAAGTGTGTGAATGGTTTTGTCCATACACATAATATGTCTATGGTTTTGGCAAGCACGTAAATACTCTCTCTCCTCTTCTTCTGTGTGACAAGCGAGTGTCAGAGGCTTAAAGTGCCGCAGCACCACCTTGTGTACCGGGAGCGCATCGACTGAATGTGCACGTTCACTCTGCGCAGCGCCAGTGAAAATCGCTTGGGTGTGAACACTCAAGACGCGCCGAAAAACGGCACGAAAAACGCTGGCGATAAGCGCGCGCGATATTCGTCCCGGTGTGTACAGGCCTTAAGTACTGAATTACACTGTCACACGGACACCTTAAAATAAAGTGTAACCTAGTATTTTAATTGCAGTGTAAATAGTTACATGCAATTTAGACTTGGTGCAAATAGTGGCAGATACTATTTACACCATAGTATATTATAAAACAGTATGTAATAATAACAACATGTTCAGTATATATGATTATCTACAGTTGCAAGAAAAATTATGTGAACCCCTTGCAGAATCTGTGAATAATTTTAACAAAATAAGAGGGATCAAAATGCTTTTTTATTTGTTTGATGTTTTATGCTGTCCTAAATAAGATATTTTACATAAAAGATGTTTACATACAGTCCACAAGACACAAAAATAGCTGAATTTATAAAAATGATCTGTTCAATAGTTTATGAACCATTGATTCTTAATCCTGTGTGTCGTTCCCTGATGATCCACGGCTGTGTGTGTGTGTTTTGTGATGGTTATTCTTGAGTCTCTTGTTTGTCCTGATCAGTTAAACTGCCCAACGTTCTTCAGAAAAATCCTCCAGCTCCCAAAAATTCTTAAATTTTCCAGAATCTTTTGCATATTTGAACCCTCTCCAGCAGTGACGGTATGATTTTTGTATGATATCTCTTATTTTGTTAAATTATTTACATTTTCATAGACTCTGCAAGGGGTTCACATACTTATTCTTGCAACTGTACATTAAAATCTTTAAGGAATGCTGCCTTATTGGGACATTGCTTGTCCCTTTCCCTAAAGCCAATCCCTACACCAGGGGTCGGGAACCTTTTTTGATCAAAGAGCCATTTTTTTTATTTTTGGTTAATGCATTTTCCAAAAGAGCCACAGTAAAAAAAAATAATATAAAATTATTGTTATTACAGAACATGCTTTTTTCAATACAATTTCAACAGTAGTAATTATTAGGTCCATAACTAAAAACAAACAAATGTGCAGCAAACAATAAATAAGTTGCAATATGGAATTAATTTTGCAGGGTTTTCACTGTAAGGTTGAGTTATAAATCCTCTTCGTGTGTGTGAACACACACAGTGCTTACATCTACTGTGTTTATGTGAATACTCGACTTGGCATTTTGATATATTTCTGTGTTTATTTGTCCGTTTGGGCGCGCAGCCGAAGACAAAGGCTACTATGCTTGTCGCACAGCATCCTGTCAGTAATTCAGTTGTCTTTCGTGACTTATCACGCTTTTATTTATTTTCGTCAACTGAAATCTGCACGGATTATCATAAATACGACACATTTATTAATCACAAGGGTCTCTGCGGCAACAGCGAAAGTACCAGCGGGTGAAATCTTTCGAAATGTCTCTTTGCACAGCAAAGCACCAGTTTCAATAAAAGGATAGGCCTATATTAAAGTTTATATAGCCTACTTTTACATTTTCGCTGCTGTTCTAAAAATGGTTTTCGGTTAGCTTAAACAAGCAGGAGCTGTTACCACAGAAACGTAAGTGTTTGATTGCTGTCGAGACTCGTGACACTCACGAACAGCACTGAACACGCGAGGCCGGTACAACTGGAATATCAATATCATAAACTTTTCATTAACTTCGGTAGGCCGTGCAACAAGGGAATTGTAATTGGCTGCTTTTTACTGCAGAGAGCAGATCTCTGTTGATGTGTCACATTTTTTTATCGATCATTTGTTGGTAAAGGGTGAGAGACCTGGCGAGCCATAGGTTCCCGACCACTGCCCTACACCTACACCTATAGGCCAAAGTATACTTCACTTTTTACACATACGCAAGGGTGTGTACGCGCACTGCCGGATTTTTGTAAACGCACATGCGCATAATTTTTTTTGCTGCATTCACATGGGTTGTAACCGAGCGGCAACCTCCCACAGTTTCTCTTGAAGCCAATATGGAAGTGACTTAAACTGCAATTCATCGACTGGCCACTAGGGACAGACTCCAGAAGGAGTAGAATCTCATTGAGCTCATGTTAAAATGCCCAACTTTACAGCAGAAGAACACATGTTTAGAGTCTGGTACAAATTGTGCTTTTGGTCTATACGGCTAATTTTGCCCTTCATAATGACTGAGGGGGTGAATTTTTTTCATTCGTTTACATTATATAAAGCCTTAAAGTTCTGCATAATTAAGGGCGTGGCCACTTTGAGTGACAGGTGTATAGCCGTTTGTCTGCTGTCTGTTAGTCATCTTGTCACCTCAGCTCCACACATGTTCCGCCTCTTTGCCCGCTACCAAGATGGCAACGGCCGTCTTTGAAGCTTCAAAACTGCTCTTCAGATCCCTATGGGTGACGTAACGCACACTACGTCCATATTATTTTACAGTCTAAGTTGTAACTCGTGGCGAGAGATTGCTCAAAACTGCGCATGCGTCGAACGCTGTATCCCTTGATCCGCCTGTGTACGCTTACGGCTCAAAAGAAGTATGTATATCTCAATTAATCATGAATTACAATAAGAAAACATGTTAAAGGATTAGTTCACTTCAAAATGAAAATTTCCTGATATTTTACTCACCCCCACCTCATCCAAGATGTTCATGTCTTTCTTGCTTCAGTCAAAAAGAAATTAAGTTTTTCAGGAAAACATTCCAGGAGTTTTCTACACATAAAGGACTTCAATGGCAACCAACGGTTGAAGATCCCAGATGAGGAATAGGGTCTGATCTAGACAAACCATCGGACATTTAAAGCCGGCGTGAAACGGAAGTTGAGATTGTCTTTTTCTCCTTATTGTGACGTATATCCGAGTGAAACGGCTTCTGAAATTAGAAAAAATGTAGGGCGGGGCTTGATTTCGTCTTTCGGGAATTAATTGGATTGTTGGAAGTTGGGCGTTGCTAACAAAATGGAGGTAGATTTGAATGCCAGTTTGCACTCAGTTGTGGAGAAACTCGATCTATCTCTTAAATAAATGTATTTTGTCTAAATCTTTTCTACATATTTTACTGAGCCTATTTCCTCACTTTTTGCTGGTTTATGCTACAGATTTCACTTATTTTAAGCCTTTTATGGCTTTATTTCTGTACAACTTTTTTCTCAGCTCTCCCTTATAAGGGGGTGCGACGTAAAGGCCCATTTATACTTCTGCGTCGAGTGTACGCCGTAGTGTACGCCGAAGGCTACGCGCGTAGCCGACGCCGTCGTGAGCATTTATACTTCTGCGCTGTTGTCTGCGTCAATGTGCAATTCCACATCCAGACGCTAGAAAGCAGTGTCCTCGGGCATGTTGGTGTAATCAAGACAACAGCCGAAGAAGAAGCAGCTTGATGTGTAGAATCTGTACATTCATGTCGGCATATCAGCAGCAGTGAGAGAGCGGCTTTTCTTGCAGCTTGAGTTGTTATATCTAATACAAATTAAGCATCTCTAGTTGATTAGTAAAGTTAAATAAGGCGATCTGGCGCTGGAATGCATTTGTGAAACCATGCGGAGCTCGTGGCCGCTGTTTTCAGCAGCGGTGGCTCAGCAAGCGATTGTTGTTGCGGAGACTTCATTCACGAAATATACCCTAATGTGTCCCTGTTCTTGATATACAATTACTGATTAACATCTTGGGTTTTAATGAGAAAATAAATAAACTATATTCAGCGGATCTATGTATTTATTTACTACCATAAAGAATCGCTGGACTGCAAAATAGTGTGTTATAGCAGACGTAAGGAACTATCATCCAATTTCTGGACACACACACACACACACTCCTATCGCAGATTTTTTATTTATTTATTGACCTGAGGGAAGGGTTCTGGCAGACCAATCACAGCGCTTGCGGTCCGCGTAGAATTGACGCGTTGTTACATTTTTGGAGAGGTGCGCGTCAGGCTACGGCGTAGGGTACGGCGTATCCAACGCGTCTATGCGTAGGGTACGCCGTACCCTCTGCGTGCACTCGACGCAGAAGTATAAATTGGCCTTAAGCGTTCACACACGCTGCATTCCTAAGTGTGAGCCGTCACGACAAGCTGTTCGTCCGACTATATTGAGTAATTTTTACATAAAAAAAGCTTTTATTTCTCATATATTTCTCTCTTTTTGCATTAAGTTCTTCCTGAAGAAGGTATTGTGTACACCGAGAAAAATGCACCTAACCAACCTATTGCTACGATCAGTGATGGGTTTCTGAGAGGCGGTGCAGAAACGAGACAGGGGACGATAACCCTGCCCTCTCGCCATAGCACATGACTGGGAGAGAAGAGAAGTCATTTCGATGGGGGAGGGAAAGTCAACGTATTTGATTAAAGATTATAAGGGTAAATTATTTTTTTAAAATTAATGAAGTGCACAGATAAATCAGTTATAGTAAACACTACAATGTTAAATATAAAAATACGAATTGTAAAATTAGACTTCATGCCGACTTTAAAAAGAAAAAAAAAGTGTATTTACTTTTTAACCTAAATCACTCATCTTGGCTGCTCTGCAACACCACGGATTACGTAATCACGTCAGAAAGGTCACGCTAGACGTAGACCGAAGTAGCGCCCCAAGCATACGTGCGAGGACTAATACAAACGCCCTTTACCAAAAAAGACTCCATCTTCAACGGCAAAATCGTCCGACATCGTTGCTTTACCTTTATTTGCTAAAGGACATTTGTGTTAGTCTTCACGTGTGCGCTTTGTAAACACGGGCCGGTACTTCTGCCTATGTCTAGCGTGACTATTACGCAATTCTTGTGAACCCTGTAGCTGTAGTTATAAACTGCTTATTAATGTCTATTAATGTTTATAAATGATTGAGCATGCAGTTATTATAAAGTGTTACCTATAATATTACATTTTATGAAAATTAAACATATAATACAGCCACAGGCGCACTTTTATTTTCATGCTCCTTCATGTTTGTCTGCTAGACAGAAGACGTGAGGCAGCTGCTGGTGTCCAGGACACATTCATTTTCAGTGAGCGTGGGGGATGACCATGGATCTCTCTCTCTCTCTGTCCTCTGACATTCAGTCGGTCAAACTGTGTATGTCTGTTAGATTCCCCCTGATTCATCTTCCTGATCTCCTTCCATCTATGTGCACATTGTTGTGCTCTGTGATGTCAGTGGGAGTTTTTCATGTGGTTTTATTTTCCATCGATCGCGTCTCTCACCGTCTGATTGAATGATAGGAGGTCTTAGTGGAGCGGCTCGTCTCACTCCTGTTCACTGCTTTCTTATTAGCAGTCGGGTTTCCCCAACCCACATCCCATTGCCTCCTGCAGTCTGATTGATTCAGCTTTTTCCCAGAATTGATTTCCATCCTCTAAACCAAAAGAAAGCCCCCTTCAGATCTCATTAGTTCACCATTAGTCCAGTAATTTAGATTAAATGAATTGTGAGAGAGCAACAGACGCAACAGTAGAGTGAATTTCAAAGGGCTCATGTCATAGTTCATAGTTTTTTCATCATTTTATTGTCCACTCATAATAGCAGTTTCATAATTTAGTTTTTCATGAGCATTTTCCTCCCTCGTTCTGGCGTGTAGAGAATCCTCTTGTTATGCATAGTGCAGTGTGGTGTTTTCATCATGCGTTTCCTCTTTTGTGTTTCAAAACTTTTTTGTGTTGTGCAACAACGTGCTGTGGTCTGCTACTGGCCCAAGTCAAAACCTTCTAGTCTCTTGATCTCTTGATATGGCTCGGTTCACTCTTGTAAATCTATCAGAATGGCCATTTTATCACTAGGAAATTTATCGTAAGTCACTTTGAAAAGTTGTAGCAACAGGATACTAGCCTGACGTCGTCATACTCAGATTCTAGTCAGAATATGAGTCTGATGCTGCTCCATTGGGCTGTGATTATGTGGCGTGTTTCAACCGAACCAGGAAAGAAAATGCCTCTGCACTCAATTGGATAGACCTACAACCAATCAGAGCAGCGGAGTAATGCTGCGTTCACACCAAACGCGAATAGAGCGTCAAAATCGCATCTACTGCATCTAGTTGGGCGCTTGAACATTTTGAATCCATTTGCGAAGTGAAATAGACGCGCGTTCAAGGCGCTCCAGGAGAAATATGTCATAAAACACCACTCTGCCTCTTTTCATTTTCATTTAAAATATATATTAAACATTAAAAGCCACACAATTTGGTCCAGGCAATGCACTGCCTACATTATCTTCACTGCATGTATATTTAAATATCCTTAAAAAATAAAGTTATGAAACTTCTCTGTACCCTCAGTCAAAACAATTTGGCAAACGACAAATTATAGATTCATGACACCAAAGATCGCCCGTTAGATCCACAAAAAACGAACCACTACAGAGACATCAGAGCCAGCGGCAGACGTCAGAAGGACTGGCCGAGGAAAGGCTGCTCTCTCCGATGTTAATGAGCGCTGAGCGCCCGATGATCGCCTGGATCTCACAACTCACAACTTTTTTTTAAATAGGCGTTCTCTTTATAAATAAATCACAGATTTGAGCTTTAAACAACTACATTCTCACCTGAAAAAGTCTTAAAACAACATTTTGTGGCACAATAGTAGTATTTTTTAATTATGTGGGGTTTCTCATCATGTCGCTTTACCACGTGACAGCAGCAAGCAGGCTTCTGATTGGTTAACGCGGCGCGAATAGACGCCAAAGTTCAAATTTTTCAACTCGGGCGTCAGACGCAAATTCACAGAAATGCATTGCCTGGACCAAATTTGTGTGGCTTTTAATGTTTAATATATATTTTAAATGAAAATGAAAAGAGGCAGAGTGGTGTTTTATGACATATTTCTCCTGGAGCGCCTTGTACGCGCGTCTATTTCACTTCGCAAATGGATTCAAAATGTTCAAGCGCCCAACTAGATGCAGTAGATGCGATTTTGACGCTCTATTCGCGTTTGGTGTGAACGCAGCATTACTCCGCTGCTCTGATTGGTTGTAGGTCTATCCAATTGAGTGCAGAGGCATTTTCTTTCCTGGTTCGGTTGAAACACGCCACATAATCACAGCCCAATGGAGCAGCATCAGACTCATATTCGTGTTTGGTGTGAACGCAGCATTAGTGATGTATGTTGAGCGACGCATAGTTGTCAACAGAACTCAACTGCACACACGCTGGAAGAAGTAGAAGAAGAAGATGAGTATACACAATCTTTGCCGGTGTTGTAAAAAGCATTTAAGGATACACGGAGTACTTACCAACACCATCATCATTTCTGAGAGAAATGGTAAAGGTGAACGCATATATGAACAAGTTCTCCGTTTAGGATTAGAACAAATTCAACCCAAGTGCTCTTTGGTGACGTGATGATTACATTACTGTTGATCATTAGTCCATCATCGTATAAAGCCCGCCCTGATGATTTGATTGGTCCGAACAGCTCTGGTTTGAGCACAGATGCTCCACAACTGATCAAGTCCAGACCGAACTTCCCGACCTCAAATGTTGTGGGCAGGGCTAAGTTTGGCTGGCATCCAGGCTAACAAGACACATCATTTGAGATTAGGTTTGTTAAAATTCCTAATCCTAAATTTGAACAACAGTATATGCTTGTTTTACACCATTTAAATAAGAACTAGTAAGGAATTTAATAATGAATTGTTGAAGCCAATAGCCTTGTGGGCAGAACTCTGACAAACACTTGGGCAACCCGAGTTTGAATTCCGACTGCATTTCCTATCTGCTCTCCAAACCGTCCTCTTTACAAATGTTTCTGCAGCAATTGCCTTTGCAACTTTTGACCACTTTTTCAACTTTAATTTGTGTAATGTTGCTTTTTGAGCATGAAAAAGATCTGCAAGGTTATAAAGTTCAAAGTCCACTCCAAAGGGAGATATTTTATTTAACAGAATCTACTTTTCAAGAACCACAACAAATGGTTTGTTTGGACTACAATGATCATTGTTTTCTGTAAGTGTTTTGTAAGTTCTTGCTTTTGTAAGACGGTTCAGTGCTCCTTGGGAAAATTAGCCATGGTTTTGTGACCGATTACTGTTTGAATTTCCTTAGTTTTCCGAAAAATATCACAATTAAATGATGGATAACATCTTATCTATAATGTATAAGAAAATTACAAAAAACATACCACTCTGAAACATCCTGTGAAATCCGTCCTTGCAAAGTCTGTGCATGAAATCAGTTCTGCACGATCCTCTTGTTTGTTAACATTGTCAGGGTCTGAATCGGGATCGAATTGGTTTGAAATTGACGCCATCCGTAATATTTACACTGGAGAAGAACTTGCAGTTCTCTTACGAGAGGTTCTCTCGTATTGCGTAAGTTCCTTACGCATCGGGAAAGTTTTCTTTCTTCGAGATTACTGAAAGACCCAAAATTATCCTTAATTTTCTAATATTGTCAACGCAGTGCGGCAGCCTGGCAGACCATAGCAGGCTATTCCAGCGTGCTATTGGCTGCTCTGCTGGCAACTGCAGCAGCCTATCGGTGAGCCCGCGTGACGTGGCGACCAATGAGGGCGCTTCGCGCCCACCTAGCTTCATTTGCCTACAGGTGGGGCGTGGCCACGTGTATATAAGCGGGGCTCACAGGCTGCATATTCGATTTTCTGTTCTTCAGCGAAGCTCTTCGCATCGCTGGATCTGGGACCCGCCGCCGTTGACCGCACAGCACAGCAAGCTTTGGACAGCGCCTGAAGAAGCCGGCTGCATTTTCGCCACCTTCAGCCTTCAGGACGCGGAACTCTTGCGCCTTCTCACCCGGGCTGTCGAGCAGCTAGGCCTCGAATGGTCTCCGCCGAAGGTGGCAGCACCGAATCGGCTCGACGGATGTTTCCTCAACAGTCGCCACCACGCGCCCACCTCCAGGACTGCACCTTTCCTGCCTGAACTTCACGAGGAGCTCGCGAAGTCCTGGAACGCGCCACTTTCCGCGAGGGTTTCGTCTCAAGCATCTTCGACGCTCTCACAAGTTGACGGCGCTGCTGAGAAAGGCTACAGTGCTTTCCCTCCGGTGGAAGAGGCGGTCGCAGCGCACCTTTGCCCGCCCTCCGGTTGGCGCTCAAAGGCTGCTCTCCCGTCCAAGGCCTGCAGAATGACGTCATCGCCATGCATTCTATGGCCGTGCTGCAAATCCTCCAGGCTAATCTCCTCCGTGATTTGGACGAGAAAAGCACAGACACTGAGCTGGTTATGGATTTGAGAAGCGCGACGGATCTTGCCCTCCGCGCTACCAAGACCGCAGCACAAGCCCTCGGACGCTCTATGGCCTCCCTCACGGTAGCTGAGCGGCACCTCTGGCTCACGCTCGCGGATATGCGAGAAACGGAGCGCGCGGCTTTTCTCAACGCCCCGCTCTCCTCGTCCGGCCTATTCGGCCCAGCAGTCAAGGGGATCGTCGATTTTGATCCGTCGATCGCTTTTTTCCGCTTGATCCGTCGATCGCTTTTCCGAGCTACAGAAGACGTCTCAAGCCATGAACCTCTTTCTGCCTCGACGCCCCGGCGCTAGCAATAGCCATCCTCGTGACCAGCCAGCGCCGAGCTCCGCGCAGCGCCCAGCGCGGCCCCCTTCGTCTCAGCGAAGACCGAGCGGCCGCGCCAGATCGCGCTCTTCCAGCAGAGGCAAGCCGCCTCCCCCCAGGGGACCCCGGCCTAGGATCGCGCTGAAGCCCGAGCCTCCAAAGTCCTCCTAGCTAGAGGGGGGAAACGACGGTTAAGTCCCGCCGCGGCCGGACCACCGCCAAAACTATTTTCCCTGTCAGCCCCCACCACTGTGGCTGCTGCAGATGGTTCTCACGCAGCCAACGAGCCGGCAAAACTGCCCTCTCGCCTGTCTACAAACGCCGTTTTTACGGCGAACCAGAGAATTCACAAAAGTTGCTTTTTTTCTGGTTGCACGGCTCACGCCGTAAACGTGCCAACTTGTCTGTGTTCACCTCTGCACCCAAGCACCACAAATCCCGTGTCTCTCACTCACATAAAGCGGCCACCAGCCGCTCGAGTGCCAAAGTTAGGTCACGTGTCCGCTTATTTGCGCCCACGCCTAATCACAACACGCTCTGTCACACAGCCACCCCTAACCGGTCATGTTCCACGCGTAAGAGTTGTGCCCGCTCTAACGCGCTCACACATTTTCGCGAATATTCTGCCCCCGGCGCCACGCGCCGCGCTACACACCATTTGTTCTCCGCCCAAGGTGGCCGAAACGACGAGTGTAGGGCCGCACACAAGTCACTCCCCGCTCGAAGCGGCAGAGATACAGTGTGTAGGGCGGCCAGCCATCGCGACCGATCGGCTGGCCCACAGCACAGAGAGCGCGCGCATTGCGCCCGCCCCTCCTATACAGGCCGTCAAACCCGCGAAGCGCGGCGTTTCGAGCCCGGAGGCCGTTCTATCCCGTGTGGCACACGCGAGAGCGTGGGAAGCCATTCCGGGTGCATCAGAATGGGTGCTGAGAACAGTGAAGCACGGCTACACTTTGCAGTTCGCTCGCCGCCCTCCGCGCTTCTGTGCGGTACAGAGACGAGAGTGAGCGAGGAAGTAGCACATCTACTTCGAGCGGAGATAGCCACACTGCTGTGCAAAGGGGCTATAGAACCGGTTCCCCATTCTATGAGCGAGTCAGGCTTTTACAGCCGGTATTTTCTCGTTCCGAAAAGGGATGGGTCGCTCAGGCCGATTCTGGATCTGAGGCGTCTGAACAAAGCTCATATGAAAAGATCGTTCAAGATGCTCACGACCAAGCAGATCCTCGCGCATATTCGCCCGAGAGACTGGCTAATTTCCCTAGACTTGAAAGACGCATACTTTCAAATCAAGATAACGCCGCGTCACAGGCCATTCTTACGAATCGCCTTCGACGGTCAGGCTTATCAATACACCGTCCTGCCATTCGGCCTGTCACTAGCACCCCGTATATTTACGAAGTGCATGGACGCGGCCCTCATGGACGCGGCCTTTGAATTATCTGGACGCTTGGCTCATCCTGGCACAGTCAGAGGCCGAGCTCCTCGCCCACAGGGCAGTGCTGCTCAGCCATTTGGACAGCCTGGGGCTCATGGTCAATTGGACCAAGAGCTCATTGGTGCCCACGCAATCAACCTTATTTCTGGGCTTGAATCTGGACACCGTGGCAATGTTAGCCCGCCTGTCACCCCTACGCGCGCGTCGAGTTCGACGCATGGCCGCGTACTTCCAGCCGGGCAAAATCGCACCTCTCAAAGTTTTTCAGAGGATGCTGGGACGCATGGCCTCAGCTGCAGCAGTGCTCCAGCTGGGCCTAATGCGCATGCGCCCGCTACAACGCTGGTTAAACGCTCGAGTGAACCGCTGAAACATGTGCGGTATGCGAGGCGCGCACGGCGTTGACAATATGTTCCCGATGCGTAAGGAACTAAGAGAACGATACTCGGTTACTTAACGTAACCTCGGTTCTCTCTAGAGAGGGAACGAGTATTGCGTTCCTTGCCGTGCGCCCCGCGGGCTTTTAGGCTTCAGAACTACGAAAACCGAATATGCAGCCCGTGAGCCCCGCTTATATACACGTGGCCACGCCCCACCTGTAGGCAAATGAAGCCAGGTGGGCGCGAAGCGCCCTCATTGGTCACCACGTCACGCGGGCTCACCGATAGGCTGCTGCAGTTGCCAGCAGAGCAGCCAATAGCACGCTGGAATAGCCTGCTATGGTCTGCCAGGCTGCCGCACTGCGTTGACAATATTAGAAAATTAAGGATAATTTTGGGTTTTTCAGTAATCTCGAAGAAAGAAAACTTTCCCGATGCGTAAGGAACTTACGCAATACTCGTTCCCTCTCTAGAGAGAACCGAGGTTACGTTAAGTAACCGAGTATCGTCATAGAGGGGCGGGACATTTCCCGATCACACGCTAAGTGGTGCCAATCACATCACACTGGGCCAGCTAACCATTCACAGCACACATGACCGATTTCAAAACATTGCATCATGAAGCTTCGAAGCGTTATGAATCAGCGAGTCGAATCATGATTCGGATCGCGTGTCAAACTGCTGAAATCACGTGACTTTGGCGATCCAAACCGCTGAATCGACTCCCTGATTCATAACGTTTCGAAGCTTCATGATGCTGTGTTTTGAAATCGGTCATCACCATATAAGACGTTATTTAGGGTATTTTTGCACACAAAAAATATTCTCGTCGCTTCATAAAGTTATTGTAGAACCAGTGTAGTGAGATGGACTTTGTAACGACATCTTTAGTGCCTTTTAAGGGTCTTGAGAGTGAACCGTGTATTGTGCCAATGGAGGCCTTTCTGAGCCATCGGATTTCAACTAAAATATCTTCATTTGTGTTCCGAAGATGAACGGAGGTCTGACGGGTGTCCAACGACATGAGGGGAAGTTTTTAATGACAGAATTTTCATTTTTGGGTGAACTAACCCTTTAAGTACTGCTTCATAGACCTTTAGTTGACTTATAGGACCTACAGTACCATGCAAAAGTATTTACACCCCTTTTTCACATTTTAATTTGCAACCTTATGCTAAACTGCTTTGAATTAGTTTTTTCACTCATCACTCTACACTACATAAACCATAATGACTGCAAAAAATGACATGCAAATGTATTTAAAGCCTCGAAGTCTCAGCCCCAAGACTTTTTGGGTATAATGCTATAAGATTTTCTGACATTCTTCTCTGCATATCCTCTTAAGCTCTGTCAGTTTAGATTGGGAATGATGTTGGACAGCCATTTTCTGTTTTCTCCGAAGATGTTCGATTGGGTTCAAGTCTGGGCTCTGGCTTGGCTACTTGAGGACATCCACAGACTTGTCCACAAACCACTCTTGCATGGTCTTAGCTGTGTGCTTACGGTCATTGTCCTGTTGACAGGTGAACCGTTTTCCCAGTCTGAAGTTCTGAATTCTCCGGACTAAGTTTTCATTAAGGATATCTCTGTATTTAGCTGCATTCACATTTCCTTCCACCCTGAGCAGTTCGCCAGTCCCTGCCGCTGAAAAACACCCCCACAGCATGATGCTGCCACCACCGCGCTTTACTGTTGGGATGATTTTGTGCAGGTGTTGAGCGGTGCCTGGTTTCCTCCAGACATGATGCTTGGAACTGAGGTTCATCAGACCAGAGAATCTTGTTTCTCACAGTCTGAGAGAGTCCTTTAGGTGTTTTTTCGCAAATTCAGTTGATTGTAATAATCGATTTGTTTTGAATAGATTATTTAGAAAGCATTTTTCTGTTAGAGAGCATTCTTGATCTCAGTATTTCGAAAGATCTAAGGCGTGATGGCATGGGCGCGCCATCAACCAATGACTTGGCATGTCTATACAGGCTTCAGCCAGTTGATACCACCCTGGGGTGTTCCCATAGCATTAGCTACTGTTGCAGCATCGATGTGAATGTATCAAAGGGAACATAATATATGTGTATTTTTAGCTGTAGTCATTAGTTTATTCTGTCACACTATTCACTCTGCCCACATTTTGTAAACAAGGATGATAGTCGGGTCAGCCTTGAGTTTGGGTTTTAATGATGTTATAGCTGTGGGTAGTGTGTATTTTTTCCCTCATAAAGCCTCATATCTGTCCCTGGTTTTTCTGTTTGCAAGCCGAAGGACACACAAGCTCGAGGGCACTGTTTAGACACAACGTGTCTCTGTAGTGTAAAATAGACAAAGTGGTGGCTAAAGAAGTGTGTGTGTGTGAGAGAGAGCAAGAGCATGATTGTGTTCTTCTGAATGCGCATGTAGGAGTGAAGGATGAGAGACTTAGCTCAGGGGATGCTGTTATGGAAGACCAAAGTTTCTAATATAAGCTCAGAATTTCAGACAGCAGCAGAAGATCTGAGACCTGGCCAATCCTGCGCTCCCTGCCAACCCTGACTTACTTCCTGCTCCTTTTGTTCCAAACAAATCCTTTAATCATGATTTTTCTGTCTTGCACTTCCTTTGTTCTGGTATTTTATGCCCAATCATTTTAAAATGCTCATACAAATAACTAGGGACTAGGGAGTCTGCAATAATGTTTATATAATGTGTATTCTTCTGCATGATGTTCAGGCCTGGTGGAGTTGTGTGGTCAATTGGGACATGGAAATATTTATTGAAATTCACCTTGGCTGATTGTATCAGACAGCTTATTAATATATGTAATGTGCATTACAATAAGTGTACTTTACTGTTTTGTTAATTTTTACAAAATGGGACTAACGTGTTTTACCTGGAACCAGAGGTGGACAGTTACACTTACTTGAGTACTGTACTTAAGTACACTTTACTTGTATCTGTACTTTACTTGAGTATTATTTTTTCGGGAAACTTTGACTTTAACTTCACTACATTTGAAAGACAAATATTGTACTTTTTACTCCACTACATTTCTATCAAGGTCCTCAAAGTCGAAAGTCGTTTCTGTAGCAGCTTTGAAAGTCAGTGGATGATTTTTTTTTGATCACTCTTGTCTAGGGTCATGTGAAGTTTCCCAACATTTTTTGAACACTGATCAGTTTGTAGCAAAATGGAAGAAGGTGGTTCCTCTGAGCAGTGTGTGCACCCATGGCCATACTTAAAAAATATGTTTCAGTTTTCTGAAAAGATTAAAGATTAGTTTAGTTGGAGAGGTGGTGGTCCAGTGGGTTAAACCATGGAACTGATATGCAGAAGGTTGCTGGTTCGATCCCAGCGGTCACCACCAGTGTGTCCTTGAGCAAGGCACTTTACTCCATGTTGCTCCAGGGGGATTGTCCCTGTAATAAGGGCACTGTAAGTCGCTTTGGATAAAAGCGTCTGCCAAATGCATAAATGTAAATGTAAATGTAAATGTAGTTGGTATACACTTGACGCATGTGTCATAAAATGTTCAAAAATGTAAACGTCTGCGAGAAAGAGAAGAGTAAACAGTGGGAGAATATCGGATGCGCATCAGTGTATTGGATCCGTGCATTTGGCCTTAAAGTGACAGCAGCTTTGTGAAGAGCTTTGTAACTTTTATACAAGTATTTAAATTAGTTTAAGGTAGTCGTATGCTAGCATGTCGGATGGAGCATCACTGACTGGCTTAAGCCACCATGATGGCATAATGTGCATTTATACAACAATAATAAAATAATTAATTGACATAAAAAATGAAATCTACTTTTGATACTTAAGTACTTTCAAAAAAAAAAAAAAATACTTCTGTACTTTTACTTAAGTAAAAATCTGTTTTTAGAACTTTCACTTGTAACGGAGTAATATTTGACTAGTAGTACTTTTACTTTTACTCAAGTGTTAGAGTTGTGTACTAGAGCCCTGCGCGGGACTGTTTTCTTCATCCCGCTCCCGCCCGCACCCGCCGAATTTCTGACCATTACCGCCCGCTCCCGCAACGTATGTGTTACACTCCCGCCCGCTCCCGCAATATGTATGTCCACTCCCGCCCGCACCCGCAAAACTCTGAGAATTTATTCCCGCACAATAATAGAGATGCATTGATTTTGTCTTCTCCCGTCCCGCAGGGAAAAAAAACACGTATTTGTATTGATATTATTAAAGAGATTCATGGGGTTGTTTGTTTCGTTTCCCTGGCCTGCATGTAAAAAAAAATAAAAAAAGACAAATACATTCAAATATAATTTCGTTTTAATCAAAAACTTTGCACATAAAAATAGACTGCTTTGCAAAACAGAAAAACAGATTGAGAAACAAAAAACAGATTCCAATTCGTCGGTCAGTTCCGACGTACGTCGAACGTGACCGACTGAAAGGAAACCTGAGAAAACATGCTTCAACAGAACGTAATGTGAACACAAAATAGCAAACGGACATTTAGAAACAATCCATTTCCACTCACTAAACTTCTATGTATTGTTTGTCAAAAACACCAAACAGTCAACTTGACCTGCAGGGAGTGCTGAGCGTTTTTGGTGAGGTATGATCAAGTATCTGTATTTGCCAGCTGCGCAATATGTGGATACATATAACGTTATACCGCATGATTTTGCCTACCAAAACAATTGAGAAACTTCTCCAAATGTCAGATTTTCCTTGTTTAGCTTTTGTGCTGTAAATACCTCGTTTAAGGTTCTTTTCTACATCATCTATTGACATCTCCATCATGTCGTTAGGCAACCTCCCTATCCCGCCGATTCCCGCAGTGTTTTTTTTAGCCGCCCATTCCCGCCCGCAGCAAAATTCAAACCGCCCGCTCCCGCGAGATTCAGGGCGGGACTCAATCCCAATGCAGCCCTCTATTGTGTACTTTGTCCACCTCTGCCTGGAACATTCCTTTACCCAAAGTCAGGTCATGTTCACACAGCGACAGAATACAGTTGTCAGTCCTACATTTGAGTCCTTAATATGGTTGCTTTCACACACACAGTTTGGTTAATTACCACATTTAGCCCGCTCTCTTTTTTTATTGCTTGTAGTGTTTCTTTGTTCTTTTTTATTACTAACTATTTGCTTGTATGTTTTGAAGCTATATTTAGTTAATACAATTGTTTTCATTGATTATTAATTTGTACGGCTGGGTATCGAGTTCGATACTTTTTAGGTACCGACCGAATTGCCTCGATACTATCGAGTATTGTAAAAGGTCGTTCGATACCACATTTCGATACCTAAGGGGTTAATCGGTGTCAACATCAGTGAGCCAATAAGCATACAGCATGATTGTCTGTGGGGGAACAAAAACATTAGTTTACGGCAGTTACGCCGAGGGACGCGGCTCGCACATGAGGCTGTAGTGTGTAACACAGGCACCGGAGCTGATCGCAACCACTCTAGTCAATGCGGAAAAGATGTACAAAAGATTAAAAGTGTCACTACATTTCACCAGGTTCAATGCCAACAGTGTGCAATGCACATATAGGCCTATAGAAAGCTTAAAATATATACGTTTAAATGAACCAATTCAAATAAAAAACAAATAGTTTGATTATGTAATGCGTTCACTACTGCGGTGATGACGAGTCAGCATCGTCAACTTCATCTTTGCAGCCAATACGGACTCAATTAAAAAACAATTAAAATGAATGTCTTCTTGCTCTTTTTACATTTATAAACATTAGGCTACTTTTGCCAGTGCTTTGCAGTGGCAAGCTTTATGTGTGCGCTTGAGCGTGAGGCATATATTCCGCCACCCAGTACCACCCTATATATGAGTCTTTGAGTCTGTAACAAAAAAAAGTTGGTTGGTTGAAAAAAAAAAAAAACCCCAGTTGGTTTTGGAATCAGTTGTGACCCCTTGAATCAAACCGAAACTTGAGGTGCCTAAAGATTCCCACCCTTACTCAAGAAATGACTGCACTTTTCAGTGTGTTTTATATAATTGCATAGATGTCCTCAAAAGTTAAAGGGGTGGTTGAGTATGATTTCACTTGTTTAACTTTAGTTAGTGTGTAATGTTGCTGTTTAGGCAGAAACAACATCTGCAAAGTTACGATGCTCAAAGTTCAAAGCAAAGGGAGATATTTTCTTTTATAGAAATCACTTTAGGACTACAACAAACGGCTGGTAGGGACTACAACAAGCTTCTTCACGGGTTAGGGACATCACTAACCCTAAAATTTACATAAACCCCACCCCCGGGAACACACAACAACGGCCATGTTGAGAAGAGGAAGAGTTGCTGTAGTCAGGCACATTTAGGAGTCGCTCAAGCTGTCATCCGTCTTTTACATTTATTGCGATATAGTCTGAACACAAATGCAATATCATGTCATAAAGCGAGATGACAACATAAGTTATAACCGTAATTAAACTAAACTATCCCTGTTCTCTCTTCATGCAGCAGATATTCTCTGGCTCATTTTACAACAGTTCCTACACAGACGATTTATAGATTATCATGACAGAATATGCTAATCGATGACTTGATGATAGTTAACTCATAAATTCATCAACCATCCCTTCAGAAACGTCCTGTCTCATTCTACATGTGGTCACTTCTTCTTGAGTCTCTCCATCGTCTTACTCCGGTTTGAACACAAAAGGCTGAACACTTTCTGACATGTTCAGTGTGTGTCTGCTTGAGATAATCAGAGCTGCTAACATGAGCTCTTGAAGCTCCGCCCTCTTTTGAAAGGGGGTGGGGAGCAGCAGCTCATTTGCATTTAAGGGGACACACAAAAATGTGTTTTTGCTCACCCTCAAAAAGTGACCATTTTAACATGCTCTGTGGGGTATTTTAGCTAAAACTTCACATACACACTCTGAGGACATCAGAGACTTATTTTACATCTTGTAAAACAGGGCATCATAGGACCCCTTTAAATAAACAGGGACACAACTTTCAGTCAAGGGAGAGTTGCTGCTGCGGACTGCTTGGGATTCTTTTGCTGAAATGTTATAATGCCGCATACAAATAGACAAGATTAATGTTGTTAAAAGTTGTTTTTCCATCGTTTTCTATGGTTTTTGTTGTTGATTTTGCATTTATTTTTTTCCATCTGTATGTTTTTACTCATGGATTTTGAAAGCAACTGGATCCCAGCATGTGTAATTTACACTTGCTTTTGTTTATGTTTCATCTACAGTTCTCCCAGAGAGAACATTAGTGTGTGTCAGGGTTATGTACCAGTTTCCAGAGGGAGAAATGATCATTCCTAGGGCTGCAACAACAAATGGATAAAATTAATAACAAACAATAATGGAAAAACATTTACAATCAATATTGATGAATTGAGTCTGCACGCTGTGCATGGAAAACATCCGCCAGTCACTTGACTTTTATAGTAGTGAAAAAAAACATTGCCATGGACAAAACATCTGTACTGGTTTGTTTGTAATTACTCACACATGATAGGCCGTCCATATGTAATTTAAAGACATCCACACATATGAAATGTTAAGAGGAATGAAATGGACTAAAAGAAAACATGCAAACCTATTAAAACTCCAATGTAATGGCAAAGCTGAATTTTCAGTCAGTATTCACTTCAGTGTCACATGATCCTTCAGAAATCATTCTAATATGAGGATTTGCTGCTCAAGAAACATTACTGCTGCGTCCCAATTCGCATACTATCCGTCCTAAATAGTATTCGAAAATAGAATTAGTATGTCCCAAATCGTAGTATGTTGAAAAGAGTATTCCAAAGATACCCGGATGGTAATAATTACTAATTAATAATAATTTGTTACATTTATATACACTGAAAAAAATGGTGTGTTGGATTTACATGATTTAATCATGTACATCGGTTCCACATGATTCAATTAAGTTAAACAAACATAATTTGTTCACATAATTTCAACATAATGGAATTAAGTAATTTTTAAGTAACCGAATTGAGTAGTCTCACAATGATTTTAATAATGCTCCCTAACAACAGTGGTGCACACGGGGGCTTGAGACCCTGCCTCTTTAATCAAAACACATGTTTATTTTTGTATATTTTTGTTGTCACTTGACTGATCTATAATACAGTACTCAGTAGCTTTCATTATATTTGCCAGCAATAGCACATCATATGTGCGCTAAGTGTGAAAAGCTCTTTAATGACATGTGCTGAGTCAGTCCACAGCCTGAGCAATCGCTCCGCTCTTCTCCACTATGGCAACCAGTGTCATTTAAATGGTTCGAATAATTCCAACATAATTAAACATTAAACACTAATAAACAATATAAAGTCTCCCCCTTTTTCTCATTTTGCCCAAAAACACATAAAATAACACTTAATTTCAACAATTTTACTCTAGTCGTCAAGTCCCGAGCAAAGCATGCTGGGAACTACAGTTTCAGCAAAAATCATTTTCGAGTACTTAAAGATACACTATGTAACTTTTCCGTCCACTAGAGGTCGCCTGTTCAAAACAAAGGCGTAGTTTGATGACGCCACGTTTGAGCGCAGAATCTTGGGACATGTGGTCTTCACCTCACAGCCGGTGGGAAACAGTCAGGATAGGACTCGGGCAGAAATCATGTTGATGGATGCGATTATTAACATTACTGTAGTCTGAAGCAGAGCAGGACCGAGTGTTGTGGAGCTGAGCAAGGCCGCAGGAGCGATTGAAGAGCGGGACTGTTATTATGGCATAGTCGCCGGCATGACTTTTATTATGACACGGTTGCCGGCGCCACTTCCTCTTTTCCAGTCATGAGTATGAGGTAACGCAGCTCTGTTTATCGTATTAGATATATCTGAGTGTGTTGAAAAGTAAGTTATGACGTTCGCTCGGCGGCTGCTATGACACTTGTTCACACTGCAGTGAGAGTAAAGTGTTTCACTGAATAAAACCGGAAACCGAGGGTCACGCAGATATGACGCAATCGACAGGCGACTCCCTCACACGCATAGCTCACACGTCCCGGTTCCTTGGTTAAAATAGCAATTTTCTCACGATTTACAAATAGTTGAAAACATTTGGGATATTCTAAGTACTCAACTGAACAAAATATATAACACTGGCCTAGTAGTTTCTGGATATTTTACTGCAAAAATCCTACATAGTTCACCTTTAATTGGTTCACATTCACCCCAAATAATTGAATCTAGTAGATTGCACATTTTAGAGAATTACATTAATCGAAAGCAATGAAATCATGTTTAGAAGAGAAACACAAATTTGTTGCGTAGATCACAAATAATACGATTAAGTAAATTGGACAACATGTGTTTTCCTGTTTTTTCAGTGTAGCGCTTTTCTAGGCCCTCAAAGCGCTTTACATAGAAGGGGGAAATCTCCTTATCCACCACCAATGTGCAGCACCACCTGGATGATGCGACGGCAGCCATATTGCACCAGAACGCCCACCACACACCAGCTGATTGGTGGAGAGGAGACAGAGTGATGAAGCCAATCGTGTGTGTGTATATATATGGGGATATATATATATTAGGAGGCCATGATGGACAGGGGCCACTGGCCAGGATGCCGGGGTTACAACCCTACTCTTTATCGAAGGATATCCTGGGATTTTTAATGACCACAGAGAGTCAGGACCTCGGTTTAACGTGTCATCCCGAAGGATGGTGTACTAATTCGAATGGCCACAACCCATTTCGAGTTGGACGAGGATTCGATTAGAACTACAAATGCGGATAAAAAGTGTTAAAAAACTACAAAAATGACGGATGTGCGAGTCTGACGGTTAAGTAGAGAGGTTTAGATTAAGGTGATTTATCAGTATTTAACCTGACGAAAAGATATTTATTCAGTGTTATCCACATTATATTTCACCTGCAGCAGCATTGAGAACTTTTGTAATGATACGTTTGGCCATTAACTTTTAAATGCATCATTATATTTAAACTGCAAACACATGAGGAGAGTCTCTGCATTAAAGACCCACGAATGGCGGATCAACGTGCGACTATATTTCTCTCCGATACGGTAGGAAATTAAATTGAATGTGGAGGATTTTTACTGTGACGATGATTGACAGGGCAGTTTAAACGGTGACGAGATGCACGTAACTAAGCAACAGAGTCCGTTAAAGTAGTATGTCTCAAAGCTTGCATACTTCTTCACAAAAAGAGTACATACTTTTAGGTCGTAGTATAAGTAGGCGAATTGGGACAGCATACTTGAAAACATTTGTGCTGCTTAACATTTTTGTGGAAACTGATAAATATTTTTTTTCCCAGGATTCTTTGATGAATAGAAAGTTCAAAAGAACAGCATTTCTTTGAAACTGAATACTTTTATAGCATTATAAATGACTTTACTGTAACTTTTGATCAATTTAATGCATCCTTGCTAAATTAAAGCATTAATGCATTTAACTCACACCACCAACAACAATGCTAAATCAAGAACGAGATTCATCAGTGATAATTATCCAACTCCATACATACATGTACACAAACTGATGGTGTCAACAACTCCTATTGTGCTTCCACCCCTTTATGAAATAGTCCTATTTATTTGAAGTAAGTAAAATGTATTTATATAGCACATTCAAATACAGAAAAGCTGCCCAAAGTGCTGAACACAAGATTACACAACAAAACAGACAGCATAAATAATATAAACAACATGAATTAATACACAAAACGCAAGAAAATAAAGATTAGTTTCAGCCTAGATTTAAAGACCATGGGTGAAGGTGCAAGGCGGATGTCCAGTGGCTGCTGATTCCAAAAGCGGAGGGCAGCAACTGCGAAAGCTCAATCAACCTTTAACCTCAGACGTGATAGAGGGACGTGCAGGAGTGCTAAATCAGAAAATCTCAAGGATCTAGATGATGTATAAGGTTTTTAATGTAAGATTGGTCTTAAGCAAACAATAATATTTTAAACCAAATCCTAAAACAGACCGGAAGCCAATGAAAAGAAGCTAAAAACAGGGTAGCATGATCATATTTCTTTGCCGAAGTCAACAGCCTTAAGTTCAGTGTACAGGAATTGTACTTATTAAGTTAGAGAAAATGATTAGATAACCACTTTTTATGTCATCAAGACAGTCCAGCAAAAGCTGAATAGAGTCACCAGCTTTCAAATTAAGTAGAGCTGAGTGTTATCCGCATGAAAATGAAAATACACATTAATCTTCCTGATAATACTCCCTAGAAGCATCATATATAAATTGAAAAGAAGCGGGCCCAATATGGAACCCTGATGTACCCCACTAACAATAGAAGCAAACTTACCCATCCTTAAAATAAGAACTAAACCACTGTAAGGCCCTGCCTTTTATGCCGACCTAAATGACGAAGAAGGACACTGATCCACTGTATCAAAGGCCACAGAAGCTCATTCTGTGACTGCCTGTGGTGTTAAACTCCTTCAAAATCACCCAGAATATTGTGGTGGATGTGCATTATTTGTCACTTATTGTATTCGGTATAGTAGTTTCATCTCCAATGCCTCTTGCCCTGATTTCCCTCACCTCTAATGTTCTCGTGGGGGTTTTTTTCTTCTAAAACTTAAAAGGATTATTGTCTGTTTCATTTTATGTGACTGCTTGTGGTGTTAAACTCCTTCAAAATCTCCCAGAATATTGTGATGGATGTGCATTATTTGTCACTTATTGTATTCGGTATAGTAGTTTCATCACCAATGCCTCTTGCCCTGATTTCCCTCTCCTCTAATGTCCTTGTGCTTTTTTCTTTTCTTTTAAAACTTAACGGGATTTTTTGTCTGTTTCCATTTCATTTTATATTATTTTAGAGTTTGGGTATTGATATTGACAAAAAATTAAATGTTTTGTTGATAGTGTTAATTATTAGACGAGTGTGTTATTGTGTTGGTACAGTACCGTGGCAGGTTTAGGATTGCCATAGACAGCTGACTGCCAGAGCTTTTCATATTCTTCATATTCTGTGTAGTTACTTCACAATTTAAATTGATTTTAAAATGTATTTTTTGTAGCTTGCATTTACTATTGCATAAATGGGCTAAAGTTTTGCGAGATAAAATAAATGCAAAATAATATCTCTGCAAAATAAATGTTGATAAAATGTTGATTTTAATATATAGAAAATGATTTTTAAAAACTAAAAGATGCTTTAAAGGGTTAGTTCACCCAAAAATGAAAATTGTCCCATGATTTACTCACCCTCAAGCCATCCTAGGTGTATATGACATCCTTCTTTCAGACAAACACAGAGTTATATTAAAAGTGTCCTGGCTCTTCCAAGCTTTATAATGGCAGTGAATGGTTGTCGTTTTTGAAGTCCATAAAAGTGCATCTATCCATCATATAACTGCTCCACACGGCTCCGGGGGGTTAATAAAGGCCTTCTGAAGTGAATCAATGAATTTGTGTAAGACAAATATCCATATTTAAAACTTTATAAAGTACATTATCTAGCTTCCGGCCGATTGCCTTCCGTATTCAACTTAGGGAAAAAGTACAGTGCCTCTCGCAGTTCAAAATGCTTACGCTTCGTCTGACGAGCTTAACTGGTGTGTAATGTCGTCAGGCGTAGCGTAAGCAGTTTGAACTGTGAGAGGTTTTTCCAGTTTTTTGTGCATCCGATGGTCAATGAATGAACCATGTACTCTTCATATGGATGATAAATGTTGCATCTCTATAAAATTACGTCAAAGACTCAAAATGGTATGTTGAAGTAGAAGATGCCAGCGGACAAAGGGTTTCAATTTTATAATGCTTCCCTATGCATTTCTTTTGGAAGATTAAATTTGGAACAAAAACAATCATTTAACCACTGGAGCACTACAGAATTCTCTGTAAGGGCATCTTAATTGAGAAGCACGAAAAGATCAAGCAGTGAAAGAATTACCACACCAATTATCGCACAGCAATTGGCTACGCAAGGCAATTTGCCAGTGAGCACCTTTGGATAAAGATGCATAGTGATCTGATTTGTGTTGTGGAATTGTATGAAAAAGCTGGTTGGTCCGTAGTTAAACATTGAAGCAGGCAGGATACATTGATGATTTTGTCGTGTGTATGTTTGTTTGCAGGGCTGAAGCAGTGACTCTTAATGACTGTCTCCAACTGTCATATCTGCCATCTAAGAGGAACCACATGCTGCTGTTGTACCCCAGAGAGATCCTCATCCTAGACCTGGAGCTCAGTCAGACCGTTGGAGTGGTCGCCATCGAGCGCTCCGGCGTGCCTTTTATACAGGTGTGTGTGTGTGTGTGTGTGAGGGAATGCAAGAGTCTGCATACCTCTAAGAGAATGGGTGCTTTTTCAGTTTGATAAAAGGATTTTCGTGTTTTAATGAACTACATTGAGCCATCTGACATAGATGTATCTCTACCGAACCGAACAGATACAGAGTTCTCGGTACAGTACACACATTGACACATAGAAATGCAAATCTTCTCAAGCGCAGAACCAAAAACAATTCGGTGCAAGACACAGAACGTGTGCACTTTAAACAGATGTTGTGCAGTGTATCGTCAATTTCTTTGCTTCCCGTGCACCATGAACACTGCTAAAATGCCACACAGATAGTGCTCCTCACATGAAGCACATTGGGAGATGTGACTATTTCTTCTTCTACTGAACGTGAGCAGAAATGCTTAAAGGGTTACTTCAGCGATTTAGCATTAAGCTTTGTATCAGTAGAAACCCGGTATTCGAATTATCGTGCTTCCCCCCCCTTATATCCCCCTGAGACGAGAGAATTATGCATTTTATTTCTGGAAGAAATCCTCCGATTATGCAAATATCGTAATTTTGCATCATCAGAGGATTTTTTGGCCAGAGGCTAGAGACTACAGCCAGTAGAGGGAGCTGTTCTGCATGTTATCAACCCGCCCACAGGGGAGAGATCTCACTCACAGAATGCAAATGCGCACGGCCGCGGCCGCTCTGCTCGGACATTCATAACGGAGCGGTGCAGAGCAAAGTGAGTGTTTCAACTTTTCAATGAATTCCTATGAAAGTTAAGCTTCCATAGGCATGATCTGAAAACGCGCCAGACTGGACACGCGCTGAGAATGACAGACGCGCTTACCTCAGCTCTGCTCAGCTCTTCTCTCGGGATGAATGAAATCTGACTCCTGCTGCGTTTGTGTCGTGACTTTCGTTCGCCTCACTCACACTTTATTGAAAAGACGCGTTCAGTTTTTAATTGTATTGTCTGTTCTCTAACTGAACGAAATTATTTTATTACTATGAATATCAAAACGATGGTGGGGCGGTGTCATGGTGGGCAAGTGATAACCAGTATCCGTGGCTTTGGGAGTGGTTTCGTAGGGCAGCGAAGCAAGTGCATTCTGGGAGTTGTTGTCTTTCATCCACATGAGACAAAAATACATTTTCTATCTTTTCTCAGTCTAGAAGGCACCAAATTCAAAAATAATTTCACATTTCTACTACATAAATGACCCAGGTTAAATACACATTCATCTTCCCAGCGCTGAAGTGCCCCTTTAAAGACACGCAGAGACTGCTTGCCTCTGACACTCATTCAAGCAGATAGAGAAGCACTTATCAGAGATACTGACAAAAGAATAATATCATCACTATAACTTCGGGCGAATCGCTATTGTTCTGTGTTGGCCAAACACTTCAAGCCCAAATACACTATATTGCCAAATGTTTTGGGACGCCTGCCTTTACATGCGCATTAACTTTAATGACATCCCATTCTTAATCCGTAGGGTTTAATATGGAGTTGGCCCATCCTTTGCAGCTCTAACAGCTTCAACTCCTCTGGGAAGGCTTTCCACAAGGTTTAGGAGTGTGTTTGTGGGAATTTCTGACCATTCTTCTACAAGTGCATTTGTGAGGTCAGGCGCTGATGTTGGACGAGAAGGCCTGGCTCTCAGTCTCCGCTCTAATTCATCCCAAAGGTGTTCTAACAGGTTGAGGTCAGGACTCAAGTTCAGGCCAGTCAAGTTCCTCCACACCAAACTCGCTCATCCGTGTCTTTATGGACCGACGCTTTGTGCACTGGTCAGTCATGTTGGGACAGGAAGGGGCCGTCCCCAAACTGTTCCCACAAATTTGGGAGAATTAAATTGTCCAAAATATCTTGGTATGCTGAAGCATTAAGAGTTCCTTTCACTGGAACTAAGGGGCAAAGCCCAACCCCTGAAAAACAATGGGGTTAATAATTAATAATCCCCCCTCCACCAAACTTTACACTTTGACACAATGCAGTCAGGTAAGTATCGTTCTCCTCGCAACCGCCAAACCCAGACTCGTCCATCGGATTGCCAGACAGGGAAACATGATCTAGAGTCCAGTGTCGGCGTGCTTTACCCCACTGCATCCTACGCTTTGCATTGCACTTGGTGATGTAAGGCTTGGATGAGCTGCCGGGCATGGAAACCCATTACATGAAGCTCTACACACTGTTCTTGAGCTCATCTGAAGGCCACATGAAGTTTGGAGGTCTGTAGCTATTGACTCTGCAGAAAGTTGGCTACTTCTGCGCACTGTGACCCTCAGCATGCGCTGACCCCGCTCTGTGTTTTTACGTGGCCTATCACTTCGTGATGCACAAGTTGCTGTTGTTTCCAATTGTTTCCACTTTGTTATAACACCACTAACAGTTGAGCGTGGAATATTTAGTAGTGAGGAAATTTCCCGAATGGACTTATTGCAGAGGTGGCGACCGATCACGGCCCCACGCTTGAGTTCTCTGAGCTCCTGAGAGCGACCCATTCTCTCACAAATGTCTGTAGAAGCATCTGCATGCGTAGTGCTTGATTTATACACCTGTGGCCATGAAGTGATTGAACACCTGAATTCAGTGATTTGGAGGGGTGACCCAATACTTTTGGCAATAAATTGTTTCCTGAAAAAAGCCCCTGCAAAAATGCTTCCAGCAACTTCACTTATATATAAGCTACTTCTTGATAACGCAAGCAGCGGACATGGCAACGCTGTGGATAGATATCTAACAATAACATTATCTAACTAATATGGACTTGAGTATGGAATTTCAGAGCCAAAACTGAGCCAAGTGTAACTGTATTGTAAGTAGGTAAATCTTTATTTATATTACAACATATTCTGATGTTTTATTTCTGGAATATGATCCCCAGAATAACGCCACACCGGTAACATGTTATGTGGCAGGAAATATTAGTCATTGCATCGCTGTAATATTTCAGATGTTCTCAAAAACTTAGCATGCGGAGAGCTAGATGTGTTCACTGATTAACAAAAACAGACATTAAAACATATCCTGTTAATATGAGGGAACAAATAAGTAAATCGTGGGAACAAATTCGTAATTAGTTAATCATATCTAAAAAGTAAAAATTATGTGAACCCCTTGCAGAAAATGTGAATAATTTGAACAAAATGCATGTTACTTTTTATTTAGGACTGTCCTGAATAAGATATGTTACATATAGTCCACAAGACCAACAAATAGCTGAATTTATGACCCCGTTCAAAAGTTTACATACCATTGATTCTTAATACTGTGTGTCGTTCCCTGGATGATCCACTGCTGTGTGTGTGTGTGTGTGTGTGTGTCCCTGGATGCTCCACAGCTGTGTGTGTGTTTTGTGATGGTTGTTCTTGAGTCTCTTGTTTGTCCTGATCAGTTAAACTGCCCAACGGTCTTCAGAAAAATCTGGAAAAAAAAGAAACACAATGCATTCCGGGGGGTGAAAACTTTTGAACAGGATGAAGACTTCCAAATTTTTCTTATTTTGTTTAAATATCAATTTTTTTCATTTAGTGCAGCCCTTTGGAAGCAACAGAAGATGCTTACATGTTTGCCGGAAGACAAATTAAGTTCAATTTACCTTGATTTAAAAAGTTTTCACCCCCAGCTCTTAATGCGTCGTCTTTCATTCTGGAGCATCAGTGAATGTGTGAAGCTCTACAATAGTTGCGTTCGAGTCCCTCAATCGTCCTCAGTGTGAAAAGATGGATCTCAAAATCATACAGTCATTGCTGGAGAGAGTTCAAATATACAAAAGATAGAACTGAAGAATTTATGGGACCTGGAAGATTTTTTCTGAAGAACGTTGGGCAGTTTAACTGATCAGGACAAACAAGAGACTCAAGAACAACATCACAAAACACACACACAGCCGTGGATCATCAGAGAACGACACGCAGTATTAAGAATCAAGGGTTCATACACTTTTGAACGGGTCATTTGTATAAATTCAGCTATTTATTTGTCTCGTGGACTATATGTAAAACAAAAAAAAAGATGTAAAAAGATCTTATTCAGGACACAAGTAAAAAAGTAAAAAAAAAAATCCTGCTATGACCGCCTACATGAGACCTCCAAGTTATTTTTAATTTTCAAATTTAAAAGTGATACTTTTCAAATATATTTTGACAGTTTGATGGTTGATAGTTTCAGGAGGGGGGGTGATTAGATAATGCCAGTGTGTCTTCAGATCTGGTTTAGCGTGTATTGTATATTAAATTGTATTTGAAGCTTCCAGCCCTCCCCTCAATCAGAGTTCTGGTAAACATGCACACGCGCACAAACACACACACACACACACACACACACGCACACACACACACACACACACACACACACACGCATATGCATTAAGTGTTATAAAGCACTTGTCAGGAAGGCAATTTGCATGACTGATGGCGCAGCTGCAAGCTCTCATACTCTGAATCTAGGCTGACCGTGGGAGTTAACTGTCAGTTCTCTGGTTGTGGGAAACTTTTTTTATTGCTTTTTTTTTGCTATCACATATTTTAGTAATCATCAGAAATTAGGTATAATCCGAAAGCCCAAATGCTCAAAATTCATCCTATGAATTTTGAAATTGAACGTTGCGTTAAAGGAATAGGTCACCCAAAAAATTAAAATCAGCCCATGATTCGCCCTCAAGTCATCCTAGGTGTATATGACATTCTCATTTCAGACGAATACAATCAGAGTTATATTAAATAATGTCCTGGCTAATCCAAGCTTTATAATGGCAGTGAACCCCAAAATTTGAAGCCCAAAAATGTGTATCAATCTGTATCCATCCATCTTCGTAAGTTCAATACGGAAGGCGGTCTGCCGGAAGCTAGATATTTTACTTTATAACGTTTTAAATATGGATATTTGTCTTATTCAAACCCATAGATTCGCTTCAGAAGGCCTTTATTTAGCCGTGTGGATTACTTTTATAGTGGATGGATGCACTTTTTTGGGCTTTACATTTTGGGCTTCGATTATAAAGCTTGAAAGAGCCAGGACATTTTTAATATAACTTCATACACACCTAAGATGGCTTAAGGGTGAGTAAATCATGGGCTAATTTTCATTTGAGCGTCAACCCTTTAACATGGAAATCCTTTTGTTGGGCTCAATGTTTGTGATATCAACTTCAAATTTGAAACGCAACTTGGTTAGGCATATGACTTCGATTTTTCTAGCAATCTTAGAACTCCTTATTCTGTAAAATATGTATTTTGTATAAAAAACAAACTTTTTTCCTTTTTTGAAGTGCTATCACTTCTGCAATAACCTGCTGAATTTCTTTGAAAAGAGACCAACCTTAGGTCTGTATTCCTAACCATTCATGAATTACAACATTTTAAGTTCAGATCTATGCTAGAAAGGGTGTGATAGTCAACAGGTTAAGTGTTAAAAATAGCAATAAGATCAACAAAAGAGCTTCATATTTGGTGCTTATATCGCACTATAGCCGTTGTTCCTTATGTGCCACTTGTTCTTGAAGACTCTACGTTTTTGGCATTTAGATAATGTCTTAAATTTAGCTGGGGAAACATTGCAGTCTTTAATGCTTTCTGTCCTGTGTGTGTGTAGGTGATTCCCTGTGCCCAGAGAGATGCTCTCTACTGCCTCCACGAGAATGGTTGCGTCACACTGCGTGTGTGTCGCTCCACAACGCCTTCTCCTAATGAAACAGGCAAGACAGGCTTTGTGCCTTCACAACTGTCCTTCAGTCCAGGGATGGGGCATATAAGTAATTTCACATCACATTTATAATATACATATAGTTAGTTAGTTACTTGGATTCACCACATCAATACTGGTGGAGGGTTGATGATTTTGGGCTTGTTTTGCATCCATATGACACTGGGCACCTTGCAGTCTTGCAGTCGACCATGAACTCCTCTGTATACCTAAGTATTCTAGAGTCAAATGTGAGGCCATCCATTCGACAGATAAAGCTTGGCCGAAATTAGGTCATGCAACAGGACAATGATCCCAAGCACAGCAGCAAATCTTCAACAGAACGGCTGAAAAAGAAAGGAATCAAGGCCAGACCTCAACCTGACTGAAATGCTGTGGCAAGAGCTGTGCATAAACAAATGCCCACCAACATGAATAAACTGAAACAACGTTGTAAAGAAGAGCAGGCCAAAATCCCTCCAGAACGATGTGAGAGACTGAGAAAGTCATACATAACATGATTACTTCAAGTGATTGCAGCTAAAAGTGGATCTACAAGCAGTTGAATCATAGGATGTCCTTAGTTTGTCACCCATGGCTTTTCCATTTTAGCTTTATTTTTGCTAAATAAATAATGACACAGTGCGATATGTCAAGTGTTGTTGTTCATCTGTGTGGTTTGAGGTTTTATTTTCCGAATTTTAAGACTTGCCATTTTTTTATTCCATTTATGTCCTGATACTGATACCACAATAGGGTGTCCTTTCTTTTGCACAGACTGTATAGGCCTACAAATCCATGTCTACTTCAGTTCAACTTCATGTCTCAGGATTTACATTTGTTACAAATGACAACTGATTAGGCTTGGGCGACGTCTACCAAATTGGCATCAGACGATGTCTACAGTGAAACATCGCATTGGACGATGACTTCGGGGGTTGTGTTTGAGCATTAAGCTTCGTTATTGTGGTGCGCGTCTGGAGAAAGGGCTTGAATGAAGCATGTTTGGGTGTAGATTCAACTACTAGAGGATGTAGCGCTGAAATATCATTACCACAACCGATCCTGAGTGCTTGTGGTGTGATCCACACCGCTGTTTTGACGCTCTGCACACTTCACCTAGTCACGATGCCGGCTCAACATCATGATGTCTGTCAGCCTTCGCCGATGGATGATGGCATCGGCCTCTACAACTGATACACATTTTTTTCTTGGCCCATGGTTGCCTAAAATGGCTCTTTGATGGTAATAACTGGAATTGAGAGTGTAGGGGATTGGAAGAGTTAAGGAAGTAGAAAAGACATGATACTCTCAACAAGATTATTATAGGCCATTTTTTTCAATAAGTTTACTCATACCAATTTTTTTCTGTTGTTCTAGTGACTGATCCAGAGCAGAATGTCCAAGAGTTGGTATACGATCTCCGGGCCCAGTGTGACGCTATCCGTGTGACTAAGACCGTGCGGCCCTACCGAGTGGTGATCTGTCCTGTCAATGAGAACAGTGCCGCCCTGGTGGTCAGTGATGGAAGGGTGATGCTGTGGGAGCTCAAAGCTCATGCCAGTAAATCTACATCCAACCTGAGGTACAATATTATAAACATATCAAAGTACTGAATATGAAAATTATGGGTTCTTCAGTATCACATTGACAATTAAAAAAGTACTGATTTACATTGGTAGACATTAGCAGACTTACAAATCTTACTATAATGAAGACTTTGCTGATTTTACTTTATACCTTTAAGCAACAATTTGACTCAGTTTTCATCTTAATTTCAACTAATCTGACATATTCAACATGCTACTTTCTGACTCAACCAATGGCGTTCTTTTTCTAAATTGTTATTGAGAAGAATATAATTTCACTGGTATTGGTAGTGACTTCTAAACTTTCCTATCAAGACAGCCCTACTTAAAACACACCAATAAATTCTGATTTGATTTTTTTTTTAAACCCAGTTTCTAAAGTACAATAAAAAGATGAATTTTATGAAACGTAACATGTCCGAGTTCAAATTTGATCCCAAAAATATAAAAAATAAAAAGGTATATTTTGCCAAAAGAAAGTGAAACATGTTTGAGGTTTGCATTGTGATATTTCTATGGTAATTTAAAGGGGTCATGACATGGATTAAAAAAAATATATATATAAAAAAAAAAAAAAAAAAAAAAAAAAAAAAATATAATAATAATCAAAAAATATATCACTTGTACACTCACCTAAAGGATTATTAGGAAGGAACACCTGTTCAATTTCTCATTAATGCAATTATCTAATCAACCAATCACATGGCAGTTGCTTCAATGCATTTAGGGGTGTGGTCCTGGTCAAGACAATCTCCTGAACTCCAAACTGAATGTCAGAATGGGAAATAAAGGTAATTTAAGCAATTTTGAGCGTGGCATGGTTGTTGGTGCCAGACCGGCCGGTCTGAGTATTTCACAATCTTCTCAGTTACTGGGATTTTCACGCACAACCATTTCTAGGGTTTACAAAGAATGGTGTGAAAAGGGAAAAACATCCAGTATGCGGCAGTCCTGTGGGCGAAAATGCCTTGTTGATGCTAGAGGTCAGAGGAGAATGGGCCGACTGATTCAAGCTGATAGAAGAGCAACTTTGACTGAAATAACCACTCGTTACAACCGAGGTATGCAGCAAAGCATTTGTGAAGCCACAACACACACAACCTTGAGGCGGATGGGCTACAACAGCAGAAGACCCCACCGGGTACCACTCATCTCCACTACAAATAGGAAAAAGAGGCTAAAATTTGCACGAGCTCACCAAAATTGGACAGTTGAAGACTGGAAAAATGTTGCCTGGTCTGATGAGTCTCGATTTCTGTTGAGACATTCAGATGGTAGAGTCAGAATTTGGCGTAAACAGAATGAGAACATGGATCCATCATGCCTTGTTACCACTGTGCAGGCTGGTGGTGGTGGTGTAATGGTGTGGGGGATGTTTTCTTGGCACACTTTAGGCCCCTTAGAGCCAATTGGGCATCGTTTAAATGCCACGGCCTACCTGAGCATTGTTTCTGACCATGTCCATCCCTTTATGACCAGCATGTCCCCATCCTCTGATGGATACTTCCAGCAGGATAATGCACCGTCACAAAGCTCCAATCATTTCAAATTGGTTTCTTGAACATGACAATGAGTTCACTGGACTAAAATGGCCCCCACAGTCACCAGATCTCAACCCAATAGCATCTTTGGGATGTGGTGGAACGGGAGCTTCGTGCCCTGGATGTGCATCCCACGAATCTCCATCAACTGCAAGATGCTCTCCTATCAATATGGGCCAACATTACTAAAGAATGCTTTCATCACCTTGTTGAATCAATGCCACGTAGAATTAAGGCAGTTCTGAAGGCGAAAGGGGGTCAAACACAGTATTAGTATGTGTTCCTAATAATCCTTTAGGTGAGTGTATATGTGTATGTTTCTATCTATATATACTGTATATATATATATATATATATGTATATATATATATATATATATATGTATGAAGAAAAAAATATATATTTGTATAACTATTTTTATTATTTTAAACCTTCATTCAGACTCTTGGTCTGTAATGATCAATTTTTAAGGCTCGGCTCCTTTAAGGCATTTCAGTAAACGCCCACTGTTGTTTGGCTAAGGTCATTGCACAGGAAAAAGCATCAACGGCCACTCGCTATTGCACGTGAGTAAGTGTTTTAAAAACATACATATAAAACTGTCATTTATAGACAAAGCATTATGAAATAATTTCCTTATGGTTTGTGATGCAGCTGCTGTCAGATCTAGTACAGTCGGCGTCTTCAGCTGTCAGTAAAATGTTTCTTTGTGAACTCTCCATTAAACTGAGCCTCGCTGACAAAACAAACTGCTTTGAACAAACATAATCCTCCGACGCGATCCGGGGCGCCATTACAATAAACCATCCACTTGTTTCTGACACTGGGATCCTTCTGAAGTTGAGCTGTTTTAACTGGAAGCGTACATTTGTCCTATTGTTGGCAGACTCAATTGTGTGGAGTACGTCAGAAACTGGACACATCTGTATACTGTATAAGTGTAGACAGCATCAGTCATTATAATGGCTCTATTTGCTTTTGACGCGACGCTCACAACCAGTGTAGGCAAATGTCAGCCGTTAAGCGACTGAAAGCCAGTGGGCGGGGCCTATGGTGCGATCAAGTCAAGTCACTTTTATTTATATAGTGCTTTTTACAATTCCGATTGTCAGGTGTCCATCATCACGTGTGATGGGAAGAGTTCCTGGTTCCGGCTGACCTAGTTAATGCAGCCTAACAAGCATTTAACTGATTTGAATAATAGAAATTTATAAAGTTTTATGTGTATGCCATTGTAAAGAGATGTGTTTTAGTCTAGATTTAAACTGACAGAGTGTGTCTGCTTCCCAAACAATGCTAGGAAGACTGTTCCAGAGTTTTGGTGCTAAATAGGAAAAGGATCGACCGCCTGCAGTTTATTTTGATATTCTAGGTATGATCAACTAGCCAGAGTTTAGAGATTGCAGTAGATGTGAAGGAGTATAATGCTTTACTGTAGTACTGGGGAGCTAAACCATTTAGTGCTTTGTAAGTAATTAGCAAGGTTTTAAAATGTATGCAATGTTTAAAAGGGAGCCGGTGCAGTGTTGACAGAACCGGGCTAATATGGTCATACTCCTGGAACTCGAGCTGCTGCGTTTTGGACCAGCTGGAGTTTGTTTATTAAGCGAGCAGGGCATCCACCCAGTAGAGCATTACAATAATCTAACCTTGAGGTCATGAACGTATGAACTAACTGTTCAGCATTTTGCATTGAAAGCATGTGCTGTAATTTAGATATATTTTTAAGATGGAAGAATGCAGTTTTACAGATGCTAGAAACGTTGCTTTTAAATGAAACCCTAGGCACACCCAGGTTCACCCACCATGCGATCTGCGATGATGTAAAACGATTCGTCAATGTCTTGCTCTGTGAGGTCACATATCCCGCAATATCAAAACGAGCTGTTTTTGGGGCTTGGTTAAATAAATGCTTTGTTTAATGAGGAAGACGTTTTAAGCTATGAAACATGCATGGTTTTGTAATGGTACAAAGACCTCTTATATGCCAAAAGATCAAGGCAAATTTGATTTCTCATGTCACAACCCCTTTAAAAGTTACATCACCTTTATTTTTATAGAGCTTTAAATAATACAGATTGTTTCAAAGCAGCTTCACAGGTGTCAACAGGAAGATAAGGATTCAATGATGCAAACATAATTCAATAGTTCAATTCGGCTGTAAAGCAGCTCTAAAAAGAAAAAAAAAGTGATTGTGCAGCTTCAATGTTGATTCGGTTCCCTTGTAAAGATCATCAATTATTAAATTAGACCAATTCGGCTATAAAGCAGTTCTTCCATGTCATCTTCCAGCTCTGTCAGTGCAGTGCACTCTTATTTAAATTGTGCAACTGTAGTCCGGCTTATTATACTGTTTATATGTTTGTTTTAATGAATGTATTGTGTGTTTGTCGTGTTTTGTGAGATTCACCCACAGAACCTTTTCTTTCAGTTCTGGCGTGCCTCCTTTGTATTCTTCCGTGAATTTCTGTGGGACACCTTTACGTCAGAATCAGAAATGCATCCCGGATCTTTCTCTGAATACAATGATTGGTAAGATAACCATCCGGCCAACACGCACACACTTCTTTTCTTCCACAAGCTTGCCTTATCCTGGCTTCTAAATATAACTCATTTAAACCGTCTCAGGCTTCATTCTCCTAGCCTTTGACTTAAGGAGATATTTCCAGGCTGAAGACCCTGAGGCCTCACTCTGCTATCTGTCTTTTACAGTATCTGCACATCTTATTTTCCCCTTTAGAAGCCCAGCATTGATAACACTCGTAGCCTGTGGCAGGCATTGGGTGGGCGTTTGGGTCTTAAAAGAAGTGCTCTAAAGCTGCATTATTTTCTTTCTTCCGTGGGACATAAAAAGAGGATTTTGAAGAATAATACTGGGCACTTTTTTCATGCAATTATAATAAATGGGGACTGATGCTTTCAAGCATCAAAAACAATGCAAAAGGCCCATAAAAGCAGTGCCCCAATTTGAGGAGGACTGTGAGTGTCGGTCGAATATCAAATATTGTTGGGCAAGTTGTAATATTAGTAATAATAATAGTATATTTTCAACTAGTTTATTAAATAAATAGCTTTAAGCAGTCAGAAAGACTGTGCATTTCATCAACTAAAGGTTTACATTTTAACCCTTAAATGCATGGCTGTTTCGTCAATCATTCTTACATATCCGGGTCTTTAGCGACCCGGATCTATATCTAACACGGATGGATTTCTACCTGCCGCAATAATATAAAACTCCTGATATTAGTGTAACAATTACAGAATAATAAAAAAAGCATATTTTGTTACCTTTTGGAGCTTGGAAGGGTTCAGTTTCAGCTTGGCTCCGCCCTCCTACGTTCTTCTGCTCAATTTTTATTTTCCTTCAGTACTCTGTCTGGGATTGCAAAAATCAAGCCCGACCCTACCCGCCCCGACACATTAACTGTAATTATGAACTCGAGCCCAATTTAAACCCGAGAATTTTTTAATACTTGGGTGTTCTGACAAGAATGAGCCTGTGATGAGCGAAGCGGACTGGTGTGGCGCTCAGCTCAGTAATCCACTCTATGCCAGCGTTCACTCAAATCCAGCTCAGACATGACATTTTTTTTTACTGTAGCCTACTATACATGTCGTAGCCAATAAACAATGTATTTTGTTTCATATTTATGTTTAATTATTATAATGTTATTTTTAAATTTCATCTGATTATGAAAAGTGCAAAGATGCGAGTGGGTCAGAAATGATTTTGACCACTTCATTAAGTTTTTGTTTTGTAGAAAGCCTTTCTTTAAAGTGAATTTCATTTTGTATAAATTGTATCTCAATTTTAATCAATGTTTCATCAGCCAATTGCCTGGTTTTTATAAATAAAAAGCAAATAGGCTATAGCAGACAACAATCGTGGCATGAAGGCGCGGGAGCGATCACGATTGCTCTTGAACATGACTCATTAATAAACCCAAACTCAGCAGCTACTTGCCTACTTACAGACACGAGAAATATGTGACCCGTTACGGCAACCAGGGACACAAGTCGGCAGCAAGTTTTGAGCAAAATGAGAATGAAGCGGTTTTTTTTTTTCAAAATTTGTGATTTTCGCTTTTTTGCCGAATCTGTTAGTTGAGATCATGAAGAAGCCTCTCCATGTTTGAGATAGCAGTATTGGTATATATAAAAGCATACACTTTGAGGTTGAAATCGCCTTGTTTTTAGGAGATTCTAGCATGCAGCAGAGGCGTGTTTCTCTTTTGTTATTGTCCCGCCCTCTAAGGGAAGCGTGGCTCAGTGTTGCCAAGTCCGCTGTTTTTCATGTCCGCGGGTTGAAGCGACCCCAATTATGTGATATTTAGCCCCGGGAATGTGAATTTTAGTAGGCAACCATGCCAAAAAAACACATATTTTACCCTCAGAAATTTTTACCGGAGAAGCCCCCCTGAAACGCGATTGGGCTTGTTTTGGGCTAGTTTTGAGTAGCAATTGTGCAGGTTTTGTTGTGAAAACCTGGCAACCCTGGTGTCTGATACACGAGCAGCGAGCAACGAGCAGCTGATACGAAGTGCAAACCTCCCAGATATCACAATGTCTGAAGTAGTAAAGAACCAACACGATCATCTTTCCCTTGTGCAGAAAGAGAGGGCTGAGTACAATGACATGACTGAAAATAAACATACATACAGGTCCTTGAAAGTGCTTGAATTTATTTTGTGCAAGAAGTTTTCTGGAAGAAATTCCATATTATTCTCTCCGGTCCGATAATGTGTTATTTCGCCAACACTTCGTGGACTATGCTTGATTTACATTTGTTACTTGCATTTATGCATTATATTAAGTGTTTCCCGCGTGAGGTACTTTGTGTTGTACATTGCCATGATGTTCACGCGCGCACAAAACCACTACGGTACCTCAGCGTTTCACAGACACACTGTGAAATATTGCAAAAATAGACTGGTTACATGAGCCTAACCTCTTTTCAATAAAATCCATGCAAAAGTTAATATCAGATCATTTTAGAATACAGTATAGGATGTACTGAATATTCTTTAGTTTTATGCAATACAGAAATAAGACAAATAGAATATCAGACCTCTGTCATATGGCCAAAAGTAAAGTCCTTGAAAGGTTCTTGAATTTGAAGTTAACCAAGCTGTGGGAACGCTGTATTAACAACTATCCAAACTGTTTTAGACCTAAAAGAGCCTTTGTAGGCCTATGTTACCCTTAAATGTCAGCGAAAAGAACAGAATCAAAGAATTTTTTTTTCTTTTATAGAAAATTGTACTTTGCATATTATACTATAAAAACACATAATTATAGTTGATTTTAGTTTATCATAGTTGATCATGACGGTTATCACAGAATCCTGTTAAAAAGTCCCAATGCTACACAATGAAATCAATTCACCAAGTTTTATGTAGAAAACCAGCAAATAACAAATAAAAAGGTTTTATAAAAAGATAAAACTCACATATTTCAGCCTCTAAATCATTTTTAGTCAAAAAAGATAAATTACTGACATTTACAATGCACATTATCCTTTATTATTAATAGTATGCGGTCCGATTGTAACCATGCAGCTTTACAGGGGGAGCTTTACAGGGGGTATGGCTTATCTAAATGAGATGTAAATGAGCCCTATTGTCACTCCCAGCAGGTGAGAACAAAATCTTTAGAGGCAAATTTCTCCCTGTTAAGCTTTTTTGAGTGCCTACTTTCAAATGGCCACAACTTCTCCAAAAATTATCAGATTTCCATGTGTTACACATCACTGGAAAGCTTGGAGACTACACTTTCAGAATCTTTAAATAACTCAAAATGCCCCAGAACCGACTTGTGTCCCTACCTTCCGTGACTGGTCACATATGTGTCTAGAAAGCTTGGAATTTCCACTTTTAAACGACACAATTCGAAACGAAAAGAAATAGCACGTCACGTTTGGTTATGGCAGATCCAGAGTGGCTCTGGGCAGATCCAATAGTTTTAAACTTCAACAAAGTACCCGCCTTCAAGGAAGTAAACGCTTGTCAATGGAGAGTGGCCAGACTCTCTGTACAAATGAAATGTACGAGAGTCTGGTAGGACCAGGCTATTTCAGTTTGTTAGATACCATCATCATCACTGTCCTCGTCAGAGCTCATTTCCCAGTACATTCAGCACTCAGCGACCATTTTCAACATCTTCAAAATCAATATTTTGATCACTGACAGCTTCTTCACCAGATCCACCATCAAGTGACAGTGACAGTAATATTTGATTGTGTTCAGTTCTTGCTTTGCACTAAATCGCTGAGCCATTTCAAGTTTTGCAGATTATACTTATTAATGTTTAGTTTTCAGTCTGCAGTAATTATGAGTGAAACGTCACTTCATCATTGTGTTTCACATTGCCACCTTGTGGAATAAAGGTAAATTGCACTTATTCCGTCATTAAAGATTCAATTATTATTGTGCATAAAAAAATATATACGTACAATCTTACACACATCGGGTCGTTAGCGACCCTATAAATTTTTTTACAAAAAATGAATGGCAAACAGGCATTATTTTATTATTTCTTTCTTGTTATATTGTTTATAATGAATTGATTGAGGAATACTAGAAGGTTAATGTCTAACTTAAAAAAATGATTAAAGAAGAGGGTAGTGAATGACGTCCCGGGTCGCTAAAGACCTGTGCCCGGTTGCATAAAGCACCTTAAGTGTAATCTTCCCTTAAGTTTGCCCTTATGTTTCCCTTAAACCTAAGGGTGTTGCAGAAAAAAAAACTTAAAGGGTTAGTTCACCCAAAAATGAAATTTCTGTCATTAATTACTCACCCTCATGTCGTTCGAGACCCGTCAGACCTCCGTTCATATTCGGAACACAAATGAAGATATTTTTGTTGAAAGCTGATGCTGAGAAAGGCTTCAGATAGGCCTCCATTGGCATTCAGTACACTTATACTCCCAAGACCGATAAAAGGCACTTAAAATGTCGTTACAAAGTCCATCTCACCACAGTGACTCTACAATAATCTTACGATGCGACGACAATAGTTTTTGTGCGCAAAAAAAATCGAAATAACACCTTTTTCCAACTTGTTACTGCCTTCCGTGTGTGCCTCCACGACGTATGCGCGAGAATACCCCAAATAACGACTTACATAGTGATGACGATTTCAAAACACGGCCTCATGAAGCTTCGAAGCGTTATGAATCAGTGAGTCGATTCATGATTCGGACCGCAAAACTGCTGAAATTTGGCGATCCAAACCGCTGAATCGACTCACTGATTCATAACGCTTTGAAGCTTCATGATGCCGTGTTTTGAAATCGTCATCACTATGTAAGTCGTTATTTGGGGTATTTTTGCGCACAAAAACTATTCTCGCCGATTCATAAAGTTATTTTAGAACCACTGTAGTGAGATGGACTTTGTAACGACGTCTTTAGTGCCTTTTAAGGGTCTAGAGAGTGAACCGTGCATTGTGCCAATGGAGGCCTTTCTGAGCCATCAGATTTCAACTAAAATATCTTCATTTGTGTTCCGAAGATGAACGGAGGTCTGACGGGTGTCGAACGACATGAGGGTAAGTAATTAATGTGCATAAAGTGTTGCATAAAACTCCTTAACGGTCATTTCCCTAAGTATAACTTAAGGTTTGGAAATCGTAACCTTAAGAGTAACGCAGACAAAAATAAGACGATATGGCTGAATTTATGGAACCAGCTGAAGATCATTCTGTGCCAAGAAGAATTTTTAGGGATAGGGAGAACCTTTTGGACCATCTTAGCGATGAAAAATTGTTGCAAGAACGACATGAGGGTAAGTAATTAATGACAGAATTTTAATTTTTGGGTGAACTAACCCTTTAAGGGTTAATGTCTCTTCAGGCTATATGTTCTGTCTCTTTAAAAATCATTGAAAAAGCATGCATGTTCATTTTTGATACGGTTAAATCCATTACATTTGTTAAATTACCAGTCATAAGTTTACATGCCGCTTACAGAATCATTAAATTATTAATAATTTTAATAAAATAAGTGTCATAAAAATTGCATGTTGATTTTATTTAGTTACCCTAACTAAAAAAAGTAAAAATATTTTTACAAATAGTCCACAGGACAAAATAATAGCTGAATTAATGATCTGGATTTAATAGCCACCTTCTCTCGCTCTTGCTCTCTCTCTCTCTTTTCGCTCAACTGCCTCAAAGAGCTGCTCTGTTGTTTCATTTAGATTAATTATGTGATCTGTCCCTGTTCCAGGTCACAGTCTGATTTCTGGAGTGGACTCCCCACGACCCCTGGCAGATCAACAGGAAGTGCATCTGAAATTCTTGTTGACAGGGCTGTTGTCTGGGCTGCCCTTGCCCCCCTTCTCCCTCCGGATGTGTCCTCCGCTCACCACCAAGAACATCAACCACTACCAGCCCTTACTGGCCGTGGGTGAGTACTGCACATAAAGAGACCAGACACTTTTCCCCTCCATTCTACAGCTTACATTTAAACACACAGAGCAAGGTATTGGTGTACAATCTCAGCTCTCGTCAAATAGAACAGATAAAGACACTTTAAAAACCTGAACAGGGGCTTCCTGCCTTTGTCTTGGCACTGTTTGTCTTGTCCATTTTTTTCAATTTTTTGCAACGAAGAAAGCAGAAGAAAAAAATTGAAGAAAAAAACAACCTTGAGGGAGTAATGGTGATCATTTACAGGAATTCAGTCAACAGGCAAAGCTTCAAGGGAGTGAAAATATGTTATAAAAGGTTGCCATTTGTCATGAAAAGAACCATAACTAGCATACCGAGAGCATCTTCTCTTTTCCAACTTCAAAAAGTACACTGTGTCCAAAATCCACTGTGAAATACCCGGAGGCTTGGTCGACTTCCAAAGAAATAAAATCCGTCGTCTAACCTGTAGAGAAGTGAAAGCAAGTACATCTAACTGTTTAGATGAAAACCCAGTCCAAACTTTGGGAACCCCAAAGATTGCAGGAAAATCGCAGACATCAACCTAAATATTTTGGACATAGTCTCAAAGTAATTCTTCCAATAGTTATGAAGCATTGGACAGAGAAAAAACACATGAGTCCGACTGCAGGGTGTCATATGACATCTATCACACCTGTCCTCAACACTGGAGTAAATTGCAGAGAGCCGAGCTTTTGAGTAATGAACCCTAGTATTTTAAACCGAGCACATATTGAGCTTGTGTGAATTCTAGTAAGAGCGTTCACCCACCAGTCGTCCACAAACTCTTCACCCACCTCATGTTCCCAGGTGCTTTTAGTTTTAGCAGTAGTACAATCCTCTAAGTCAATAAGCTGACAAATAGATCCTGGAAATAAGTGCCTTTTGAGAAGTATTAATGACAAGAAACTCTTCCCATACCAGCTCAGGTGGTAAGCAAGGAACATTTGGAAGTAGCGAAACTGAACCGTGCCTAGCCTGAAGATAGCGGAAGAGGTGGGAAGATGGCAGTTCAAATTCAGAGGACAACCCTGCATAACTGCAGAAAGTACAATCCTTGTATAAGACCGTTTTCAGATCTGAAAGTCCGCACCAATGTCCGAACCGAAGATCATGTTTTGATACATTTTATACATTCGGTTAGTTTTGGTTTGGTTTGCTCTTATTAGAATACTCTATTAAACTGCCATTTTGACATAATTCTGTGTGTTATTCTTCGTTCAAGTGCTTAAGAGAACTCAATTCTGGCGTGTGTCTTTCTGTGCGTTTTGTGTGTGTGTGTGTGTGTGTCCGGACATTCACAGACAGTGCGCTTGAATGGTTTAAAAGTATTAGCATGAATAAGAGTGTGATCACATAATGTGACGCTAGCCAAAGGATGACAGAAAAAAGCGAATTCTGCATTAATGGCGTTAAATATTTTTAACACGTTAAACTGAAAAAATATACCCCACACACACACACACACACACACACACACATACATACACACACAGGTTTGTTTTGCTATCTAAGGGAGGATTCCATAGACGTAATGGTTTTTATACTGTACAAACTGTACATTCTATCCCCCTTCACTAACCTTACCCCTAAATTTACCCATCACACACACACACACACACACACACACACACACACACACACACACACACACACACACACACACACACACACACACACACACACACACACACACACACACACACACACACACACACACACACACACAACACGCACACACACACGCACACAGACACTACCCCTACCCCTAAGCCTAACCATCACGCACGCACGCACACACACACACACACACACACACACACACACACACACACACACACACACACACACACACACACACACACACACACACACACACACACACACACACACACACACACACACTACCCCTACCCCTAAGCCTAACCATCACAGGAAACATTCCACATTTTTTATAAAACTTTGTTTAGTATGTTTTTAAAGCTATTTTAAATATGAGGACATATGAAATGTTTCATGTTTACATCATAATGCCAGTGTAATACCCGTGTCATTATACACTTTTGTGTCCTCACAAAACAAAACACACACACACACACACACACACACACTTCTGGAAGCACTCTTGCTAAAATAGGATTGTTCCCTTCATTGCCCTAGTTTTATAAAATGATTGGCTACAGGAAGTATAATCAGAGATTCTGTTATCAAAAGAGATGACAACTCCAGCATCTGTATTATTACCTTTCAATATGTTAAGAAAAGTAACATGTAATAAAATTAATTAAAGAGAGCAAATCAATTGGAAACTTAGAAAGAAAGGCCTTTTTAATATCTGCATCAGGGAAGATACGTTTAGATTTCTTTGCTCATTTACGTGGATTTATTAGGTTGCCTCTTCTATAAACTTGTGACATTTATTTAAATCGGTGACCTCTGCTGGACCATCAATGCCTCACTCCAGCATGTTCTGCCGGGCTGTAAAACAGCACTGACACAGACCAAGTGCTCAGGAAGCTGGCAGAGGTGCTGGAGAAAAGTCTACGGGAGGCAAACAACCAGAGTCCATCGGAGAGCCGATGTAGGATCCGCTTCCTCAGGCAGGGGGAAGCCGCAATACATACCAGCAAGAGACCACCCGCCAAGCTGTTGATACCAGGGACGGTGTGGAAGAGGGAAGTAGACCTGGGAAGGCAGCTCCAGTTCCCACAGGAGATATGCAGCACCACCTTAAAGGCTTAGTTCACCCAAAAATGAAAATTCTGTCATTAATTACTCACCCTCATGTCGTTCGACACCCGTCAGTCCTCGGAACACAAATGGAGATATTTTAGTTGAAATCTGATGCTGAGAAAGGCTTCAGACAGGCCTCCATTGGCATTCAGTACATTTACACTCCCAAGACCCATAAAAGGCACTTAAAACGTCGTTACAAAGTCCATCTCACCACAGTGGCTCTACAATAATTTTATGAAGCGACGACAATAGTTTTTGTGGGAAAAAAAAAATCAAAATAACGACTTTATTCAACCTCTTCTTGTCTTCCGTGTGTGCCTCCACGACGCATGCACGAGAATATGACGTAGCGCCGGCGTTCGGGAATCCATGAAATGCACACTTAAGCCCCATTTTGAGAACTACGCCGAGACCTAAAGCACGATCAATGTAGAATCCAACAGCTTAGACACGCGCATCTTCCTCTGCTCGTAAACAAATCGTTTCTGGGTCATGTGTCCGAACGCCGGATCTGCGTCATATTCTCGCGCATGCGTCGTGGAGGAACACACACGGAAGACAAGAACAAGTTGGATAAAGGCGTTATTTAGATTTTTTTTTTTAGCACAAAATCTATTGTCGTCGCATGATAAAATTATTGTAGAGTCACTGTGGTGAGATGGACTTTGTAACGACGTTTTAAGTGCCTTTTATGGGTCTTGGGAGTGTAAATGTACTGAATGCCAATGGAGGCCTATCTGAAGCCTTTCTCAGCCTCAGATTTCAACTAAAATATCTTCATTTGTGTTCCGAAGATGAAAGGAGGTCTGACGGGTGTCGAACGACATGAGGGTGAGTAATTAATGACAGCATTTTCATTTTTGGGTGAACTAACCCTTTAAGACCAGATGTGGTGCTGTGAAGTCAGCGATACTGATGGGACGCTGCCTATGAGAGAAAGAAGGCGAAGTATGCAGACCTGGTCGCGGAGTGCAGAGAAAGTGGATGAAGTGTGATGCTGTACCCGGTGGAGGTGGGAGCCAGAGGCTTTGTGGGCAGATCAACATCACGCCTGCTCAAGGATCTGGGACTGCGGGGAGCCACACTGAGCAGATCCACCAAAGAGCTCTCTGAGGAAACTGAGAAAGCAGGCCACTGGCTCTGGCTGAAACCACCAGACAAGGCTTGCGGAGTAACTAAATAGGTTTTGCTGCAGGTTTTGTGCAACCCTGTTCACTGCCCCGGCACCAGGAGATGTTCTGGGTTTAGGGGTGAAACGTCAATAAGCAGTGGTCCCCAGCTGAAGACAGGTCAGGTGCGGTCAGGTTTAGGCCGGCCTCAGGGGAGAGGATGCCCCTGCCATGCACAGTCCACCACAGGCACTGTTGGAGGTGCGACAGGCCTAAGGCCCAGCAGAAAGACCACCTCGCTGTGATGAATAAATAGGGTTTTTATTATACATAATAAGTTATTAGAAGACGTCATATGTGATGCACGCAACCACATCACAGCCTTCTGTAATGCTCACTTATAGAAAACACACACTCCCACTTCTGCAATAAGCACAGAGATGTTAGTCCTGAGCAAATGGACACGTTTAGAGTATGTTTACATGACACCGTTTTCAACTGAAAACAGAACTTTTAATGCGTTTACACGACAACACATCTTTTGGGGGCCTGAAAATGCAAGCCTTTACTTTCTCCATGTAGACAACAAAAACGTGATTTTGTGACGTCATGCGCATGCGTGTTATATGCTCACGTATGTGTATTGCATGTTTGCGGGGTGTTTCTTTACAGTGACATCGCCAACTACAGGCCTGGCATGCATAATACAGCCTTTTAGTCCTTTCGCAGATCCGTGTGAATGCTGAACGGGGATTGTTTTGACAACGTTGTCGTCTGTTTTTCATGCCCTAAATCCAGTCAACGACTTTTTCACTGACGAAAACTACATAAAAGACAGTTTTGGATGACAAAAACTATGAGGAAAACCTACTGTCATTTTCGTCAACGAATAAATACGAGATGAAAATGTTAGGGAGGGATGATTAGGGAAGAGATCCAGTCAGAACTGATAATTCTGGGAAAACACGGCTCTGTTACACATTCTACAGGCTCATAGACAGCGCTTCAGAGCGGCTCAATCAATCAATAACACACATTTATGACAGGTCATGTTTATAAACTAATGCTGAGGAATAATGACAATGTTTACTTTACCATGTTTATATAGTAATATGTTTTAGACGGTTGTAACAATGCATATTTTATCTCTCTCATCTGAACTGCAATAGTAAGGCGCATACATTTCAAAATAAGAGTCCTGGTGTATTTCCAGCTTGTTTATAATTAAAAGTCATGCATTATATAAACATTTTTGGTTACACAATAAACTGTATTTAATTTCATTCCCATCTAGTCAGGAGGAAAGACTAAGAACAGTATTTGACATATTATTCAATAAAGTATCAGGGTTAAAAAAATCTTCATTACTTGAAATTAAATAAATGTTACCTGAAATTTTAAAAATAAATAAACCTAAACTTATTTGAAGTTTTAGCTTAACCTGATATACTAACTAAAACAGAAATACAACATTATAAAAACTATATAGTTGTTTTTAAAAAACAAACAAAAAAAGTGAATTGAGCTCTTTCATGTATTTTTAATGACAAAAACACAATGTCAAAATGTCAGTTTTGAAATGTATTCAAGTGACAGTCGGTTATGTAAGGCTGAAATGCTCAATTAATGCATTACAGTTGAACTAAATCATTAGATTTTAGTTGACTAAATTTACTGTAGATTTAGTCGACTAAAACTAAAAACAATTCAGGTGACTGAAATGTGACTAAAACTAAATGGCATTTACGTGAAAATACTATGACTAAAACTAAATTTGCTGTCAAAATTAACACTGCCTAAATCACGTACATTAGGGGTTATGTTAAGAATTGTAAGTCAAACATTGTTTAGAAAACAAGTCTCGTCCGAATAGCGCTTTACAGTCATTAATTTAATCAATTCATTCAAATGGCTGATTCCGTCAGGAGTGAAGTGACTGTCTATATAAACGGGCCATTGTATCATTAACTCATCCAGTTCTTTTAAAAAGCCAGATTGATTTAGTAACAAAACACGACTGTGTTGCTCTGAGACACAAAACGGTTCTGCTTTGGCTTCGTTTGGAACCATTTTCATTGGCAAAATAGAGAAAAAGCATTATAAATCATCAAATCATAATCACATTTATAATTGAGCTGATATTCAGGCAAAGAAAAACTGCACTCTTGCTCATGTGATATTGAGGAACTATATTATATAATTGATTGAATTGAATTGATTATACTATAATCAGTTTTAGTAAAGTTTATTTATAGAGTGCTTTTCACAGATAAAATCACAAAGTGCTTTACAAAATGCAACCAAAATAATAAAACAATTTAGAAAATTATAAAAATTTAAAATAAAACCCAGTCAACTAAAAGCTTGTTGAAATAACAGTGTCTTGAGTTGCCTTTTAAAAGAGTCGACAGAGTCGGAAAAAGAGGAACAGGGGCAGAGCGTTCCACAGTCTGGGGGCGACAGCCTGAAAGGACAGGTCTCCCCAGGTTTTATAACGAGTCTTTGGGACCATTAAAAGACTGTGGCCTGAGGATGGAAGGGCACGGCCTGGGGAGTAGGGGCACAACAAATCTGCAATGTATTGTGGGCCATTTAAAGCTCTAAAAGTTCAAACTAATATTTTAAAATTAATACGAAATGTAATGGGTAGCCAGTGTAGGGAGGATAAAATGGGTGTGTTGTGTATCCTTCTGCCAGATCCTGTTAAAAGCCTTGCCGCAGCATTTTGAACCATCTGGAAGACGATTTAGAGCAGATTTGTTGAAAAAAGTAAAAAGAGAGTTACTATAATCGTGAGGAAATAAAAGCATGGATAACCATCTCAAGATCAGAGTCCGATGAAATGGCCCTCAATTTTTGCAGTATTTCTTAGATGTTAAAAACTATTTCTGACCAAAAGTCTAGAATGGCAGTCCAAAGACATCAACTGGTCAAACCAGAGGCCAAGATTTCTGAGGCCCGACTGGACAGAGGACCTCAGAGAACCAAGGTGTTGAATGATTGATGGGATTTTGTTGTCTGGAGCAACAATTAGGGTTTCAGTCTTTTTTGAATTAAATTGGAGACCGTTACTAACAAGCCACGATTTTACACAAGAAATACAATCCAATAAATCCAAAAATACACAAGAAATACAATCCAATAAATCCAAAAATACACAAGAAATGCAATCCAATAAATCCGAAAATACACAAGAAATACAATCCAATAAATCCAAAAATACACAAGAAATACAATCCAATAAATCCAAAAATACACAAGAAATGCAATCCAATAAATCCGAAAATACACAAGAAATACAATCCAATAAATCCAAAAATACCCAAGAAATGCAATCCAATAAATCCCAAAATACCCAAGAAATGCAATCCAATAAATCCAAAAATACACAAGAAATGCAATCCAATAAATCCAAAAGTACACAAGAAATACAATCCAATAAATCCGAAAATACACAAGAAATACAATCCAATAAATCCCAAAATACCCAAGAAATGCAATCCAATAAATCCAAAAATACACAAGAAATGCAATCCAATAAATCCAAAAGTACACAAGAAATACAATCCAATAAATCCAAAAATACACAAGAAATGCAATCCAATAAATCCGAAAATACACAAGAAATACAATCCAATAAACCCAAAATACAATCTGATAATCTATAACTATATTATGAAAATTAGACAAAAACTTAAAAAATATATATATTTTCTTCCCCCATATTTTGAATTTCCGAGGCATTTGTGTTGTTTTGTGTAGTTTTTTTTTTTTTTTTGCAAAGTGGGTGATATACATATAACTTTAGTTAAAACAACATTGTTAAAACCACTACAATATTATCATAGATGACAAATCACACACCCCAATATAACCGAATGATATAGTTCAACTATAGATATTCCATTCCCAAAATCACTGTAGCGCATTGTGTATCACATATTGATGGGAGTTTGTTTTCCACACAAGTAACACATCCAGTCTTTCTCCGAGCGTGACCTGATTTTCTGACAGCAAAGCGAATGAGCCCAAGAGAACGAAATCGCATGAGCTGAAATGACAAAATTGTGATAAAATCTTATGCAAACGTCATTCATCACCGCATTTCAGACCGGCAAGGCCATAGCTGTTCTGTTTACTCGATCATCTCTTAATCAAAGATTCTGCAAAGATTGAAAGCTTTGCACAGATATTAAAAAAAGTGCACAAGTCACAAAACATATGAAACTTTGACAATTTGTAGTCTAATGTCTGATTTCAGCCAGCCGGGGCTAAAAATGGAGCTCTAATTGAGTTACATCTGTTGCTCAGTAACAGAGAAATGGAAAATATTTTCCAGCTTAAAGACCTCCTAAATATGTGAAAATCTGTTTTATTGCATTATAGAAATATCAATATGTTTCAAATGAGGTTTCACCCGGTTTGGTCCATGGATCTTGCAAATTGTAATTTGAGCGCCATGATTGGTGAATTTCTCTAATCGTCGTGTCATTATTGAAGTCAGCGCAGCGCTGCAGTCTTGATGAGGTTTGGTAGCTCCTCGAGTGCTCTATACATCCAATTGCACAATCACACTGCAGTTGTCAATACCCTCTAACGGGAATCCCTCTTGACAGATGCATTTCTAAAGTAACTCCACAGCACAGTTTTTGCCTCAGGGATGTTACAGAACTTCAAACTCTCTTTCTGCCTCGATGCACAAGGACTGTTGCGGAATCATTCCCAAGGGTGGCTTTTTAACCATCTCAAAACTTAAAAGAAGCCATCTTGACGAGTGGTCATTTAGCACTTGAGGGGAAAAAAGGTCCATATGCGACTGACTCTGCTCGTGTGACATTTGAAGCCAGACAGTTGTGCAATTTTGGACGCATCAGTGTCAATCAGTTCAGCCTACATACAATACGTAATGGCATTTGGACTGAAACCAAGAGCCTGGTCTTCTCTGATAGAAATGGTGCAGTGAATGCTAAGCTTGTCTGATGCACTCAGATCTGAATTTACGGTCTCTCTTTGATTTCTTGGAAAATGATATTTCTCTCATAGTCTGACACTGTGGTGCCCTCTACAATTCCCCTGTGTACATTATTCTTTGCCAATGGATTCTATGGACTTTAGCAAACATATCTCTTTTAGAGCTGGATCTCATCGCAATACGATTATGGGTTGCACAGACGCATTTATTGGGTCTGTGTCGGCTGTTTGCTGGTCACGACTTGCACTTGTTCGGCTGTTTTCAATTGAATTCAACTGATGTATACTCACAATTTAATAAAACGCATTAATAAATGGCAGCGTCTATAGAAAATAAAATTTCCTTAGCAATTGATGATATTTACACTGTGCAAATAGTGATATATTCTTTTTACACCATGTAAAGTAGCAGTTATTTACAATGTGTAAATAGTAATTAGATGCTATTTATACTTTTTTTGACAGATGCATACTATTTGCACCTCAGTATTGTTGTACATTAACAGGATGCATTAATAACATAGAGTGTAAATGATTATATTTATTAAAGGGGTCATGAATTGAGAAATCAACTTTTCATTGAGTCTTTGATATATAAAAGTTCATCGTGATATAAGAATATCCTGTAAGTTTCAGAGCTGAAAACTTCCTTGTTAGTCAAAGAAAAGCTTTTATTGACACCAGACCCAGAAAACGAGAGATCTCAGAATATGCCAACCCTTGGCGTCAGTGTGTGGTGAAACGCCGCTTCAACAGAAGAAGAAGAACGCCTGATTCTGTAGCCCCGCCCACCGACTCGTGGAGCTAATTGGATCGCGCTTCCGAGCAATAAACATGCCGAAGAGAGCAAGATATTGCGCTGTGTCTGGTTGTGGAAGAACACAGTCGCTGCATAAGCATCCTTCAGATTCTAATATTGGAAATGTGTGGTTGAACTTTATTTTTAATGAAGATCCAGCTCACGTGTGTAAGACATTGCGCGTTTGTAAACAAGACACAGGTGGAGACTGGATTTGCAGACATTGAGATTAGGGGTGCACCGATCCGACTTTTTCAGTCCCGATACCGATACCGATGCCTGGGCTTTGTGTATCTGTCGATACCCGATACCGATCCGATATATTGTTGAATTAATAATAAACTGTATATCTTCCACCTTATACCTTCCTTGAAGAGACTAAAGGCACCAGACTTTACTAACTAAACATAACTAAGACAAAATAACAGATGTATGTAAGGTGTTGAATTCTTATTTATTTAAAAAACAATTGTGCATTCAAATCTAAAATAGAATGTAATCTAACTTCTTTAAATAAATAAAATGTAGCAGTGGAAACAAAAAACAGTGTATTGGTCAAACATACAATAGTAATCTGACAGTTACCAAACATTTTTTACACTACAGATAATTGTTTTGGTATATAATCATATCAATATTAAAAAGTAGCATTACAAATTAACAAATAGTCTAATTTTCTACTATATGCAATTTAATAAAAATGTTCAGCTAGCTAATAACAACTTTGTTCTGGTTTCACCTCACTCCAGATTAAATGATTGTAGGCTAGGCCTATTTATTTTACTACACATTGTCAACAGAAATAAGATGAAATACTGTTGATAATTAAAAATAATTCTTACTACCCACTCTTGCTAAATTGGGTAAGCACACTTGTGTTCTCATTTCAGTTGCGTTCTGAGTAAATTAATAAACTGAGTTCATGAGTTCAGTGTTGGACAGATCAGTTGTTCTGGCCAGTCGTTAAAATGATTCGGTTCAAAGGAGTCATTAGGTCACGAATCGGACATTAGCAGACGCGTTGTGTGCGAATCCCGTCTGTTAGAACATCGCGAAAGATGTCAACACACAGAAAACACTTCATAACTGGATATAATTTGTCTCCCGCTTATTGAAAGTATGCTTTATGTCAGCTGGTCAGAGAAGAGTCAATGTTTTTTGAGCGCAATTCACACCCAGTGATAATTCAAGGACAAAATTGTCCGAATGTGTCACGTGCAACATGGTTTCGGTCTTCCGAGCTTTTGATTTGGATTAATATGTGAAATATGAGAGTGAACACTGATTATTTTGAAGACCCAGAGAGCGCGCGCGGGGGAGGAGCTCTCAGATCGGTCTCTCTGTCACTCAGTCACAAGCGCAGCATCTGTTCTACATCACTCGTAAATCACAATAACTCATCAAATTAGGCTTTGGCCGTCAAAAAAATGTCAATGCAGGAAAGACCCTGACTTTGCAGTAATACCCTCGAAACAGCGACGAACTAGTTGGCGTGGCAAGCGTGAAATATCTCCTCCACACAGCCGACTCTCTGGCTCGCTCCCTTCTAGCATGCGACACACGTGAAGCTGACGAATGACGTAGGTTCTGCTGCGACGGAAAAAAACACCTGGATCGGCTTGTGGAACTGTTAATTTTTCCGATCCCCGATCCAGCTATTTTGTCAGTATCGCGGCCGATATCCGATCCTAATATCGGATCGGTGCACCCCTAATTGAGATTAAAACACAATGCTGTTGCTTCTATATTGGATCCAACAGGAACAGTGCAACACACTTATGAGAGTAAAACATGTTTTTATATGTGTGTTAGTGATGCGTGGTTCGCGTATATTTCCACCGATCGGGCGGGTCAAGTAATAAAAAATAACATTCATATTAATTGCGGGTGGATGAGAGATAAATCATTGTGTTTATTTGATAAAGACATTTTGCGAGCGCTGGGGGCGTCTTCCACATTGGAGGTTTTCAAAACAATTCCCCACATGTACTGACGGGGGAGCCGAAACTCATTATTATGCAAAACTGTTATCCAATCATAGCAGTGGGCGTTTACTTCCAAGTCTTCAGTTTGGCACGCACATAAAAACAGAGCGTTCCTGGAGAGAGCCTCAAAACCAGGGTAGAAATAGCCTATTACTTATTCATTATGATGTTTTTGAATCTAAAAACCACACGAATGTAATAAGTTGACCTCAGACAAAAATATAAAAAGCCAGTTCATGACCCCTTTAAAATTATTAAATGGATGCCCTCCCTACACCTAACCCTAACCCAATGAATGCTTTTATTATTATTAGGCACTTTAAACGATGGTTAAATTAATCATTCAATCAACAACATAGCATGCATAAAACTTTACTCAAAACACTTTACTATAAATTTGCGTTATCTTTAAGAGTCTGAAATAGATGTTGCTCAATCAGGAAATAAAATACAGACAAATAACGCTGCTTTATTACCAAGATGATGCATGGCAAACTTTGAATTATAAAACAATATAGTGCAATATAGCAACAGAAGGCTTGTATTAATAATTATTGTATATGCTTTTAGAATCTATTCCTGCAGCTAAACACTGATATATGTTAATGTTATATGTTTCCTCCATAATTATTTACATAAAGAAGTATATTTTTTGTGTTTTCTCAGTTACCTGTGTTGGGAGTGTGCAGTAGACACACCCACATCAACGAAATTGACCACTATACCACTAAAAGTAACTATTAATTTACTTTAGGGCTGTCAAAAGATTAATCGCAATTAATCGCATCCAAAATAAAAGTTTGTGTTTACATAATATATGTGTGTGTACTGTGTATAATTATTATTTATATATAAAAACACACACAAGCATGTATATATTTAAGAAAAAAATATTATTTTTATATATAAAACATTTATATTTATATATATTATAGATTATATAAATGTATATACAGTACATACATATATACAAATATTTCTTATATATATATACATGAATGTGTGTGTATTTATATATAAATAATAATTAACAGAGTACACACACATATATTATGTATACACAAACTTTTATTTTGGATGTGATTAATCGCGATTAATCTTTTTACTGCCCTAATTTACATACATATATTGTAAAACTAATGAGACTGAGGCGCTGCAAATCTGGTGATTTTAGGTCATTTGGCTGTAAAGTCAATGGTGCCGTCTGTCAGTAGGGGATAGTAAGATGGCCGCTCGAACACTTCACCGCCTGATGGCAGTTTAGAATGCAATGAGCTATCCATTCATTATCTAGATCAGTGGTAATGGTCCTGTTTGAGCATGAAAAAGCTTTGCAAAGTCCCTCCAGCAGGAGTTCTTCTCTATATCAGTGTCAGTGTTTCTGAACTCCCTGAAACGCCTCCATTGTAGTCATGAGTTTTCTTCCGGGAACAAACACGTCATAATATTCCCCAGTAAAAGGGGTGGTTGATTATGAGTTCACTTGTTTAACTTTAGTTAGTGTGTAATGTTGCTGTTTGAGTGTAAACAACATCTGCAACGTTACTACGCTCAAAGTTCAAAGCAAAGGGAGATATATTCTTTCAAATAAATCGCTTTTTAAGGACTACAACAAATGGCTGGTAGGGACTACAACGAGCTTCCTTCTGGGTTAGTGACATCACTAACCCTGAAATTTACATAAACCCCGCCCACGAGAACACTCAACAAAGGGGGTGAGATTATCATGACAGAATATGCGAATAAATGACTTGAAGATAGTTAGCTCCACAACAGCTACATAAATTAATCAACTATCTATTCAGAAACATCCTGTCTCATTCTACATGTGGTCACTTCTTCTTGAGTCTCTCCATCATTGTCCGACACCAGTTTGAACATAAAAGGCTGATTATCTTATGCAGACATGCAATGAAACTGTTCAGAGCTGCTAACTGGAGCTCTTGAAGCTCCGTCCCATGAGCAGCGGCTCATTTGAATTTAAAGGGACACACAAAAACGGCACGTTTGCTCACCCTCAATAAGTGACAATTTTAACATGCTATAAAGTATTGAGCTAAAACTTCACATACACACTCTGGGGATATCAGAGACTTATTTTACATCTTGTAAAAAGGGGCAATCAACCCTTTAAATAATTCTATACGCAGAATAAAGGGGCGGGGCCTGGTTGAGTTAGTTAGTATTGTGTTGGAACTCGCAGTTATTGTAAGGTACGGGACATTCCCCAAACACGCTCAAAGAACTTGAACAATCACAACACACTGCTCCAGCCAACCAATCAGAGCACATTGCGCTTTTCAGAAGGAGGGGGTTCATAGAGTCTGGAACTGAACAGAGCGTTACTGGCAGACTGGGAAGGGAGGAGCTGCAACAATGGAGACTATGGGGGAAAATAATGATTTTTTTTTTACATTCAAGTAGTGTTAGACCGATATATATCGGGACCGATATTTTTACGTGTATCGGCATCGGCCGATACAAGGCTGCTGCGTTCATCGATATTTTTTTCCCTGCATTATTTACAGACAGGCGTCCACAGGGCAGCTCTCACCGTCTTCAAACTGTCTTGCTCTCCCTCCCTCGCGCATATTAATCAAAATCAATTGAGAATTGACACGATGGTAAAAGGTCGAAAGACCGAAGTGTCACGTGGAGCATTGGGAGATTTTTTCCTGACTTACCGCTGGTGTTGCTCTACAAGATATTAGCTAAGTCCACCTACACTCTAAAAAATGCTGGGTTAAAAATAACCCAAGTTGGGGTGAAAATGGACTAACCCATCAATTGGGTTGTTTTAACCCAGCAATTGGGTTGTTTTAAGCAAACATTTAACCCAACCGCTGGGTCAAAACAACCCAATTGCTGGGTTAGTCCATATTCAACCCAACTTGGGTTATTTTTAAACCAGCATTTTTTAGAGTGTAACCATTCAATTCAATTCAATTCAAATTTATTTGTATAGCGCTTTTCACAATACACATTGTTTCAAAGCAGCTTTACAGAAAGTGCATTTCATAGATGTACAGTAAAAATGTTAGAAAGACAATGTTAAAGAATAATGTTCGAAAAAGTTAATCAATCGTGTATTAATTTAGGCCATAACAACAACCATTAAATGACTAGGTTGTAAATTGTTTTAAAATGAAGTATAGTACAGTCAGTGTGCACTTTATTATGCTGCTTGCTTGTTGATAATGTGTGCAATAGTGTAATTATTTTATTTATGCTTAAATATTTATTTTCAGAATTTTTCACCACTGAACTCTTTTTTTTTTTCTTGTTCTACCTCACCTGTTTTTACTATTTGTTAAATATTGTTTTTTTTTAGTTCAATAGATGTTCCTTTTTTAAATTGAAAATTTTAATTGTTATCATCATGATCGTGTAATTTTTATGATGTAAATTGAGGGAGCAAAAGCAGTATCGGCTCCAAATATCGGCTCAAGAAAATCGGCAGCCCGTATCGGTCATCGGCTAAGGCTGATGAAAAAAAAACGGTATCGCCATCGGCACAAAAAAAATCCACATCGGTCGACCCCTACATTCAAGTATGAAAACATTCTAGTAGACCCCTAAAGCAAAATCAATACTTCGATAAAGGGCATGTCAGGTCCCCTTAAATAATTTTATCTGCAAATTTCTACTCACTCTAACTTGGCAAAAAATGTACCCTCAAAATCAACTGTCATGCCGCGACAGCTCTGTCCCATCACTGAAACTCTCTGAAACACTTCACTAGCTCTCAGACTCCTCTCCTCAGTCACTCTTCCCTCGTTTCTCCTCTCAGTGCCACATCTATCAACTTCTGCTCTCCTCCACTGACAGGATGAATGACGTTCTGTTCATTCTGAGCAGGCTGTGTGATGAACAGTGTCATCAGAAATTACTTATGAAAATGTAGTTTGACGTTTTGAAGTTTTTATTATTATTATGTATTTGTAATCAAAGGCAAAACATTTTATAAAGATGATTACATGATTTTAATTATAACAACACCAAAAACTGTGCAAATAATTGCTAATGCATTAACAAGGATGATTTAAATAATTCAGTCATATTAACTAGCCAATTACAGCATTGACGTGTGTTTTTCATGTTTGCCCATTAGGTACAAGCAATGGCTCTGTGCTGGTGTACAACTTGACCAGTGGCCTCCTGCACAAAGAGCTAAGTGTCCATTCCTGTGAGGTCAGGTAAGAAACCTTTACACTGTCATATTATACCCATACATCCATTCATAATGTGACATGAGAATCGTACTGTAACGGGGTTTGTAAATACGGGAAGAAAGAGGCAGAACCGGCGAACGTTTAAAAGACTTTAATCAAATAAACCAATAAACTGAAAGTAAAAGCAGCAGCCCCTCACGGACGACTGCCGCGCACACACATAACAAAACGTAAACAAAACACAATGTAAACTCCAGGCCTGGTCCTCTCTCTTATGCCTAGTTCAGACTGTACGATTTTCAAACTCGTGGGATCACTGCTCTTTTCACACTGCATGACTATCTGGGCCAGCATTCAGTCACTGCTGTGTTCACACTGACTGATGGATCGGCGACAGGGGGTTTCACACCGCATGACTGTACAAGAGGAAGAATCGCCGACAGCTCTGTCCTGTCCGCAAATTACGTTTCACAACAAAGCACACGCGAGAAGTGAGAAGGAAACAACGCAAGATCACTCGTGCGTCAGACCGGAGTTCTTGCACTAGACTGGAATTGTTATTAAAAATATAGACTGCAGTTCAGAAACTTCCAAATTGTCTGTGCGCTGATTTGCAGCAAAAGGGAGAAAAATAAAAAAGATTATGGTGGAGGAAATGGTTGGGGAGACACAGGGAGCAAGGATTGCAGCCATAGCCAGCAGCCATATCACCCTGTAGACCAAGACTGGTTTCCCACTGAAGCTAAGCAGGGCTGAGCCTGGTCAGTACCTGGATGGGAGACCAACTGGGAAAACTAGGTTGCTGCTAGTAGAGGTGTTTGTGTGGCCAGCAGGGGGCGCTCACCCTGTGGTCTGTGTGGGTCCTAACGCCCCAGTATAGTGATGGGGACACTATACTGTAACAAGCACCGTCCTTCGGATGAGACGTTAAACCGAGGTCCTGACTCTCTGTGGTCATTAAAAATCCCAGGATGTCGTTTGATAAAGAGTAGGGGTGTAACCCCGGCATCCTGGCCAAATTTGCCCATTGGCCTCTGTCCATCATGGCCTCCGAATCATCCCCATATACAATTGGCTTCATCACTCTGTCTCCTCTCCACCAATCAGCTGGTGTGTGGTGAGCGTTCTGGCACAAAATGGCTGCCGTCGTATCATCCAGGTGGTGCTGCACATTGGTGGAGGTGGAGGAGATTCCCCCCTTCTATGTAAAGCGCTTTGAGTGCCTAGAAAAGCGCTATACAAATGTAACAAATTATTATTATTATAAGGATTGTGTTCTGCAAAGAGAGTTTGAGGTAACGTTAAATAAATAATATTGCAATGTGCTGCTGTTGCGGCTGATCAAGCAAATGTTTGTGCTTTGTTTGTTTGATATAACTGTACATATATCTATTAAAATACTAATATAATGGTCTATAACTCCTCCGCGAACCTCTCTCATTGGCTGTCGGTCATTGCCGATGTATTTTTCAGTCAGAACACATTTCACACAGCAGGAGTTTGAATCGCTGACAGGTCCAGATATTTAGCATGCCAAATATCTCAATATGTGGATGTTTTAAAGCTACACTGTGTGATATTTTCCCCCATCTAGTGGTGGAAAGGCATATGACCATCCAGTGAATATTAGTTTCTCTTCCTCTCAATTCCGATTTTGTTTTAACTCCTACGGTGGCCGATTTAGTCCCAAGATTAATATGGCTTCCAGTTCGACCTCGTCCACATTCGACACGGTGCCATCGAGTGTTAAAACGCGAAAGGCGAAGCTTGAATTTACGGATATGTCCCTCTTTGGCTAATGTACTTTCAAGATGGAGGGGCAACATGGCGACCCGCATTCGAACCATTACCAATACATTACCCGTATGTATGGTATATTATAAACTTACGAGCATACTTTATTACTTGAAAGAAGTAAATATACATTAATGAGCAAATTTTTTTGAAAGAACTAAGTGTTTTTAGCTAAGAATAAACTAAAAAAGTTACACAGTGTAGCTTTAACTACAAGAAGAAGAAGTTTGTTTCAAAGGAGGCTGATGACAGTAAAACAAAATACTGAGAGTAGGCACTCGAACAACAAAGTGCAGATGACGACATCTCTTGATTTGCTCGATGGCGCATGAGGGTGAACTAATCTTGTATTTAGCAATGTGTTCAGGGTCTCAACCGCTATATCACTGTCACAAACGCATATAATGGTAGTGACGCTAATTACGGTTCTCTCTGAACAATCAGTGATCTGCAGTGTTTACAGGTCACTTTTTAGTATCGGTACGGCACGCTTGGAACCTCAACCGAGGTGGTACTATTTAATAGGGATGCACCGAATCCTGGATTCAGGTTCGGATTCGGGCGAATATTGGGCTTTTTGACAGGGTTCGGTTTCTGCCGAACCTCAGAATTTTTTTCCACCGAACCCGAACCCTAGGCTTGCACTATGTGCGCCCCACTGATCGAACGTAATGATGCCGCCGTTGAAAGTGAAAATGGAACTCATGAACAGAAAACGTGGCAGTAGCTACTTTAAGTCAAAAGAAGGAGATTTAAGTCGAGCTACATGTTAAATGTGCAATGCCGATTTGTCTCGTGATGACAAGGACCCTAAACAACAGCCGAACATTTGCTTATGAAACATCATTCCTATGCATGAAGGAATCTACAGACAGCAGCCAAAATGTATTTTATTTTACCGTGCAAACAGCCACATATAGATCAGATAAAATATAAATAAAAATAATAAAATACATAGGCCTACACTAAATATTTTTCACTTAAATAATTATCAAATTAAGATGGCAAAACGAAAATACACTGAATCCGTAAGCTTTGAAGAACCAGAATTTTTTTTTTTTTTTTTTGTCAAATAAAAATAGAAGGCCTGGCTACCTCAATCCACACCTTTGTATGTTTTTGGTATTAATCGGTCAAAGTTCTTACTTTCGGTTAACGGTTAAATGGTCAATAGCATCCCTACACTGCTGTGGACGTTGTTTACTTCATTAATGTGTTTACTGTGATAATGGACTGAGGATGGGAGAAGGATTCGGTATTCGGTTTCGGATTCAGCCGCATCTTAACCAGTGGATTCGGTATTCGGCCGAACCCCAAAAATCTGGATTCGGTGCATCCCTACTATTTAAAGCTACACTGTGTAACTTTTTTAGTTTATTCTTAGCTAAAAACACTTAGTTTTTTCAAAAATATATGTGCTCATTAATGTATATTTACTTCTTTCAAGTAATAAAGTATTCTCGTAAGTTTATAATAAGCCATTGAAAATACATCCAGTTGAGGGGTTCGAATGCGGGTCGCCATGTTGCCCCTCCACCTTGAAAGTACATTAGCCAAAGAGGGACACACTCATAAATTCAAGCTTCGCCTTTCGTGTTTTAACACTCGATGGCACCTTGCCAATGTGGACGAGGTCGAACTGGAAGCCAAGTTAATCTTGGACTAAATCGGCCTCCGTAGGAGTTAAAACTAAATCGGAATTGAGAGGAACAGAAACTAATATTCACTCGATGGTCACCTTTTCACCGCTAAATGGGGGGAAATATCACAGTGTAGCTTTAAGCAAACCGTACCGAACCGCACCATGCAGTGGAAACGCACCAAAGCGAGCTGGACCAAACTGTACCATTCAGTACCATGCAGTGGAAAAGCGCCATATGTGGGATCAGAAAGCACTTGGATTTCATTAAAAATATCTTAATTTGTGTTCCGAAGGTGAACGAAGGTCTTACGGGTTTGGAATGACATGAGGGTGAATAATTAATGACAGAATTAACTTTTTTGGGTGAACCATCTCTTTAAAGCACTGTTTATTTCATTAGTATCTTTGCTCTATTGCATTTATTTGTGCTACTTCTTGTATTTTTTATACCTGTAATATTTGATCTCTATGTTAGTTATTTCAAAAACGTGAAAAATCTGTAACGCTGAGCCCTGCGCAGAGACCACAGGTTCTGGAGGGGATGTAGACTCATACGCAGGAGAGGAGGTTGGAGGGTGCAGAGACTGTGGCTGTTTTACACAAACATAAACGTCTGGAACTTGATGTGAGCAGCAGCCAGTAGCCAGTGCAGAGAGATAAAGAGAGGTGTATCACATGAATCAGTGGAGAGGAGCCAGGGTAATGTAGCTAATCTGTGTATACATGGATGAATAGGGGACCATGATGGATAGAGGCCAATGTGCTTCTTTTTTATACAGTGTAGTGTTCTTATCTCTATCTGGAGCATTGCAGAACCTATGCGGAACACAGGGCTAGAGCCTCACTAACACATTTTCACCTATTTTGATTGTTCGCTAACTACTAGATACACAGCTATCTTGTGCTAATGTCTGAAATTGCATACCATTATATTTCAGATTAGGAAAGTTTGGAATAAGAAATGACAATGCTGTTTTTGGAACAACCAGAACGTTACGTAATTTTATGAGTTTGCCGTAAATAATTGGCATACATTAAATGTTCTTGCTGAGTGGTTTCATCTTGTGGTGTAATTAGCTGGAATTGTACAGAGGTCGGAAATGGGACATTTCAGCCTGGATATTCCCACTTCAGACCACTCGAATGTGGCATTAGGACCACTAGAATCTTCCAAGGCTGGTGTTTTTGACCTAAACTCTGTAGGAAAGTGGTCCTCCAGGAGCAGGATTGGAAACCCCGGCCATATTCATATTAATTCCAAGGGTTTCATTTAGTTTCGATATCTTTACTATCTGCTTGTTAAGTCATGACGTTAGAAATCCGAGCCTCTTGTTTCAGTTGAGAATATCTCAACAGCCGTTTATGAGCAGTATTTATTCATCTCACACATCTAAGCGAAACTTTTATAAACTCATGCTGTGCCCAGACAATGTTTTAATGATTCAAGGTTTAGGATTAGGATTTTTGGTAGTATTACGTCACATCGTGAGTGTATATTAGCTTCATTTACTTTTTGCTTTTGGCATGAAAAGAAAGAAAAAAACGGTGACTAATATCATCAGACGTAAGTCTGATAGAATTAGTATGTATATCCACACACTTAATAACAGTGAATATCTTCATTGTATGAATTTTGGTGAATCCTGTAAACTCCCTTTTCCCTAAAATTATGATTCCGCCGTGTTTCCAACTTGCATTATGATTCACTGAGTATTGTCAGAAGCAATCTCAAGTGATGGTGAAGCAGCCCTGCATCTAAACTCATAAAATGGTGTTAATGATTCGGTTCGAATGTTCACTGCAGAGTTCAGACCCCATGACACACCGTCTGCCCTCATTTTATTAATTATCTCTCTTTATTGAAGCAGACGGCATTTCGCCCTAATTAATTAAGCGAGAGATTTAATCAATTATGTCATTAAGCAATTGATTGAAAACAAACACCATCCATTGTCTCTGTTGAGGCACTTCCTTGTGAAATGGATGACTTGCATGTTTGGTTAATTTTTATTAGGAAGGTTTTAACTGAGGAAGTTTTATCAACACTGCTACAATGACATATTCTGTTTCAAAAGCATTGTTTAATGCCTTGCTGTATTCTGTATGCCAAAAAGTAATCAAAGGCCCCAATATACTTCAAGCTCATTTCTTTTTCGTTCTTCGCCAGGGGGCCAAAAAGTTTTCTAAAGGCTGAGCAACAGTATATTGTTTTCAAACATTCCATTGCTGTCCACTTTCCTGGTCGCAGGGTTTTAACGGAGTAAATAAATATGTGCTGTGCATTATCCTTTCACAACAAACATTGGCAATGGTGAAGTCCCAGAACACACCCACCTATTATGTAATAGTCATGGATGAATGGTGGCTTCAAACTATCAAAACTAACTCCAAATGAACTTCATTCATTTGTTCAAAATTATATCAGTTCGTTCTTCGATTACACTTGAAATACATGCACATGTACCAAACTCGCTCATCCGTGTCTTTATGGACCGACACTTTGTGCACTGGTCAGTCATGTTGGAGCAGGAAGGGGCCGTCCCCTGTTCCCACAAAGTTGGGAGCATGAAATTGTCCAAGTGTCTTGGTATGCTGAAGCATTAAGAGTTCCTTTCACTGGAACAAAGGGGCCAAGCCCAACCCATGAAAAACAAACTTTACACTTGGCGCAATGTGGTCAGGCAAGTCCCGTTCTCCTCGCAACCACCAAACCCAGACTCGTCTTTGGGATTACAAGACAGAGAAGCGTGATTGGTCACTCAGAGAACACGTCTCCACTGCTCTAGAGTCCAGTGGCGGCGCGCTTTACCCCACTGCATCCCACGCTTTGCATTGCACTTGGTGATGTAAGGCTTGGATGAGCTGCTCGGCCATGGAAACCCATTACATGAAGCTCTACACACTGTTAGTGTATATCGGGGCCTACCCCGTACTTTAGAACATCTTGATCATGCTTTTACATTTTGTTTGACTGGTTAGTTCACCCAAGAATGGAAGTTCATTGTCGTCATTTACTCACCCTCATGTCGTTTCAAACCCATAAGACTTTCGCTTATCTTCAGAACACAAATGAAGATATTTATAATGAACTATGAGAGATTTCGGTCCCTTCACTTAAAGTCTATTTACCCAGTTCAGAACGTTCATAAATACATTGTAAAAGAAATCCAAATAAAACAAGCTGTTTTAGCCAAGTCTTCTGAAGAGACACAGTTGCGTTATAAATTGAACAGATTTAATTTAGGCTTTTACTCACATATAAACTTAGATCTGGGAACATACATGGAGCATTCAAATTTGGTAAATGGAAGCCAAGCCATATTTCGGAAGCTCAAATGTGTTGCGTAACACGAGAATGAACCTCATTGGAACTTGCTGAAGCTCAAACGTGCTGCGTAAAGTCAAGTGCCAAATTTGCCAAAAGTTTGTCTGCGTGTGTTCAGTGATTGGAATATAGAGCATACAAAATGTTTATCATAAACTAGCACTAAGACCCAGATTCTGCCCTACCTAAATTTACGGTCAGGAGCCGCTACTGCTCACTTGTCATCATGCAACACATGCACAGTCTAAAACTTTCCCCGGCCCTGTGCCCTCAATCCATTGTGGCTCCTCATTACCATATAATTTGCATTTTTCCAGGAGAATTGGCCTAATTAATCATGTGGCCATTTTGTGTCTCATTAGTGCTCTCTGCTTGGATCCCCCAGCCAGGACTCGCCACCCTACGGTCTCATTAGACAGTCCATCATTCTTTCTGCTTTTCCTGAACGCAGACTTTCTCTAAACTCATTGGGTTTTTTTCTTCCGTTTTTTTGTTTTTAATTTTGATCAGTCTGTTTTGATTTATAATAATTCGATTTATCCTGTTTTGAGTTTTCAAGAGCATAAATAAGAATGCTGAGGATGCTGTTGTGCTACATGTGTTGTAAAAGAAGTGCAGTAAATGGAAAAAGAGGAAATTCGGAATACACAACGTTTATTTAGCGCCCATAAATCAGTCTCTTAATGAGCTATAACATTTAATATATTTTAAAATAAATGTGATCAAGTACTTCATAACGTGCTCTAATTTATAAGCTCTCCAGCCCACCTAGAGTATTTACTGAAACTAACCTGCAAACATTTTCTGTTAAGAAATCATCATTGTATTAATGTAAAGACCATAGGAACATTTAAAGAAAGAAAGTTCACGTCATCAGGTCACGAGTTGTCACTTATTTCTAATGTGAGCAGATTAGCCAATCGTAACGTCTTAAATGTACAGTAGCAAAAATAGCAAAAATAACTATTTCTAGAAGTCAGAGAGAGGGGGTGGAGATTAAATGTTGCTATTATGCTATTTTAAAGGTTCCTAATTTAGTTTTGGAGGTCTCCGACAACAGGTTTACGTGCATCAAAGGTCAAAAAACTGTTTTATTTTCTCATAATATACATTGCACATCACCACAATGTGCAATAATTCTCAAAAGACTTGATGGATGAATCAATCTCTCTAAATCCCTCCTTTCCGCGAGCCTACTCTGCTCTGATTGGTCAGATGGCCCAGTCTGTTGTGATTGGTCTACCACGCATGGGCGTCGGAACCATTGTATGTGGGTCAAGACCCACCCACTTTTTACGATCAATGATATTGGACCCACTCACTTTTATCATCTCTAACATTCAGCACATGTCTGTTTACCTACCCCTAATCGATAAACACTTATTATTAAACACATGTTAGACGCTTTATTTCCACTTTTCTAATATTTTCGTCATTTTTATTGAAAATAAATGCCTTTCCGATCTAATATGTGATGGGAAAAGGGAGAAGATTGAGCTCGTCGAAAGGCAGACTCGAACCGCGGGTCGATTTGTGTCAAAACTACATGCCGTGCGTGTTACCCCTACACTACTACCGCTCTCAATGATATGGCGATTTCTGTAATTTTGTCTTTCCGAACTATACGTTGTTGTGAACTTTTATCTTCTAAAGTGTAGGAAACTCAGAAGATGAAGACCTGGAGACGTCGGGATCAAACAGAAGTTATTCTTATAATGAGAACTCTCTGTGCAGCAGGTCGTCCGAAAACAGTCTTGATTTAACAGTACAAAATAATGCAATATATCTACATTTCAGGGGGAGGGATTGTACTGCAGGGGAGGAGACATTCAAAATAGGGACACACCCCAAACATTTCTGTCTCATCAGCCGTAATTCAATCAGCATAACAGTGTCATTCAAATGCATAGATGCTTATCCAATCACTCAGGCAGTATTGCTCTAAATTGTCATGGTAAATAGTCAGGAAATGCATAAAGACAAAAGACTTAATGTCTCAAACACTTACACGGTCTGACGTAATCTCCTTAGAATTTCCTCAAGTTTACTTCAAAATGCCAAACACAAATATAGATAATGTTTTCAGTTATATTCCATTACATTGGAACCTATATATAACAATGTATACATTTGTAATCCCACAACGTTTAGCAAGCAAAGCGGTATATTTGTACTTATTGTAATTGGCATCTACTCCAGTAAAACATTTCTGAGGACCCACCCACTTTTATTTTTGCTTCCGACGCCCATGCTACCATGTATCAACTGCATGTATTTCAGAAACAAACGGCTATTACTATAACTGAACTCCAGCTCCATCTGGCGTCTGGAGGTAGCCTGACGTCGTCATACTCAGATTCCCGTCAGAATATGAGTCTGCTCCTGCTCCATTGGGCTGTGATTATGGGGTGTGTTTCAACCGAACCAGGAAAGAAAATGCCTCTGCACTCAATTGGAGAGACCTACAACCAATCAGAGCAACGGAGTAAGTGATGTGTTGAGCGACGCATAGTTGTCAACAGAACTCAACTGTACACACGCTGGAAGAAGTAGAAGAAGAAGATGTGTGTAAACGATCTTTGCTCGGTGTTGTAAAAATAATTTAAGGATACACGGAGTACTTACCAACACCATCATTTCTGAGGGAAATGGTAAAGGTGAACGCATATACAAGTAAACAAATTCAACCCAAGTGCTCTTTGGTGACGTGATGATTACGTTACTGTTGATCATCTGTCCATCATCGTAGAAAGGCCACCCTGATGATTTGATTGGTCCGAGCAGCTCTGGTTCCAGCATAGATGCTCCACATCCACAACGGATCATGTCCAGATCGAACTTCCCGACCTCAAATGTTGTGGGCGGGGCTAAATTCGGCTGACATCCAGGCTAGTCTGGAGGCTTAAGCTCAGCGATAGTACACACTGTAAAGACGGTAACAAGGAGTGTTACTATGTGTTTCGAATTTATTGCGGTGCACATGCGGGAACTGCAGCAATAACAGCACATACTGTACGTTAGCCGAGCACTAACGTGACTCAGAGTCGACTCTTACTTTTGAGAGACAATAACCTTTATATACGCTGCACTTTCAGATTTAAAACTTTGCAGGATGTTTTCATTCAGTTTTCAATCCATACATGAAAGTTCATTCAAAAATCCATAATAGGGGGCTTTCTTCTAATTTTTTCCCCTTGATATCCTTGTGTCTTACAGAGGAATCGAATGGGTTAGTTTGACTAGTTTCCTGTCCTTCGCCACCTCTGTTCCCAATAACCTTGGACTTGTGAGGAATGAACTGCAGCATGTGGACTTACGCACAGGTAATGCACACACACATTACACACTGGTATTTTATGCTGATTGTCCTTAGAGTTGGGTGCGTTCTGACTGTCAATGTTTCTTTTTATCAGCTGGGATAAATTCTGAAAGTGAATCCAATGGTATTATTCCTATATGCCATTATTATTATAGCTGTGATGTGGATGTCACTATTTCTCATTGAACTATTAGAAATATACTTCTACTAAAAAGTAAAGCTGCACAATTAATCGGTATAGAGTGTGATCTCGATTCTAACACCCACAGGGTTTCGTTCCTAACTGACAGCGATTCGGCTTAAAACGTTATACTTATTTTCCTTTGTATGAACGGGCCTTAAAGGGTTAGTTCACTCAAAAATGAAAATTATCCCATAGTTTACACATCCTCAAGCCATCCTAGTTGTATACTCCTTTCTTCTTTCAGCCAAACACAGAGTTATATTGAAAAATATCCTGGCTCTTCCAAGCTTTACAATGGGAGTGAATGGTACCTGAGATTTTGAAGCCCAAAAAATCCATCCATCATAAAATCCATACAACTCCAGGAGGTTAATAAAGGCCTTCTGAAGCAAAGCCATGCTTTTTTGTAAGAAAAATATCGATATTTATAACTTAATAAACTATAATCACTGGCTTCCGGTAACAGCCGTGTGCAAGTCTAGTTCCGGCGGAAGAGTGACCTCTGACCCGACACATGATGTTGGATGTAGGAGTAGCGTAAGCTCAGGTGGAAGTAGATGATTCTTGTGGTCCAAACTTAAGCTCGTCCCGCATTTCTCTTAAAAAATTGTTGTTCTAGACTTCTAATTTGACTCTTGTATGGCCAATAATGGAAACCAGTGATTATAGTTTATAAAGTTATAAATATGTATATTTTTCTTACAAAAACACATAAGCTGCGTCCAAAATTGAATACTTCTCTACTATATAGTATGCGAAAAACAGTACGCCAACAGAGTAGTATGTCCGAATTCATAGTATTTGAATAACAGTAGGCGAAAAGTCCCCGGATGACCTACTGCTTCCGGTGAGATTTTGAAGTGCGCATATGATGGACACTTTGCTATCCCATGAGGCCACGGGAGACGAGTTATGAATGGAGGGGATGAGACGCAACTGATGCCGTAGGTCACATGATCATGACAAAATGGCGGATGTAGTACGTCCGGATTACATTCATACTACATTCATTCATACTATATTGAATATACTTTTTTTTACGGTCGCAAAGTTTGTTCAAATTCACATGTAGTACCTACTCACATAGTACGTGATTTCGGACGCAGACATAGTTAATAAAGGCTGTATGGATTACTTTTATGATGGATGGATGCGCTTTTTAGGCTTCAAAAATATGGTAACATTCACTTCCATTATAAAGCTTGGAAGAGCCAGGATATTTTTTTTAATATATAACTCTTTCTGATTGTATTTGGCTGAAAGAAGAATGTCATAATCACGGCTTGAGAGTGAGTAAATTATGGGATAATTTTCATTTTTGGGTTAACTATCAATTTAACTCATCCCCCATCACATGTGTGGCTTGTTATTAGGGCACTAAAGAGTGAGCAATGATTGATTTTGCCACACAGGTATGAATGACATCCGATCAAAACTCATCATACCACCAGATTAATAAAAAAAAAAATCAGATTTTGTATTACCTTAAAGGCCAAATACATTTCACATTGTTATTGACTGATTTCCGTGGGATTTTTCTTGTAGTTTGTGAATATGCATGGATGTTGTATTGGGTCCTGTGATATTAAAACAAAATGTCAAGTTATAAGTCAATTTCATTTGAAAAAAAAAAACATGTTTCAAGACCTTCACATTGTGTTCAATTCCATTGCTCTCTGTTTTTTTTAAATTAAGCTATAGTGTGTCAATATTAGTGAGGTCATGCAGGCGTTGCTTGGAAACCTTGCATCTAGCGGAAGAACTTAATGAATATTCATGCACTACGATCAGCTGATTAGCAGTCATACACTTCAGTGAATCTCTTTTTCCGGGTATAAACTAGGACTACTAGGCAAATCTCACATTTAAATTTTAATGAATTCATTAAAGATGCAAGCAGCAGTGATTGGGACCTCACACATTAGTGCACATTCGAGGTGCTGGTGTGTTTCTGAGTTTCCAGATGTGTGAAGCTAAGAACTGACATGGTTGTAGATTCGTCTGTGAAAAAAATTTGCAAAAACATCAGCTGTTAAAGAGGCGGTGGGAGGCTGACATTTCTAGAGACCCACAGAAGAAGAGAGCGGTGCAGATTGGACTCAAAGGAGGGCCCTATTTTAACGATCTGAAGCTCACGGTGCAGGAAAGAACGGTTGGCACGCCAGACTCATGGTCCAAAAGGGTCGTCCCTCGTCTCTTAATGAGTCATGGGTGTGATTTGGGCGTAACGTGCAGTAAACCAATCAGAGTCTCATCTCCCTTTCCCTTTAAAAGCCAATTGGTCTCGCACCATGGAGGATTCGCTATTTACATGAGCGGAAAGACTGAACGCTTCTCCAGAGAGGAATCCTTTTATTTTTTATGTTTGGCATGTGTGTGCTCATATTACTAACACACCCTTTAAATAACACAAAAAATACTGCGCTATTGACTTTAGAGCAGGTTTGTGTTGGTCAATGGTCAGTCGTTTTCAGTTCCTCAAAATAGCAACACACCAACAATGCTCCTGATCACACCTGTTTTTCAGACCAGACGCCCACGGGCGAACAGATGCACCAGTGATTTAAACAACGTGACACTAGGCATAAAAATGATAACGGGCTGGAACTAGCAAAAAACACTTGCGTCGCACCTGGCGTCACATGGCGTTGTGTGTATGATAGGGCCTATCGATGTCACATATTCATGTCCACATATAGTGATACAGCAGAGGCTAAAAAGACAGCGAGTGTAACTCGTGCGTCTGCAATAGGGATGTTAACCGATGACCGTTTGACCGATGGTTGACCGTTTCAACGTTAACCGATCAAAGTTGTCGGTTGTCGGTAAAAAAAAAAGTGATCTCTAAATTAGGCTATTATAGACAGTGGACTAAACGCTACTACAGTTAGCCATCTCATTCCAAAATCTTTCCAAAACAAATCCCTCACACTCAATTTTTCATAAACTCGCCTGTTTGTACTTAATAAACCAATAAAAACATTTGGCGCGAGGTCACAGCGTTTGGGTTTGCGCGCTCACAAGGTTTGCGGTTAGAGCCAGGGCAGACGACAGTATGAAGCGTGCAAAGAAAAGTAGTGTGTGGGACCATTTCACCAAAAAGAACAACACAGATGTAAGTTGCAACTTGTGTGATACAGTGCTTAATTAGAAGGCACACAGTGAGTTAGACCTGCCTTGGCCGGTGCGTCTTTTACGCATTCTGAAGGTGCCTGTTTTATCCATTGGTTTTATCGTGTTGCAGTCTATTAGACAACATTCTGCATAAGATGGGCTTACATTTGGAAATATATTACATCTACATTTCAGTGGTAACACATAAGGTGTTGATCATCATCTTTCTTTATTATTGTTAGCACTACCTCGAACTAAAGCGGCGTCTCTTCGGAACTGTCATTTTCTTAAATGAGCCGCGGCAATGTTTCAAATGAGCTTCTAACGCTAGACAAATGCCTTTATTTTCAACGCGATCACCTTGTACCCAAACCATTTCGAAACTAAGGAGCCATTTGTCCTCCGATTACAAACAAGCTCCTCGGCGCCGCGTTTGCGGGACTCATGTTTCGCACTGTATGCGATTTAAAAAAAGTGACGTGAGTGGAAGGCAGGCGGCAGATGCGACAGAGTTGCGAAATTGCAGGCGCGGCTCGCGGCTGTTATTTCAAATAGCGCAGCTTATTTTAAACTAATCGGTTAACCGGTTTCAACCGGCTAATGAGGCTCGGTGGTCGGTCAAGAAAATGTTTAGTTTTCGCCATCCCTAGTCTGCGCTCGTCATTCGCACAGACCATGCAGGCAGGGGGCGTCGGACTGGGGGTAAAACCAGTACTGATTACCACGGCCCCAAGGGGAGAGATGGCCCTTGAAAAGTCTGGAATATATTTTAACATGGAACACGGGGGCCCATCAGGACTGCCTATGCATAGGGCCCGGGATCTTGTGCTACGCCCCTGCATGCTGGAGAAATATTTAAATAGTATTTTGCAGTTTAATATTCACAGACACTGGTATATATTCAGCTAGAGTCTGGAGCCCTGCACTTAGATAAACACGGAAGCGACTGAACGCAGCTGCGGATACCGTATTATACTCAGGAGTCGGTACTAAAGAAATGCTGGTTTCATCAAATTTTTTACATTTCAGTACTGACTTCTAGGGGTGTAACGGTACACGTATTCGTACCGAACCGTTTCGGTACAGGGCTTTCGGTACGGTGCGCGCTTCGGTTCCGAAAACAGTCTTTAACAGTTAACAGTCGGCTTGTTTTTAGCACAGAACACACTTCAATCCGAGTTCCCACACAAACATATTAAGTATTCAGTCCATTTTATCACGAAATTCAAATGATAAATGCCGTTTTTACGCTCTTTAATGTGGCGTGTTTCATCTTCCTAAAGAATAAACATGAATGAGCATCTGAAGGTATGTTGAGGATACATTACAACTTACTGTCACGTATCATTAGTGGTGTAATCAATCGGCGGAAAGACCTCAATATAACTGCTTGTAAACATTGTCATGTAGCATCACATTTACCTCAGGCAGTCATTCAGTGTTCACAGAATTGTATTCACTAGAGAAATCAACTCTTTCACTAAATATATGCACTATATTAGCCGTTATATTCATTATATTCTACTTACCCAGTTAGTGATGTCTTGATTATTTCATGTATGTTTAAATAAACCTGTCATCAAAATGACAGACACTGTGTATAACTGATTATATTTCAACAACTAATTGGAGAAAAACTATTTTATAATTAGATTTAGAAGTTATTGCAAAAACTGTCTTATGTGAAGTTTACATGTTTGCGTACTGTGTGTTATTTGAGTGTTGATTATTATACCTAAAAATAAATAGCAACTGAATTTAGGCTAATAGTTTGGGCTCTGTTGTTAAACTTTAATAGTAATGTGCAAGTAAGGGCTCCCTATATAGGTTACAGCAATATCTTCAATAAATGTTTAGTTATAATTTAATTCATTTAAGGATGATCACTTTTTTCCAGTAAATCACTGTTTTATAAAAAATAAATAAAAAGCAATTTTGTAAAACTGCTGTACCCTACTGACTTCGTACCGAAGTACCGGTACTTGTGACATCCCTTATAGAGCCCAAAGACTTTAGATATACAAAGACGTGCGATCATCTTACTTTGAATGGGAGAAAGTGAAATGTTCAATATGGCAGAATTAGTCCCGCCTTCTAAATAAAAGAGCCAATCGCTAATTGGTAAAGTCATGGTATAACTGCAGCTGATGTGTTCTGAGATGCACATTGGCTGGTCCAGCCTGAAATATAAGCTTCTCTTCTGTGTGGGAGTGTTTATGTAGAGAGGAATGTGTTGAAAACGTGTTGAATATGGACAAATAGATGATAGAAAAGAGAGTAGGAATGAGAAAAAGAAAGTAGATACTCAAGTGCCTTGTCTGTTTTCTTGCTCGGTGGACTCGAGTCGGTCTCGACAGAAGGATGGCTGACGCTGACACGGATTCCAATTAAATATATGGCTTCTTAAAGCTTGGGTGAATACAGCTGGACATGCCTTTATAATTAGCAAACCAAAAGGCGACAGCACACGAATGGCTTCAATCGAACTGGCGGGACAGTTCGGCACTTAAATGCAATGGATATAATGAGCAATCAAAACAATGGTAACACTTTACTTAAAGCCTTTATGTATAATGCATTATTAAAGTATTTTTAATTATGCCTTGTAATGCACTTTATAATTGCATTGTGTGATCTCCTGAATAATTGTTACCACAGTTATAATATATTATAATACACCTTTAGAAAGCAACACATTTCAGATGTAACAAGCAAACTGTGAATATTATAATGAATTTTAAAGGATTAGTTCACTTCAAAATGAAAATTTCCTGATAATTTACTCGAAGACTAACACAAACGCCCTTAAAAAAATGAGATGGAGGGGTTTTTTTTGCTAAAGGGTGGTTGCATTAGTCTTCACATGTGCACTTTGTTAACACAAGGGCGGTACTTCCGCCTATGTCTAGCGTGACCTTTCCGACATGATTGCATAATCTATGGCACGTTGCAGAGCAGGCAAGAGATGAGCGATTTAGGCTAAAAAGTGTATACATTTTTTTTGGGGGGGGAAATGGCAGATGGTTTGGCTAGATCAGACCCTATTCCTAGTCTGGGATCGGTCAGAGCCTCTGAAGCCCTTCCTTTGAAACTGCATTGATTTGGACCTTCAACCGTTGGTCCCCATTGAAGTCCATTATGTGGAGAAAAATCCTGGAATGTTTTCCTCGAAAAAAAATTATTTATTTTCGACTGAAGAAAGAAAGACATGAACATCTTGGATGAGATGGGGGTCAGTAAAATATCAGGAAATTTTCATTTTGAAGTGAACTAATCAGTCCTTCCAGAAAAATGCGGCTTTTTTTTGTGATTGTTGCGGGCAAAAATCCTTGATTATGCGGCACGTTTTCTTAAAAAATGCGATGAAAAATGCGGGATATTTATGCAATTTTATGCGATAAAATTGCGGGAACTTGCAAAAACTGCGGTTTGATGAGAGAGAAAAAAAGCACTACATCACAGAAAGTGCTGGAATATTTAAGTTCTCATCTTGTTTTATTGAAGACCTTAATAATGGCTCAAATTTACAAAACATTTAGTCTATCAAGTTCTGTAGCTTTACAAAAGGAATATGCTACAACTTCTGAAAAAATTAATAAATAACTTCCTGTTTTACAGATGTCGCTATACAAAACAGACATTTGAGTGCTTCCAATGCACAAAGTGCAATCTCTTAAAGGGTTAGTTCACCTAAAAATGAAAATTCTGTCATTAATGACTTCCCTTTATGTTGTTGGACACAAATTAAGATATTTTAGTTGAATTCCGATGGCTCAGAAAGGCCTCCATTGGCACAATGTACACTCTCAAGACCCATAAAAGGTAGCCTACTAAAGACGTCGTTACAAAGTCCATCTCACTACAGTGGTTCTACAATAACTTTATGAAGCGACGATAATAGTTATTGTGTGCAAAAAAAACTAAATAACGACTTATATAGTGATGACTGATTTCAAAACACAGCATCATGATGCTATGAATCATCGAGTCGATTCATGATTCGGATCGCGTGTCAAACTGCTGAAATACGTGACTTTGGCGATCCAACCCGCTGAATCGACTCATTGATTCATAACGCTTCAAACCGCTGAATCGACTCATTGATTCATAACGCTTCAAACCGCTGAATCAACTCATTGATTCATAACGCTTCAAACCGCTGAATCGACTCATTGATTCATAACGCTTCAAAGCTGTGTTTTGAAATCAGTCAGCACACAGGGAAACTGCTTTGCTCTTTTGCTGTTATTTTTGTTGGCCAATGGGAGTTTGTGCTTCATCATGGTTTCACCGGTATCTATGGTTTCTCCACGGGGTTTGAAGCACGCGGAACGCGGAAATAGGCAATTTATGCGGCGAAAGTGCGGCGTATTTGAAAAAATGCGGCCCCCGCATGAATATGCGGACTTTGACTGATTATGCGTTAAATCACGCGATCGCATAATCGCGTTTTTCTGGAGGGACTGACTAATCCTTTAACTGGTTACAAATATTATACAGATATAATGCATTATAACTCATATTATGAATACCTTTATAATTATACATAAAGTCTTCAATAAGATGTAGCCTCTTCTTGCTGACAGCCTTTATTCAAATAACAAACAAATACAATCAAAATACATGTTAGAATAAAAATAGGAAATGGCAATAAACGTTAAAACAAATAAATCCACTCTAGCAGCAAATATTAATCTAAACTACAGAAACAGCGTATTAAGTAAAAGCTTTAATCGATTTCCCGTGAATTGTTTAAGCGTAAACAAATGTTTGAAAATAAATATTACGTTTTTAAGTATTTAAGTATTTGGTGTGGTTTGATAAACTCTATATCAAATACAAAAATCTGAAGGGTTGTTTGAATACTCTTTGACTTGCTTTCTTTGTGACAGCCTATTATGTTGGTTACACTTTATTTTAAGGTGACAGTTACATTGTCAAATAAGTACTGAGTAATATTAATCAACTACAAGTACTTAATATAGAGTTGTGGTTAGGGTTAGAGTTTGGTTTAGGGTTAGTTACTTTGGTAACACTTTATTTTACAGTGTCATTGTTGCATATGATACATGTATTTGCCACAGTAATAACAGTAAATTATGCATAACTACATGCAACTAATCCCAAACCTAACCCTATAGTAAGTTCATGTAGTTACCTAATATTATTCAGTACTTAAATGTATAATTACACTGTAACAATGACATCTTAAAATAAAGTGTAACCGTTACTTGTAATTATGCATAATTTACTGTTATTACTGTAGTAAGTACATGTATTTATGTGTAAATACGTCACCTTAAAATAAAGTTACCATTATGTTTGCTGGGGCCGCATTGACCACATTATTTCTGCCTTTCTCTAAGCGCCACCTACTGTCAAAGTGTGAATTAGCATTTTCATTAATTCGTATTTTAAACTGCCCATTATAACAATACCATGCATTTTCATTAGCGCGATATATATCATATTACAGAAGACCGGCGCATGTCTAGTTAGTTGAAGTGGTTTCGATGAATTCTGTTTTATGTTTACAGAACTTTGCTTGTTTACGACAGTTTTCTGGGTCGTCTGGTGTGTGCGTGTGGATGATATACGGCATGCAAATCCTAGCATGGCCTTTTCATCAGTGTTTTGTTGTTGTTGTTAACTCTCCGCCGCTGTCTGCACTCTTTTGGTTGATTAGCTCCCTGTCTTCATTAGAATAGGACCTTAATTAGACCACTCTTTCCATACAAACTTTGCCTCAGTGAATATCATGCACTTGCACATGGATACACAGTCCTTCACACACTCGCCAAACACTTGACAATCTGGAGAACAAGTCAGGGCTCTGCAAACTCTCAAATCATTAATGAGTCGAGAGAGGAGCAGACTGATGAGCATAGATTTAAATCCACTTCTATCAGTTTTGTTTATCATACATTTTTGCAGTTTTCTGCATTTTAACTCACACAAACCTTTTTTAAAGATACTGAATGTTAAAGAGATGGTATATTGTGAGTTTACTTGTTTAACTTTAGTTAGTGTGTAATGTTGCTGTTTAGGCAGAAACAACATCTGCAAAGTTCCGACGCTCAAAGTTCAAAGCAAAGGGAGATATTTTCTTTTACAGAAATCACTTTTTAAGGACTACAACAAACGGCTGGTAGGGATTACAGGGATTAGATTCTTCCTGGGTTAATGACATCACAATCCTAAAATTTACATAAACCCCGCCCCCGGGAACATGCAACAAATGCCATGTTGAGAAGAGGAAGAGTTGTTGTAGTCGAGCACATTTGGGAGTCGCTCAAGCTGTCGCATCCGTCTTTCACATTTGTTGCAATACAGTACGCAACACGAATGCAATAGCATGTCATAAAAGCAAGTTATAACTTCTGTAATATAATCGGAGCTGCTAACTCGAGCTCTTGAAGCTCCGCCCCCTTCTAGAAAGGGGGCCGGGAGCAGCAGCTCATTTGCATTTAAAGGGACTCGCACAATAACGGCGCATTTTTGTCTGGGGACATCAGAGACTTATTTTACATCTTGTAAAAAGGGACCCCTTTAACAAAAAAAATGACTTAAATGTCTTTTATGAAATAAACTACTATAAACTGTTGTATAGAATGTTCAATAATGTAGAAAGGCAATGAAATGAATGCTTACTTAATTCAAATAACCAACCACATAAACAAAGTCTCAAGTGCAGTTCCAAGCAACATAACAGTTTGTGACCGTGATAGACAGTATAAATAGTATACTGTACGTCAATTATAGCACTCAACACAAAATCAACAATATACAGGTGGTACTCAAACAGAATAAGCTTTTTACCGCCGTAATTTCCGCAGCAAATGATTTTGCTATGGTGCTATTACCATTATAGGGGACGGCAGGCAGAGAGGATGGCACATTTAGAAATTCCATTTCCACACAACAGTGTGAAAAGGTTTCAATTTAATGGGATTGGGGTTTTTGTGGACAACACAAACAAATGCCTTTTTTCTTTCAGATAAAGCGACATCTCTTATGGAGTACAGGGTTCTTATCATGAACACAGAGAGACCCCCTCAATCACAGAAACTGCTTTTTCTCCATCATTCTTATCCACAAGTGTGAATGATCATCAATTTCTTAGCAAAAACTCCCAGGAAAACTAGTTTTACCATTAGGCTGAAGCCACAAAGAAAGGACAGATCCTTATACTTCAACATTACGCAGTCATATCGGAGACTATTGGCCCTATCACACACCGGCGCATTGCGGAGCCAGACGTGACACATATGTTTTTTGCTAGTTTCAGCCCGACGCAGTTATCATTTTCTCGTCCTGCGCCACGTTGTTTAAATAGCAAATGCACTGCCGTCCACTGGTCCAAACCAGGTGTGTTCAGGCGCATTGTTGGAGTGTTGCTATTTTGAGGAACTGAAAGCAAATGCACCATTGACCAACACAAACCTGCTGTAAAGTCGATAGCGCAGTATTTTTTGTGTTATTTAAAGGGTGTGTTAGTAATATGAGCCTATAGGTGGTGCACAATGCTCGTACACTCTGATTATTACACACACAGGGACGCACAGCAGCACACACACATTTTTAAATATTAAAAATAAAAGGATTCCTTTCTGGAGAAGCGTTCAGTCTTTCCGCTCACATGTAAATAGCAAATCCGCCATGGTACGAGCGCAACTGGCTTTTAAAGGGAAAGGGAGATGAGACTCTGATTGGTTTATTGCACGTTACGCCCAAAACACACCCATGACTCATTAAAGGGTTAGTTCACCCAAAAATGAAAATTCTGTCATTAATTACTGTCATTAATTAAGTCCATCTCACTACAGTGGTTCTAGTGATGACGATTTCAAAACAAAGCATCATGAAGCTTCGAAGCGTTATGAATCAGTGAGTCGAATCATGATTCTGATTGCGTGTCAAACCGCCAAACTGCTGAAATTTGGCGATTCAAACTGCTGAATTGACTCAGTGATTCATAACGCTTTGAAGCTTCATGATGCCTTGTTTTGAAATCGTCATCACTATATAAGTCGTTATTTAGGGTTTTTTTGCGCACAAAAACTATTGTCGCCGATTCATAAAGTTATTTTAGAACCACTGTAGTGAGATGGACATTGTAACGACGTCTTTAGTACCTTTTAAGGGTCTTGAGAGTGAACCGTGCATTGTGCCAATGGAGGCCTTTCAGAGCCATCAGATTTCAACTAAAATATCTTCATTTGTGTCTGAAGATGAACGGAGGTCTGACGGGTGTCGAACGACATGAGGGTGAGTAATTAATGACAGAATTTTCATTTTTGGGTGAACTAACCCTTTAAGAGACCATTTTGGACTATGTGCCATGCACGCAGACCAATTTTTCCATCGTTAAACTAGCAAAAGTGGATTTGGACACGCCCTAAGTGCACCTGCGCCATGAGCTTCAGACCATGTGCTCAGATCGGTAAAATAGGGCCCTATGTGTTCAGCACAATGCCTAGGTTAATCTGGAATTGGTTTTAAAAGTGAGCTATGCATAGGTAAAACCTTGATGAATGAGACCCATTGCTCTCCAGCCGTACAACTCCAAAACACCTCACAGGACTGCGACTGTGAAGAGTTATATTTCCTACTATTTTCTGATCACAAACTCTTGCAGCAGTGATTCGTATACACAAATAGCAAACTATTCATCCACACTTGCCATTCATAACTCTCCCAAACATTCATGGCCGTGTGAAGCATTTGGAGAATATTGAGCAGTTAGAAAACAATGAAGCAATAAGCCAGTGTGTTACAGTGATTACAGTGTGTTACAGTCATTTTGGGTAAGGGATGTTTATATGGGTAATAAATGTAAGCAAAATGAGCGAGCAAAATCTGACACTAATGGACACTTTGTTCCCAAGATTCTTCGGGTTGGCTACAGAGCCTCTTTCCGACCATCAGATTTGTACATGGTTTACATACAATACAGTGGTTCTTATTCATCAAACAAAATGTATATCATCAGCTCATTAGTAGAAGGGCCAAGTCCTGATCTGGGTGTGACTGAAGTGTAATAAGTTGTCTGCAATTGGTGATTGGTTATTTTGAGTAATTATACAGGATATATGGCGTTGATCATAGAGGGAATTGTGTGAATGATGAACAAGTGAGCGATTTCAGACACAGCACTTGATGCCAGTTGACACCACGGGCCAGATTTAGGGCCCTTTTCACACCTTGTTTGGTCCGGATTTTCTGGCTTTTCAGTGTGATCCGAATCAAAATTAACATTAACTGTTTTGGTCCCGACCAAACAGATGAAATTTGGTCTGATGAAAAGAGGTAGTCTTGGCCCGGATCAAACTAACAAAGGTTTGGTTTGTTTCTAGTGTGAAAGCATTTTCTGTATGGTTCGGACTTTCAGACCATTTACAGGAAGTTCCTGTTTATGTTTAAATATTATAATGTTATTGTTAAATTTCATCTAGGCTATATTGATTATGAAAAGTGCAAAGATGCGCAATATGTCAGAAGACAGAAGGTCAGAAATGATTTTGACCACTTCATCAAGTTTTGTTTTGTAGAAAGCCTTTCTTTAAAGTGAATTTCGTTTTGTTTAAATTGTATCTTAATTTTAATCAATGTTTCATCAGCCAATGTAATAAATAAGAAGCAAATTGTCTATAGCAGACAACAATCGTGACATGGAGGCACCAGAGTCTCATAAATAAACCCAAACCAAATAAGAGATAAGTGTTAAGTGTTCATTGTGATTTTAGACTTGTGTTTATATTTTAATTATTTGAGTGTTTTCCATGGTTGTGTTGACATTTCTGCCTTTATAACTGAGGGGAATATAATCAGGAAGGTTACGTTTAAAATAAAAAAAATTTAAATGTAAAATAGTTTTTCTTCTGGTCCTTATTTTAAATAGGTCATAAAACATCAATAATCGACATCGACCGATATGAAACACTTGTATCTTGATACAGTTTTCAGCCATATCGCCCAGCCCTAACAGGGGTACTTTTGCAGCTGATCTTATTGCATATGCATTTGTAGGAGTTGCCCTTTCATGCTGAAAATTCATGGGACGAGAGTTTTTAAATGAATCACGCGAGGTGATTTACTAAGGTTTGCGCTTGTCAGTTTACTGGTGTTTGCGCCATTTATTTACCGCCCAAAAAAAACAGAAAACCAGACGCAAACGGCTAGATTGTGCTTTTTATTATGGAAATGATCCGGCTGTGTCTGTCTTGTATAACACAGCTAACATTAAGTTAGTTTTAAGAAAAGCTCTTTGTCTGCTGCATTTGTTTGCAGATACCATTTGGTTTGATATTTTGTTTTTTAATTTCATGGCATTCAGACCTTTTTTTTAAAGTGTGGCTTAAGTGTCCAAATAGTTTTTCAGAGCCACTGTCAGTATAATTAGGCTGTGTGTCCACCAAAGCATTTCCCCCCAGAGGCCAGCATCGTTTTTCAATTGTTTTCAATGAGCGCTGCGTATTTACAAAAGCCAGCAGCGTGACAAAGTGCTGCCCACTTGGTGCCTTTTTTTTGCTGGTCAATTAGAGCAGTGCAACAATGTAAAAATGCAGCACCTGTCACATTTTACCCAGCTGTCCAATCACAGTGGAGGAGTTCTGGACCGTCCAACCGTCACACCCTACACAGACTGAACAACGATGGAGAGGTTAAAGAGTATCCATGTCTGTAACAGATGTCTTCCCCAGACTACCACATTATTCACATAAAAGATAATGCTTGGAGGACAATTTATTAGCCATGGGTTTATGGGTAAGCAGTTAAACGCTGAACTTCCCAGCTGGGCATTTTCAGAAGCGCGATTCAGCTGGCAAAAACTGCTTTTTTGTAGGACACACGGCCTAAAATCTACCATGCAAAGTACATAATTTTAAGCAGTCCCATAATTTGTATGTTTTGTTATATATATTTCTGATTACATTCATTTTATGAATTGTTTGTTTGCTGTGTATAATGAATATTTTGTGCCTTCTCTCTCAGGCCGGTGCTTTGCATTTCGAGGTGAGCGTGGGAACGATGAACCAGCCATTGAAATGATTAAAGTGTCACATCTGAAGTAAGTAACATAATGCTTTTCACTCCGGCGCCAACACCTCAGTGAGCACTTACTCACACGTCTCCCTCATCAGTGATTAACATTTAGTGCTGTCAAATACGGACATGCACAGACTACTCTCGGGAACTATCTGGCAGGTGTTTGGGGTGCACATTCATTGGCTCTGTCTACTTCCACTCTCACGTTGCAGTACTTTAACCTGGGGACAGCCTGAGTGATGCGTCTGATTGCTTAACCTTGCAGTAGAGGGGATTTTATTTATCGTTTGCCACCGTTTCAAAACTATCACTTTCCAAATTGCAGTTTAAAACCGTTCAGTCAGTGTCTGCTGGTTATCATCCAACCCTAAAGACACCTTTTCACTGTTTACAACAAATGACAGACAATATTGATTTCCATTAGAGAATATCACAGTGACCGGGTAGTTTTTAGACTCTCTGTGAATGTAAATGTGAATTTTTAGATCCATCTTGAGCTTCAAGTTGAAATATTTACACCATATGCAACCCTTACAAAATGGATGTGATGTGTTCCAAATGGTGTTCCAATCAAATCAAGGCACAAGGTGAAAATTACCCATAATACTTTTTCTTAACCCTCTGGGGTTCTTCATTTATGGGTCAGACTCAGGATCTTCGGGTCAAAAATGACCCGGAGGGCGGGATTAAGATAAAAAAAGATTTGAGTAAAATCAATGAAATATATTTTTGTTCAATAATATTTTATCTTTTCTTTTTTGTTGTTTTGAGATAATTTTACGATTTATAATTAATATTTATGCAATTATTATGACCCATTTTTTCCCATTGAATATAATAAAAAATGTATATACATATATATATAATTATTATTTTTTTTTTTATTAAAGCTGTATTTCATTTTAGAGTCAAGCCTAGGCCTCATGAAAGCAATTTTTTTAATGAGATCGTTGCCATCCGGTGGACACATTGAGCATTTTTATCACGCAATAGCACATTTTTACCACTATAGTGGATCTTGCGTTTTATAAAAAATAATAAAAAATCGTAGCTTCATCAGAATGGTCCAAAACTTAGTGACTTTATTGGTACATGGTATATGAACACCCCAAAAAATTGGGGACAGGATTTGAAAAGTCTAAGTGGTCGTAAAAAAATAGTCACACTCAGGACCTTCGGGTCAAAAATTACCTGGCTGATTTGTAGATTGTATGCACAAAAAAACTCTGTATTTTCATATTTTTGCCAATTTCCCATTCATTTCCTATGGGGGTCATTTTTGACCCAAAAGTCCTGAGTGTGACTTTTTATTACGACCACTTAGACTTTTCAAATCCTGTCCCCAATTTGTTTGGGTGTTCATACACCAAGTACCACTAAAGTCACCAAGTTTCAGACCATTCCGATGAAGCTACGATCATTTATGACCCGAAGAACCCCAGAGGGTTAAACCCTAAAATCCTGCTAGAGTGGATGGTTATGAATAAGTCCAAAACAATATTTACATTGTTTAGCACTGCAGTCGACAGTAGTTGATCCTAATATTGATATTAAAATGGCTGGGAACCTCTGGTCTAGAGCAACACATTACATATAATGTGTAATTAAAATAATTTAATTCACAGCTAACCGTGGATTATCCCGCTTATATAAGTGTGTTTTACCTGTGATGATCTAAATAGAGTACTCGTTAATTTAAATAAGAATAGAGTCCTAACTCAGTAAATTATATTAAATTTCACCCTTTAAAGCCAAGGTTGATGAAAGTTTTGAACTGGCCCCCAGGTGTGTCCACAACATCGAATCTGGCGCACTTTTTAAAAAGTTTGGACACCCCTGGCATAGATCTTTAAAATAGGGCTCAATAACTTTATTTATTGTGCACTTTCGACAACTTTGCAGAAAGTTTACATTTACAATCAGCTATGTTACACACTGCATTAATAGGGGAACGTTAAACCGTCTACAGTAGAATCACAAAAAGTGTGATATGCTTACTTTTAAAGTAGGATTCTCTTTTTTCCCCCCTAATAATCTCAGGTATAGTCCAGAGGATGAAGTGTAACTGTATGTATGCATGGTCTTCTTTAGGCAGTACCTGGTGGTGGTGTTCAGAGACAAACCTCTGGAGCTGTGGGATGTCCGCACAGGAACCTTGCTCCGCGAGATGGCCAAGAACTTCCCTACTGTCACTGCCCTGGTACTGTATCAAGCTCACAATGCGCTGCTTATCGCTTATATAATTGATTATTGTTTTTAACTTTTATATATCAGTCCATCTACATTACTGTTTGTACTTTTCAAGTATGCTGTTTTATTACAAGCCCTTGAACAGAGAGATTACTCTGAATCTTTCTCTGTAATGAGGCTGGCTTCTTCACAAACTCATTGAAGGGCGAAGTCGCTGTGTGCTTCTGACTGCAGGGGCTGTTAACAATGTAATGGTGCCACTAGCGATGCCTCGCAAATAACCCCGATGATAACCTTAGTAATAAATGCAGCCTCTCTCCCGGGAACCTCTCCATCTCTGCCAGCTCATTTGCATCTTGATTACTTCCTAGGGGTGAAATATTTACCAGCGACTTCTAGTGATCAGAAATCACCGCGTTTGTGGTGCTTTTTAAGCACTGTAAAATCTAGGTAGCATTCGGACGACATAGAAAAATTGAGTAATGTTTGATTCGGTATGTCCCACAGAATTAAAAAAAGACCAGGTTTTTTTCAATTATATGAAAAATATGATTTTTTTCATGTCGTGATCAGTTGGTGTAACCAGGGGCTCCACTAGCAGTTTTGGGCCCTATGAAAGAATATGAGGTTGAGCCCGCTACCACACCCACTCGGCACCAAACATACAAGCCAACCTAGCTATCCAAAATCGTTGTCTGCAATTTAATAATACTGACCTATTACGCGGTTCGAAAATATGTTAAAGAAATAGTGCTGCCCCCGACTTTTTCTACTGCACTAGTTGTTCTTCATTTAAGTCATTAGGCGACTAAGCACTTTTATTCATAATAATTTAATTATATACCATATTGAGCGTTTATGTAATATATTAGCCTATTCCGTATTCAAGCACACACATAAAGATTGCCACAAAGAACCGGCAAAAGTAATGATTATGATTATGAAATATGTCAAAAATAGCAAGGAGACATTTTAATTGTTTATTAATAAACTAGTGTTTTTTACTAGTGATAAACTAGTGTCAGTGTTGGCTGCAAAGATCAAGTTGACAACACTAACTTGCCATCTCCGCAGTGAACGCGCCAAGAGAGAAATGCACATTTCTTACGGATTATACATAATCAAAAAGTAGCCTATTTCTTTTCGATTTGAATAGTTTTATTTAAAAGAATAAATTTCAAGCTTTCTATAGACCTATTTCTCATGTCTGTGAGGCAAGTAGTCGAGTTTTGGTTTACTTAATGAGACGCGCTCCAGGTGATCGCGCCGGCGCCTCCAAGTCATGATTATTGTCTGCTATGTTTGCTTAATATTGATTAAATCCAGGCAATTGGCTGATGAAACATTGATCAAAATTAAGATACATTTTATACAAAACGAAATTCGCTTTAAAGGAAGGCTTTCTACAAAACTCAATGAAGTGCTCAAATCATTTCTGACCCCACTCCATGTCTCCCGTCATATTGCGCATTTTATAATGTGTCTTATCTTACTCTGTTCACTTTTCATGATCCACATTGATGAAAATTTAAAAGATAACATTATATTATGTAACCATAAATATGAAACTAAATACCTTTTCTTAATGGCTACAACAAGTATTTCATGTTGGAGCTGGATTTGAGTGAATGTATTTTTACCGGTGAGCAATTCATGATCGGAGTGTTTTGACGAATTTTGTCGGCAATACAGAAATAAGCTATAATTGTGTTTTATTTGTAACTCTTTGGTAGATTATATATTTAGAATTTCTATTACATTACTACTAGTACTGTTACTACTAATAAAACCGATCTCTGGGGGCCCCAAAAGTGTGTGGGCCCTTAGAATGGTCCTAACTTTCCTCCCTTAGCGATTTCAAAACTAGTGATAACACATAACAGTCACACACGGAGATGTATTTCACTGTTATATTTGTTGTTGCATTATCCCTTTAACATTAAACCTAAAAAGAATCCAGTTAAACACCCCAGGTGAATTGGGAAAAGAACATTTTAACTACTAGATTTCACCATACTTGAATAGAGAAAGGATTTTTGATGTCTTTTTATCACTCCATAAATCAGAAATTACTGTCAACAGCCAGAAAAAAAAAAAACCTTTCCACCACCTAAAATGATGTTTATAATCAGACAAATTATATATGAGCAGACACCTGTGTAAAAACCTTCAGAATATGAAATGAAACTGTAAAGGAAATACTGCATGAATATATGAGTTTGCTTGAGAGGGGAAAGTATTCCCATCAACATCCTTATAAACCACTCACCCATTTCTGATCTCCACAAAAGTTTGTATGCTTCTTCAGAATCATATGTTGCATATCCTAATTTTGTGAAGTTCTGAGGTTTTGTTTAGGAAATATAGGCTTTGAGGTTGAACCCCTAATAATAATAATAATAATAATAATAATAACTGAATCAATAGGGGTCATGAACAAATGTGACCCTGGACCACAAAACCAGTCATACGGGTACAAAAATGGATATTTATGCATCGTCTGAAAGCTGAATAATTGATGTATGGTTTGTTAGGATTGGACAATATTTGAAAATCTGGAATCTGAGGGTGCAAAAAAATCTAAATATTGAGGAAAATCTCCTTTAAAGTTGTTCAAAGGAAGTCCTTAGCAATGCATATTCCTACTAATAATACATTTTTGATATATTTACGGTAGGAAATTTACAAAATGTCTTCATGGAACATGATTTTTACTTAATATCCTAATGATTTTTGGCATAAAAGAAAAATCGATAATTTTCACCCATACAATGTATTATTGGCTATTGCCACAAATATACCTGTGCGACTTATGATTGGTTTTGTGCTCCAGGGTCACAAATGCGAGTAATCAGATGCAGTTTATGACCCCCTTTAAATAACACGTTTAGGCTGTGTTCACACTTGGCGTCTTTTTTTTGACAAGACAAAGTTGACCCAATCAAAGTTGCTCTTTTAGTAAAAAAAAAAAAGCTGGCAGCGTTTGGTTCCAAATAGCAGCCGAGGGACGTCTTTGTTGCTATAACAACAGCTGCAACTAGAGTGCTGTGTGATGCAGAGATACAAAATGTCGAGAAAGTTGGCTCTTACGATGTCTTTTGAAGTTAAAGGGTTAGTTCACCCAAAAATTTAAATTCTGTCATTAATTACTCACCCTCATGTCGTTCGACACCCGTAAGACCTCCGTTCATCTTCGGAACACAAATGAAGATATTTTTGTTGAAAGCTGATGCTGAGAAAGGCTTCAGATAGGCCTCCATTGGCATTCAGTACATTTACACTCCCAAGACCCATAAAAGACACTTAAAACGTTGTTACAAAGTCCATCTCACCACAGTGACTCTACAATAATTTTACGTTGCGACGACAATAGTTTTTGTGCGCAAAAAAAAATCAAAATAACACCTTTATCCAACTTGTTCTTGTCTGCCGTGTGTGCCTCCACGACGCATACGCGAGAATATGACGCAGATCCGGCGTTCGGACACATGACCCAGAAGCGATTTGTTTACAAGCAGAGGAAGACGCGCGTGTCTAAGCTGTTGGATTCTACATTGATCGTGCTTTAGGTCTCGGCGTAGTTCTCAAAATGGGGCTAAAGTGTGCATTCCATGGATTCCCGAACGCTGGCGCTACGTCATATTCTCGCGCATGCGTCGTGGAGGCACACACGGAAGGCAGTAACAAGTTGGATAAAGGCGTTATTTTGATTTTTTTTTGCGCACAAAAACTATTGTCGTCGCATCGTAAAATTATTGTAGAGCCACTGTGGTGAGATGGACTTTGAAACGACGTTTTAATTGCCTTTTATGGATCTTGTGAGTGTAAATGTACTGAATGCCAATGGAGGCCTGTGTGAAGCCTTTCTCAGCATCAGCTTTCAACTAAAATATCTTCATTTGTGTTCCGAATATGAACGGAGGACTGATGGGTGTCGAACAACATGAGGGTGAGTAATTAATGACAGAATTTTCATTTTTGGGTGAACTAACCCTTTAACGGGGAAGAGAATGTCGCTTCACAACATTATATGGGGAAGAAAACACATATATGCTTACAATAATTTAATCCAGGAGCTCCGATTGGATGATGCGCGGTGCACAGCATATTTTAGACTTAACAAAAGTCAGTTTGAAGACCCGCTACTGCTGTTTAGTCGATCTACCTTCTCCATTTTTCTTGTTGTTATGGAAATGAGTCGGGTCTCGCTACTCGCTGGTCATTGGTCAGCTGTCAAAAAAGATGTCAAGTGTGAACGGCCTAAATCCTCCATCAAAACTTTTCACCATGTGTGTCTTTGAGCATTTGCTCACTATCTGTGCAGTGACTCATGGAAACATTTCTTTGTGTGTAAACAGGAGTGGTCTCCTTCGCATAACCTTAAAAGTCTGAAGAAAAAGCAGCTTGCTGCCCGCGAGGCCATGGCCCGACAGACCACCCTCGCCGATGCGGAGCAGAGCAGTGTGGAGTCCTCAGTCATCAGGTCTGATTCAGCCAAAAGACAACTGTCCTCAGTCAATCATCTAATGCTTGTTGATTTATTGAATAATTAAAACATGCAATAACCAGGGGCTGTCAAGCGGCATAAAATGACTATATAACTCCTGAATTATTTTACAAAACTTCTGTTCATTTTGACAGTTTCTGATCCCTACACTGACATTTAAGTTGTAATTCAGGGAAAATCTTCCCCTCAATGCTGCTCAAATGTTATTTGTGCTTATGCACTTTCAAGCTTGAAGATGCATTGCACCATGTTTGATGACATTGATAACATTGGTTGTCACGTGACCAGCTGCACCATTGCATGTTGAATATGCTGAAGTATGAATGAAGTTTAGAGCTGCACGATTCTGGATAAATAGAGAATCACAATGTTTTGTTTAAAATAATATTTTCCAACGATTCTGAATAGACACCCAAACAAAATAACATTACTAGAGGTTCTGACAAAAAATTAATTATTGCAGTCTATGTAAAAATATGTAACCCTCTGGGGTTCTTCATTTATGGGTCACACTCAGGACCTTCGGGTCAAAAATAACCCCGAAATGAATAGGAAATGAATGGGAAATTGTTTTTTTTCTGCATACAATCTACAAATCAGCCAGGATGCAGAAAAAAGGACTCCACAGTGAAGGGGTGAATCTCTAAAACATCAAGAGTGCAAAACAGACAAAAAAACTCACACACACAAAAACACACGCACACACAAATTAACGCGTGCCATTCCAAAAGCTAATTGTGTTTGTGTGTGTGAGAGAGTTTTTTTGTCTGTTTTGCACTCTTGATGTTTTAGAGATTCACCCCTTCACTTTTGAGTCCTTTTTTCTGCATCCTGGCCGATTTGTAGATTGTATGCAAAAAAACCCTCTGTATTTTCATATTTTTGCCAATTTCCCATTCATTTCCTATGGAAATCGAAGGTCCTGAATGTGACTATTTTTTTTACGACCACTTAGACTTTTCAAATCCTGTCCCCAATTTTTTTGCGTGTTCATATACCAAGTACCAATAAAGTCACCAAGTTTCGGACAATTCCGATGAAGCTACGATTTTTAACATTAAAAAAAATAATAATTTGGGTCAGAAATGACCGAAGACCCCCAGAGGGTTAATTAATTTGAATTATTTTTTTTGTTTTTTTTTATCTGGTTGAATGAATGATTCAATGACTCGTGTTTTTGAACGAATCTCTTGAATGAATGAATTACTGTTGTCTAAAGTATCGACTTCGTTACTAAGTCGGTACTGAAATTTTAAAAATGTGACACTTTGAGTGTTGTTGAGTGGAATCGTAAACACCTCTGATTGGTCATTGTGCTCACATGCTCATCAAATATGTCTGTGATTGGCTACAATGATCAGCGCTTCACAAACATGTTGTAAATACGCATCAATGACGCCCTTTACCGAGTGCTTACACAGATACACACGGACCGCTCCACTTCCATGTGCTTTCAAACACTCCCGTGCGTTGATCATTGTGCAATCACAGACACATCCGATGAGTGTGTGAACCCAATGGCCAATCAGAGGCGTTTACGATTCCACTCAACAGCACTCAAAGTGTCATATTTTTAAAATTTTTGATAACACTATGAATGAATGAATGATTCAATGACAAATACATTTTTAACAGTCACTTGTCACAGATATAGGTAATTCAATCTTTATTTGAAGAGTCAAGTTACTTTCAAAAAGTGGTTTACCTTATATTGAGACATCAGTGTTTATATCCAAACTATAAACCTTTACTCTGGTACTTCTGTGATCATTTTAAAGGGTTAGTTCACCCAAAAATGAAATTTCTTCCATTACTGACTCACCCCAATGTTGTTCCACACCCGTAAGACCTCCGTTCATCCTCGGAACACGGTTTAAGATATTTTAGATTTAGCTATCGCACCAGATAACACGTCACAGCGTCTTACGTCAGCAGCGTCACTGTGGCGTCGTGAACGCGGATTCAAACAAAACCGGAAGAGAAGACAATGCTTAATTAAAGCTACAAGCAGCATTTATCGGGGTTCAAGCAGTTAAGGCCTTTAAGCACACAAGCATCAAAAGACATTAAGTTTTATTTAGCAAGCATTTAACAACTTCCATCATAGATGAAAAAGGTCAATTTACAGCCTATACAGGCAGTTTACCATAGGAAATATATGGTTTTAAAGCGTTTTTAGAGTTATAGTTAGAGTCTTCTTATAGTCTTGCCTGATTTCCACCACTTTTATTAGTAGTACTCAAAGTGTGCCCATACTGTATATATGTGTGTCAGATTTGTTGTAAATATGTAATTTTAATAAGGAGTTTAGACAATTATATTCAGTGGCGTAACGAACGAGCCAACACCGGGCCCTTAAGTAGGATTATCAAGGCAGGCCCCTTGATGACGCAATTGATGACGCAATGTCCGCGAGTAGGCTACCATGAATAGGGCAGGATATGATCATACACAGCATATAAGAGATGAGATTACTAACAAAATCATGAGTAGCCTACGCTCACCAAAAACAAAACAAAAAAACAACAAAAAAACAATGGGGACAGCGCACTATAAAACATTGTTAGGCCTAGGTCCAAATACATAAAAAAGATGCTCTCTTACATTGTAGTGGGATTTTCCGGGCTTTCCTATGTGCAACTGCAAAGTTGTCGATTAGATCAGGATTGTGCGCACAGGCAATAGGCTTGTTTGAGATGCGCCTTGCCTCGCCTGAAATGTATGCTAGAGTAGGCGGCTGCAGTGAGAGGAGGAGTGAAAAAAGCACAGGCAAGCCGGACAGTTCTCTCTACTCACAGTGGATCTGACACCTGCGAGATCAAAGATGGATATCGCGGGATTCACGCGATTCACGCTCGTGCACAGTTTTGCTAATAAACTGGATGTAATTCAAGTTATGTTGCTTTTATATGAAAATAAATCAAATGAACAAGACACCCAAAGTACTTGTTATTTAATTTCATTCCAAATACATGTTTATCAATATTTCTTTCTTTAATACAGACATGTGTTTTTATTTATTTCATTTTTTTATAAAAAATAAATTGCATAACCCAAATAGATCGCACTGTCAGATAGTTTGGGAATATTCACAAACAACATATACACATAAAACATGATATTAGAGTTTTAAAATCAAACATTTTAAAAGAGAACAATACATCACAGTTGTTTAAACCAATGAGCATTAAGCTGTGTCTTCAGCAAGTCGTTTCCCATCATGCTTTTGATCAGCGCAGTCGGTGGAGAGCAACTGCGTGCGACTGCAGAATCCGACACGTGCGCCTTGCGCTCGCGAGATATTTTTGACATACATCAGCATGACATCAGAGCAAGGCAGACCACACTCTGACACATTTGTAACCGGCATGCATCTCGTGCTGATCACCGGTGATCGGTTCTGCGAAGATTTTGCTCATCTCAAACAAGCCTATTCTCAATTGACCCTTTGCAGGGAGTTTTATTGACAGGCGATCTGACTAATCATAATCCGCCATTTTGTCCAACAAAGCAGTCAGGAAAGTTAGTAGATTAACATAGGAGGATTTAAATTTGAAAAACAAAGTGTACTGACGTCTTAGCACTTTAAAACAACATTCCTTTTATGTTCATTCATGTTTATTTTAATGATATAAATTAACTAGAAGGAAGAGATGATCGGTTCACAAGCAGCTTTAACTGAGCCTCGAGTCTACAGCGATCTATCAGACACATTAAAGAGTCACAAAATGGTATTTATTGTTTAAATGTCTCTAAAAAATTACTACATTTGAAAGGTGAGACTTTGTTTTATATCAAAAGTACTCGTCTGTCAGCGCGCAGTCTTTTCTCTGATCCGCAATGTATTTTTCACTGCGTGAGAACTTGGTGTGGTGTGAGAGTGGCATCGCTTGTCAGACATAGCAACAGTAACTAAAGTGGGCGGGTCTTTGCGAACGGTCATTGACAGTATGGACGGGGATTCGCCAGTCCCAATTCAGAACAAATTTCATCACAATCCATCATTGTTCGTTTCAAACATGTGAGAGCATCAAAATGATCCATGGGTGAAATTGATTGGATTTAATAATTTTTTTTGTCAGTTTCTATCATAATTTTAACATTTTGGCATTATTGTTTAGCTATTTACCTATGTTTTCAAATTTCCTTTGTTTTTTTGTTGTTGTCTCGATCAGACTAACGGCTTTGAAGATAACCACAATTTTTTAAAGCTCTAAATGACACTTACAAAATCCATAAAGCGAAACCTGGCATGTTTGGTATTGTTGGACTCGGCAAGGATTCTTAGGAGGCCACTCCTGTGAAAAAAACACTGGCTTGAAACTTCTAAGGCTCCTTCAAGGCAAAGCCAATGACGTATACTGAGTTTTTTGAGATACACCAATATTCTCATAGACTATCATGGCACCCTGGACAAAGACACCGCATGCCAATTTTCAGTAGACTAACGTTTGGGTGCGCTTATAGCTATTTTCATGATTTTTTTCACTGTTATAGCGCCACCAAGTGGCCAATTGTCACGATTTTTTTTCATGTCAACTCAGATTGAGCTTATGAACATGTGTCCCAAGTTTAGCAAAAATATCTCTTTCCGTTCACAAGTTATAACCATTGTATAGTGCCACCTAGTGGCCAATTGTTGCGATTTTTTTCAAATGATCTCAGATTGAGCTCACGAAGATGTATTCCAGGTTTAGCAAAAAAAATCTCTTTCCGTTCACAATTTATAACCATTTTAGTAAAAATGGCCCTAGTGCCATCAAAGATTTTGGTTCCCCTTATCGAACGTTAATTTAAATGTTGAATATTTTGGATGATTATTGATTGTCAGACTCCAGAGAATATTCTTGCAGTGGTTTGGTTCCAATCGGGCCAAAAACCTAGGAGAATTCAGCAAAAATTGTTTTTTCAAAAAAATGCAATTTACTCGAAATTGGCGCCTGAAGGGCGAGCAAATCGGAGATAGCTATTTTGTCTGCCTTGAGCCAAGGATTCCAACGATATAAGACACTTGATCCTGGGACAAACAGTCTAAGAGTTATGAGCAATTTTGAACTTTTGGTTGCTGTAGCGCCACCTATGGGCCATTCGGGGTCATACACTGATAGGTTGTCCCCAAACTGAGGCCTACCATCTGGCCAGGTTTCATGTCTCTAGGCCTTACGGTTTGGCCTGCACGATGCGTTTTACGAATCCTTACAATTACAATAGGGTTTCAGCATTTCATGCTTGAACCCCTAATAAAGTCTTAGTTTTTGTTATTTTTGGACCAAAATGTATTGTCGACGCTTCAAAAGAGTCTAACTAACCAAATGATGTCATATATGGACTACTTTGATGATGTTTTCATTACCTTTCTGGACGTGGACAGCATACACTTACAAGTGTGCATACACTTACATTCCAAGGACTGAAAGCCCTCGGACTAAATCTAAAATATCTTAAACTGTGTTCCGAGGATGAACGGAGGTCTTACGGGTGTGGAACAACATTGGGGTGAGTCAGTAATGGAAGAAATTTCATTTTTGGGTGAACTAACCCTTTAATTACTGTAACACAGAAATAATGTTACGGTGTCGTGCGGTTGAAAGTCTGTTTGTGAAGCTGTTTCATACCTGACAACTGAAGGTAGATCTGAATGTTCACTGTGTGATCGTACTTCTCATAGTTTTAATGGACATAGTCGAATCATTGTCATTTAGGAATAAGATCGCATGGTTGTTTGACTTGAGATTGTGATCTTTTACCAGTTAATCGTGCCGTTCTTTTAAATTTTAGTCTGTTTGTTAAAAAAAACCCAGACTAAATAACTTCAGAACACAATAAGGGATCTTGCACACAAATCACAAGAACTGCTTTTATCAAACATTTGCGCTTTTTATCCTTTTAAAGCTCTAGAGCCCAAGTCTTCTCTGTTGTTGTCTAGAAAAGTATGTTGTTAATAGTGATCGACCGATATATCGATTTACCGATATTTTCCCCGATATTTAAGCATTTTACCATAATCGGATATCGGTTTTGTAATATCGGATTTACCGATAAACGGCGCCATCTTGTGGGCATTTTGAGAATTGCGCGCAGGATCGCCATTACAGCGCATCTGAGGCGAGACGTGGGGAGACGAGACAACGGCGTGCACAGGTAAAGTACACTTGCCTGCTTTGCTGTAATTAGTAAACCTTATTTAACATAAGTCATTAATACACAAATTAGATGTTACATAAATGCCTGAAATCTAGCTAGTTTATTCAGGATTTGACGGATTATTTTACATGCCTCCTCTCTTAGAGACAAGCTCACCGAGTCACATAAAATAATCTGTCAAGTCCTGTCCAAATACAGATGCAATTTTGCATGAATGAAATAATACAGCCATGAATGAGCACATGTTGGAAATAAAAGCGCTGAATTTAATTCTCTCTCTGTTGTCTATGCTCATCATTAGTCTCGTGAAGTCGTCTGTATTTAGCTGGTCACCGCATATAACTTTAACAAGATTCACTTGTTTAGTTTTTTTGTTAAATTAATTATACAAACATTTACTTAACCATTAATTCGCTAATAAACATCGAAGTAAAAAACAACTCTATGGATATTAATTATTTATCTCCGTGAACGATCGCAGTTTGAGTAGTTCTGTGTAAATGCATAGATAAACATCAGTTTGTCAGCAGATATTTCATAATCTAGAACGACAAAAAATTAATAATTCTGATATAACTTAACATACCATTTGAGAAATGCAATTAAATACGATGTTTTGTTTGTTATATTCCAATATTCCAGAGAATGTTATTCAGTTATTTAACATTATCCAGCGAATTATTCTTCACTATTTAACCTATTAAACAGTTTATAAATCTACTAAAACTGTAGTTTAAAATTAAGTATTACATTTTGGAGCCATTTATGAAAACAAACGAAACAGGCTTATGGGGCAGAATGCTGAAAGACTCAGTTTTCAACACTACAACCTAGTTCTGCTCAACTGGGAGTATTACGCTACATTAAACTGCAATGTGATTTTTTTCCAGGTGGTTTAGATTGTTTGTTTTTGTTTTTTAATTGGTTAGAATTACTTTTATGTGCTTTATTTATTTGACCTTTTTTTCCCCACCTAATCGAAGATTTAATTTTTTAAACAAAAACAGTTTAGCAACAGTGCACTTTTTATTTTATTTTTTGCACTTTCAGACCCCTCTATTTATTGGTGTATAAATAAGATTTGTTTTGTTTTCTATGCAAGGAGGGGGTGATTGTTATAAATAAAATGGTTTGTTCTGTTCAGTGGTGTTGTAATTGTGTCAAAAACAGAAGAATAACAGTAAATAAATATCGGTTCTGTATATCGGTCATCGGGCAAATAAAAACAAAAATTAATAAAAAATCAATATCGGTCGATCACTAGTTCTTAAGCATTTCTTAATTTGTGTTCCATGGGAGAAATACAATACATACAAAGTAATACAGGTTTGGAATAACATGATGGATAAATTATAGATTTTTTTAAATTGTCTTGTCTATTATCTTTTTTTGCTAGACTTTTCAAAAGATTCTAGCATTGATTGTACATACAATTGGTAAATTGGTCCTTTTGGTACGGCACACGCTGTGTTTTGCGGTTTCAATCAGAACTCTTACCAGCTCTCTGTTGCTGTCTGTCAGTATGTTGCAGGATGCTGAGAGTAAGTCTGAAACGGGTCAGGGCATATCGGCTCGAGAACACTTTGTGTTTACTGACACAGACGGCCAGGTCTATCACATCACCGTGGAAGGCAACACCGTGAAGGATGGGGCACGTATTCCACCTGATGTGAGTGTCCTTTCCTTTTGCATCTTTTGTATGCATCCAATACCCAGTAATCTTGTTGCATTCTCACTACTAACACTAAATCATCACAAAATTACACAGCGACTCAAATGCAATATTTACTTACTCTGTTTTTTGGGGCCTGCCGCACATGATGTTGAAACATGTCTACCATTTGCAGAGCTCAGAGACAGGATTGTGTATAGGCCACAGTTATTTTAGTAAACGAAAACTGCAACTAAGACTAAAATGATTGGTTAAAGCAGGGGAACTCAAGTTCGGAAGACAAGAGGGCTGCATTTAAACCCCATTAAATGCAAAGGGCCACAATTTACAATATGCATCGTAATGCTGCGTTCACACTGAACTCGAATAGAGTGTCAAAATTGCGTCTAGTTGGACGCCTGAACATTTTGAATCCATTCGCGCGTCCACAGCGAATTGGACACATGTATAAATCGAGCGTTTGAAGCAAAATAGACACGCGTTCAAGGCTCTCCAGGAGAAATATGTCATAAAACATCTCTGCCTCTTTTCATTTTCATTAAAAATATATATTAAACATTAATAGCCACACAAATGTGGTCCAGGCAATGCACTGCCTACATTATCTTCACTGCATGTATATTTAAATATCCTAAAAAATAAATGTATGAAACTTCTCTTTGCCCTCAGTCAAAACAATTTAGTAGACAACAAATTATAGATTCATGACACCAAAGATCGGCCGTTAGATCCACACAAGACGAGCCACTACAGGACATCAGAGCCAGCGGCAGACGGCAGAAGGACTGGCTGAGGAAAGGCTGCTCTCGCTGGGGTTAATGAGCGCTGAGCACCCGGTGATCGCCTGGATCTCACAACTCCACAAACACAAGATTCATTTTTTTTAATAGGCGCTCTCTTTATAAATAAACCATGGATTTGAACTTTAAACAACTACATTCTCACCTGAAAAAGTCTAAACTCAATTTTGTGACACAATAAGAGTAGTATTTTTAATTTATGCTGGGTTTCTCATCACGTCACTTTACCACGTGACGGCAGCGAGCAGGCTCCTGATTGGTTAACGCAGCGCGAATAGACGCCAAAGTTCCGATTTTCCAACTCAGGCGTCAGACGCGAATTCGCCTCAAACCCGCAAATGCACAAAAAGCACCAAATAAAATCACTCGCGCGTAACACACATATCGCGCAAGACAGTCGATTTGCGTCATTCGTGTGAACTGGACACGCAAATGAGGCGGAATCACGTCCATCGCGCCGCAGGACCTCCAGACGCGCGTCATTGTGTCTTCACATTGACTTAACATTGAAATCACTCGCTCCAGATGCTCTATTTACGTTTTTTGTGAACGCAGCAAAAGCTTTTACTTAACCCTCTGAAGTCTGAGCTGTTTGGGGCCCTTTAGACCAGGGGTTCTCAGCCCTGGTTTTCGAGGCCCACTGTCCTACAGAGTTTAGCTCAAACCTTGATCAAACTCACCTGCCCGTAGCTTTCTAGTAATCCTGAAGATCTTAATTAGCTGTTTCAGGTGTGTTTGATTAGGGTTGGAATCAAACTCTGCAGGACTCCAGGGTTGAGAACCCCTGCTTTAGACGTTTTGACATGCTCTAACATTAGTGCTTTTTTCAGATGCTTATATTGTAAACACTTTAATGGCAAAAGTGGCATTACACTGTATTCAGCACAAACTGGGCTACCATAATATGTGAGCAACATGTATGTACATGCTTGTATTTTTGAGAGAAGAATGTTTATGCATGGTTTTTGTAAGTCTCTGAATTAAGGCTACAAAACACAATAGATATGTGTCCACAAGACTTTTGAATAATGGGTGGTGTTGACTAGAGTTTTTGCTTCAAACCGATGTGAGAACCACTGAGCCTACTCATTCACATAAAACAATATATTGATTTACATTTTGTAAGACACTTTTTCTTTACAAAGGCCATATACGAAGGGGTGTGAATGATCATGAATAATGCTGTGAATCACACCTGAGAGAAAGAACAAATGCATAATGGACCGCATAATGACCTGCATAATGAATGAGCCTTTGAGTCAGGTATGTGACTGAGAGAGCTAAGGAGCAGGACAGAAGAAATATATTTCGTTGTAGTTTATTTAGAATATAGTCAGGCCTATTATATTTTAAATTATCAAAAGATTTGACTACTATTTTTAATGTTTTTGAAATAAGTCTCATGCTAAAAAAGTCAAGTCAACTTTATTTATATAGCACTTTTTACAATGCAGATTGTTTCAAAGCAGCTTCACAGTGTTAAACAGGAAAATAATATAATTTTATTCAGCCGTACAGCCATACAGTGACAATGTGGGCATTAGATCAGTAATTAGATCATTCATTTAGTTTACTAATTACATTTATTTGGATATTTAGTTGAAATATTTATTGTCCCCAGTAATATTATGACATTTAATACAATTCAGTATTCAGTAGGGGTGTGATGAGACACTTATCTCACGAGACAAGACAAGATAAGAGATTGGGTTCACGAGAACGAGACGAGACAAGATTTTTACATAGTATTTTTTAGAAATCCTCAATGATGAAATGCATGACTAGAAAAATTGTTTGCAGGTGCATTTGAAATGTTTTAACTCATCATCTTGTAATGAATGTCATTTCAGTTCTACTTTCTGCGCGCACGACTCAAACAGCTCGTGTTGGGAGAGCTGATGGAATTGAAGTGACTGTTATCCGCCTGAATTAGATAGTTTTTATTTATATAAAAAGCAAAACTAGAGTGGATGCGTAATGTAAACGTAGTTTTGGCCTATTCTATCCTAACTTCACCCTCACACTCCGTCATGACATTATGACACAAGACAGCTTTTCACCTCAACGAGAAATCCCGTCACAGTTTAGTCTCGCGAGATCTCGTGGCACCCCTAGTATTCAGTAAATACAAATAACTGAAGAATTGCTAATGATGAATGTTATAAGTAAAAATTTGGGATTTAAAACAACATAATACATTATGATTTCAAAGCGTATAGGGTGAATGCAGGTTGACTGGGACACTTTTTTCCCAGTCATTTCAAGGGCAAAACATTTCTGAATCATTTGATTGTGTAAACTATCCGATACACACAATACTCAAATATCATTTCGAGTTTCGGTTAATTTATGAGACATGCGTGCAATGCATGATGCAAGGCTATTGTCGGCAATATTTGCTTTTTATTAAATAAGAAGCAAATATATTAAAAACATTGGTTAGAATTAAGATACAATTTATACAAAACACCATCCTGCACTCTCAATTTATTCATCATTTTGAATGCCAGATTTCCTCACACATTTTGTGAGAAAGTGAATGTCGCACCCAGTTAATCCAAAATAACTGCTTTATACATAAACTTTTATTTTTGTGTTATTATAGCCTGCTTTGTCCCATCACTCAAGAATCAGTCATGTTTCCAGATGAACATTTTGTTAAGCGAAATATCCTGAATACAGCTGTACACACTCTTCTGAATAGATCAAAGGAGTTTCCTTGCAATGTTTTGAATAAAATCTGCAGTTTCAAACTTTTGAGATGAAAGAGGATATGGAGAGAAAATCGCTCCCTTCTTCATCCTCATTATCCTTTTATCTCCCGCTGGGCTTTTTTTCTCAAGCCACAATGCCTATTACTGATCGGTTGTTCAGATCCATTTGCTTTTTATTTCACTGTTCGTGTTTTGAGTCTGTAAGTGCCACGTATATGTCTTCAGCATAACCAGTGACACGAGAACTCATATTCTTGTTTATCAGTGTCTCGACAATGTACCTTTTGTAAAAGTGGGGATTTAGCACTTACAAGCATAAAGAACAAATATAGACATTGACTGTGCAAAGAGATCGATTTAAGATTCAACCGTTACAATAACATGCCTTGTGTGAGTTCCTGTTTTTAATGTGGATCATATATTATACGAGCAAGAATGCAATGTTTCCTGAATATCCACACGATTGCAAATGTGACATTGATTTTATACAACAGGTCAGCAAATGAATGGGTAATATTAATGGAACACGCCACTTTTTTTGAAAAATAGGCTCATTTTCCAACTCCCCCAGAGTTAAGCAGTTGAGTTTTACCCTTTTTGAATCCATTCAGCCGATCTCCGGGTCTAGCGGGAGCACTTTTAGCATAGCTTAGAATAGATCATTGAATCTGATTAGACAGTTAGCATCTCGATCAAATTATTTTTTCCTATTTAACCCTAAAGCCATGTTCTGGACAAATGAGGGCAAAATCGTATTTTGTTTAGTTTTTTTTAAATACTTTCCTTAATCTGAGCGGTACAAGACTTGGCTACTTTTCCTAAGTTTACCACCTGAACACACACATTTTTTGTTGTTGAAAAAACTCGATTCTACAATGTTAAAGGGTTAGTTCACCCAAAAATGAAAATTCTGTCATTAATTACTCACCCTCATGTCGTTCGAGACCCGTAAGACCTCCGTTCATATTCGGAACACAAATGAAGATATTTTTGTTGAAAGCTGATGCTGAGAAAGGCTTCAGATAGGCCTCCATTGGCATTCAGTACACTTATACTCCCAAGACCCATAAAAGGCACTTAAAATGTCGTTACAAAGTCCATCTCACCACAGTGACTCTACAATAATCTTACGATGCGACGACAATAGTTTTTGTGTGCAAAAAAAAATCAAAATAACACCTTTATCCAGCTTGTTATTGCCTTCCGTGTGTGCCTCCACGACGCATGCGCGAGAATATGACGTAGCGCCGGCGTTCGGGAATCCATGAAATGCACACTCTAACCCCATTTTGAGCACTACGCCGAGACCTAAAGCACGATCAATGTAGAATCCAACAGCTTAGATACGCGCGTCTTCCTCTGATTGTAAACAAATCACTTCTGGGTCATGTGTCCGAACGCCGGATCTGCGTCATATTCTCGCGCATGCGTCGTGGAGGCACACACGGAAGGCAGTAACAAGTTGGAAAAAGGTGTTATTTTGATTTTTTTTGCGCACAAAAACTATTGTCGTCGCATCGTAAGATTATTGTAGAGTCACTGTGGTGAGATGGACTTTGTAACGACGTTTTGAGTGCCTTTTATCCGTCTTGGGAGTATAAGTGTACTGAATGCCAATGGAGGCCTATCTGAAGCCTTTCTCAGCATCAGCTTTCAACAAAAATATCTTCATTTGTGTTCCGAAGATGAACGGAGGTCTTACGGGTCTCGAACGACGTGAGGGTGAGTAATTAATGACAGAATTTTCATTTTTGGGTGAACTAACCCTTTAAGGGCTTGAAAAAAAAGTCCTTAATCCCGCCTTCGTGGACAAAAATGGGCACCCATAGGAATGAATGGAAAAAACTGTAATTCCGAGCATTTATTTTTTTATTTGTCCAATAATAATGAATAAATCCAACACAATGCAGATCATACATAACACAAATGAAGGAGTGAGCCTATATAACCTATATAACATTCTCAAACACTCACACACACACACACACACACACTCACACACAAAAGCATTGCATTGAAAGCCATTGAATGAGCCTATAACAGAGTGAGTTTTAGTTTTTTATTTTTGTCAAATAAAAAACAGTCACTCACACAGACACAAACAAAGGAATTAAATGAGCCAATAACTGGGCAATTAAAAAAAAAGAAATAAAAAATTGTTAAAACTTTGGTTTACAGAGTTCAGCCCATATGCAGCCATTGAGTTCTATTGCCATCTACTGGCTATTGATATTTTAGCTTTAAAACGAAATTAATACCTTCATAGGTTACCAGATGTCGCCAAAATCACCTCATTTTTGGGTTTTGGCTCTATAGACTTGCTGATACGTTTTTTTTTTTTTACTGAAGTTAAAGAAATATTAAATATAACATAAAAATAAGCATATTTTACATAAAAATATGGTACTTTTAGAGATAAATAAATTGATTAATACCCCAAATATCACTAAAAAGGCATAAATTGATAGAATTAATTTTATCAAAGATGGTGATATAACATTTATTAAAAAAAAAATTGGAATCACACTTGTGACCTTCATGCCCAAATGTGTCCACGAGGGCAGGATTAACCCTTAATCGCCCCTCAAGTAGGGTTTACGTTTGAGTCCCTTGGGGTCAGATAGACCCCAAACTTTTACAGAGCGATTGCATAAGGAAATATAATTTTTTTACATGGAAAACTATATATCATTTTTTTTTATTTACTTCTCAACTATACATTTATGCTGTGTTTTTGTGGGTATTTGGTAGTTTTTTACCTATTTTCTGCACAAATACCTAACAATGTCATAAATTGGCTCATTAAAAATTATTTTTTTATGAAAAAATCACTTGAATGATGATCTTAAATAAATATAAATAGTTTTTGGACATTGTTCTATGTGTTAGGGATAGAATACCGCCATCTGTAGGTTTGTGGAAAAACTTTAGGAATTATAGTTAAAGAGAAAGAGAGAGAGTGCAATGACCACATTATCCACTAGAGGTCCATAGGGAAGTTATGCAAAAGTTAAGCTGCCTTTCATCTTTCTTTTATTTGCCCTTTTCCCTCTCTTTCTCATGATTGTTCCTTGTTGCATTTGTGCTCTAGTATTTGTCCTTCATTTATGTATGGAATTTTTTCAGATTTATGCCAGTTTTGTTGATTTTATTTGCCAGTTTCTATAAAAATGCTCTCTGTTGCAGTCACACACGTGTGTGTTTGTGTGTGTGTGCGTGTGTGTATGAGACAGAAAGTTCGTTCCACTTTGTGTTTATGCTCTAGGACCAGATCTTGATATAAATGTAGACATTTTCAGATTTATACTGGATTTAGTTGATTTTTTTTTTTACAAACAAAGTGAAAAAAAAAAGAATTTTTTACATTTTCCCATTCATTGCCAAAATCCAAAAAAATGCTCCAGACACCTGTGTTTGTGTTTGTGTGTGTGTGCGTGTGAGTGAACATGCTTGTTCCATATTGCATTTGTGCTCTAGTATTAGTACTTCATTTATGTATGAAAATCTTTCAGATTTATGCCAGTTTTGTTGATTTTATTTGCCAATTTCAATAAAAATACTCTCTGTTGCAGTCACACACATGTGTGTGTTTGTGTGTGTGTGTACGTGTGTGTGTATGAGATAGAAAGTTCGTTCTACTTTGTGTTTATGCTCTAGGACCAGACCTTGATATAAATGTGGAAATTTTCAGATTTATACTGGATTTAGTAAAAAAAAATTGACAAAAAAAGTGCATTTTTTTTATTTTTTACACTTTCCCATTCATTTTCAATGTGGGGTCAATCTGACCCCGAGGGACTTAAACGGTAATTTTTTTTTTACACACCTTTAGAACAACCAAATCAAGCCCAGATTTTTTGTGCTTGTTTAGATAGATTATTTAGGAAAAGTCACCGAGTCTCATGGCCCTGAGATGAAGGGAACACTTTTAAAAAATGGAGGAAAAGTCCAGTGGGGTCAGCTGGACCCCAAGGGACGATTAAGGGTTAAGGGCTGTTATGCGAGGGTGGCTTGAGGGTTAAAACTTGACCATTAGCATCTCGCTCAAAAATGATAATGATATTCTGTGTAATATCATTGCGCCGCTGCACTCAAGGTACTGCAGCAAAGTTCCTTGATTATTATGCAGGAATGAGAGTATAGTTCCTAGCCATATCGGTATTTTCCGTCAGTCTTAGTACACGATGCAACAACAGAAGAGTCACGTTTTAAATAGGAAAAATTTTGAAATTCTTTGGTCATTTTTTGAGTGAGATGCTAACGGTCTAATCAGATTCAATGATCTATGCTTAGCTATGCTAAAAGTGCTACCGCCAGACCCAGAGATCGGCTGAATGGATTCGAAAACGGTACAACTCAACTGTTTAAAGGTGGGGTAAGTGTTATTTCAAAAATTTAGAAAAGTGTCTCGGGACATGGACCAAAACAAACTTGTAGCCAATCAGCAGTAAGGGGCGTGTCTACTAATGATGGGGAGAAGAGAGCGCTCAGTGCACGTAATTATTCAAAATACACGACACAGGACGGACATTAGCCGAGCGATGACAGAAAGAGAGAGAGGGCAGATAAAAAACATATGTGGAAAATGCCTAAGGGTCAAAATAAGGCTTACGATCAGCTTTCCAGCGCTGGAGAAAACTCAAGGTTGCTTTATTTCTTCTCCATAGGCGAGTAACATTGGTTTTGTTTTGTTTCACAGAACTAAAATATGCTAGCTTTTGCTTGAATACGCTTGTGTGTCATGTTTGCTTGTTTGTCCATTTGCGATCGTATCGTCGTTCACTTTAGCGATGATAAAGACCCATTCATTTCCACATCCTGTAAACCACTGTCTGTTTCAAGCGTCAGCTCCCAAAGTGTGTCTGAAAAGTAAGACAATAAACTCCTAATATATGTTTGTTTCCTTTGGTTCCTCTTTTCGTGATCAATATAACCCTCTAATCTGGTCATAATTGTAATATGTTGGTTAGTTGGTCTGTTGTGCTCGTGCGATCGAGTTGTTCTTGAGAACTGTGTTTGTGTTTTTGGGATGGAAGGGAGGACATTTTCACTGAACATTCGACCTGGATTACCATAGCAACACACATTGCTTTCACTTATTGATGACATCATACCCTCGGCCGGCTGGCACAGCAGATTCTGCCATAGTTGTTGCCTGGGTTACGTATGTGTGGGGCGGAGCTATCAAAATAGGGGCGTGTTTGTTTTGGTGTTTTGAAATATCAACATCGGTTACCAGAAAGCACTTACCCCACCTCTTTGATCATTTTTGAGAGAGATGCTAACGGTCTAATCAGATTCAATGATCTATGCTAAGCTATGCTAAAAGTGCTACCGCCAGACCCAGAGATCGGCTGAATGGATTCGAAAAGGGTAAAACTCAACTGTTTAACTTTAAAACAGTTTAAAATGAGCATATTTTCAAAAATAGTGGCGTGTTCCTTTAAGTGATGTTCATTTTAAACAGTATTATCAGTATTTCTGCTCTATTTTGCAACTAAATAATTGTTCCAATGTACTGAATGAATGAATGAATGATGATGGATGGATGGATGGATGGATGGATGGAGACAGTGACTTGAAAAGGTGTATGCAGAAGGATGTTAAATCCCTCACAGGGTATGTCACTCTAAAATGTTTGAGAACCAAAGCTTTATATGGTTTAGTGTGGAGATTAAATTTGTGTTTTGTTTAAACCTGTTCTTTAAATGCAACATCGATTATTAGCGTTGTGGCATATTAAGTGTGTCCTGTGTCTTTTATGCAAGAAACTAAAGTTCTTCTACTCTTTTTTTCAGGGCAGTATGGGGAGTATTGCCTGTATTGCATGGAAAGGAGACACTCTAGTTCTGGGAGATGTTGATGGAAACCTCAATTTTTGGGACCTAAAGGCCCGTCTTTCAAGGTACAAATGTATATATCACTAATAACTCAGCAAGTCAAACCTGTCTCCAGTCACGTATGTGTGTAAACTAATTTAGATCTAAAACTGGTGAAGTACTTACTGAACTGAAATGACCAGGGCCGTGCAGAGAGTTCTTCAGGGGCAGGGGCTCAAATGTAAAAAAGGGGCACTATGTAAATATATATATATATCCTTATGCTCATCAAGCCTGCATTTATGAAATCAAAAATACAGAAAAAAACAGTAGCCTAATATTGTGAAATATTATTACATTATGTTCTTTTTAACTTTTCATTAATCAAAGAATCTTGAAAAGAGTATCACAGTTTCCATCATTGACATTAAATCCTCATATTAGAATGATTTCTGAATGATCATGTGACACTGAAGAGTGGATTAATGATGCTGAAAATCCAGCTGTGATCACAGGAATAAATTATATTTAAAAAAAATAGAAAATAGAAAACCATTATTTTAATAATATTTCACAATATTGCTGTTTTTTATCAAATAAATGCAGGCGTGATGAACATAAGAGACTTATTTCATAATGCTGCATAATATTCAAAAATGGTAAGTTAATATAATAAAGTCCTTTCACGTAACCATTTGGCCAGCCTACACTTCATATAATAGGCCTGTAGGAGCCGGTAGCACTTGGGTTTTGTTAACTTTGATAGTTTCATGAAATAGTAAACGATGTATCAATATACATAAATACAAGTGAATTTAACACTTACCATTAATGCGACTTTTGCTGCTGCTGTGGTTTTGTGCAGTGATTTGTTTGTTGTCAGTTAAAATCCATTTAGTTAGTGATGCAATTTATTAAATGAGACAAACCGCAGGAAATCGTTCCACAAACGTTAGTTCGTCTGTCCATGTAATTTCCAAAAGATTTATGAATAAGAACAGAAAATTACCGCTCCACTTCACATCGCCCAATGGAATTTTTGAACTTGCTTTGCCAGATCACGATTGGTTGGTGTATATACATGACAAACGGGCATTGGTGAATTGTGTAATAGGCCTACTTTAAAATATATAATGTATAGATTTGTAATTAAATCAACACATTAGCTCTGATTATGGATGAAAAAAAAATATTGGTTTACTTTTTTCCCGTAAGGCCACACACTCTCTGAAAGGACCATATTTGTCTCGAGAGCCGTTTCCGAGCAGTGGAAAATCAGCTGTCTATCAAAACGCACGCGACCGATAGCAACGCCTCAACAGAAATTGTCCGACTTTTGAGCCGTTCGTTACTATTGTATACATTGTCATGTTATAATAAATCACATTTATTTAGTTTTATTGACCACGATATTATCATTGATATTTGTCTGAGAGGGGCACTTTTGATTCATTTTGAAAAAGGGCAGGGGCTCGAGCACCCAAAGCCCCCCCCTCTGCACGTGCCTGGAAATGACACATCATAAGGGACTTAGTTGGAAAAGTTCAACTGTGTGCATCAAACACTCTTTTATTGTGTTGATAAAATGTCACACTCATTTATATTTTTCAGGGGTGTTCCTACACACCGCGGGTGGGTGAAGAAGATTCGTTTTGCTCCAGGCAAAGGCAACCAAAAACTTTTGGTGATGTACACAGACGGAGCCGAGGTCTGGGATACCAAAGAGGTGTGTGTGTGTGTGTGTGTGTGTGTGTTGTTCTTTTTTTTATTTATTTATTGTTTATGTTGAGAAAAAGCATCACTACTTCATTTTGCTTCAAGTCCTTATGAAGAAAGTTCACTCTGCCGCCACCTTAGCAGCCATTTTCTATCTAAACAATAGTCATACAACTAAAATGTAAACACATTTAAAAGCAAAATCAGACCAAACTAAATGTTGTTTCTTAAAGGATTTGTTCACTTTAAAATGGAAATTGCCCCCATGATTTATTCACCCTCAAGCCATCCTAGGTGTATATGACAGATGTAATTTGCAACCAGGGTCGTCTAGCAACTCTCGGTTGGGTTGCGAGCTGGAAAAACCAAACTCCAGTCAGGCCAATCACATCGAGTGTATCGAGTCGGTGGGCGGGCTTAACATAATGACGGCAGTGTTGCGGCGGTTCCGCGGGATACTCGTAAACAAAGAAGCTGGTCTTTCGAATCGGCTTTGGCCGTGACTCTGGAAGACTTGGAGTTCAGCTTTTCTTTGAGAAAAGAACAAAGAACGGCACTGAAGTCTTTCTTAAGAACTCTTTGTTTAGAGTTTTGTCGACCAGATACGGCGAAAGTTTAATCTCTCAACTAGCTCCGCTTCACCTTCTCCGTTGCTCTGGTTGGTTGTAGCGCTATCCTATTGTGTGCAGAGGGAATTTGAAAGACAACCGTTTATCCCGCCCCTCGGATTGAGCCCTGCCAATGGTGTGTTCCCAGACCCAACATCTTGATGTGGGTCTGGCTTGTCAGGCTAAATCGATGGGGTTTTGTAAGAAAAATATCCATATTTAAAACTTTATAATGGAAAATATCTAGCCTCCGCCAGACCGCCTTGCATATTCAACTTACGCAGAAAGTATAACGCCTCTCGCAGTTCAAAACGCTTGCGCTACATCCAACGCCAGTTACGCTTTTATGGTACGTTGAATACAGAAGGCGGTTACTGCTAGGGGTGTTCTATTCCAGGTTTTTTGGAGTCGACTCCGATTCCCGACTCCCACTGTAGGAGTCCATTACCCCTTTTCCACCAAGGCAGTGCTAGAGCTAGATCGGAGCCAGAGCCTAGTTTCAAATCGGTTCTTTGTGTTTCCACACCCAAAGCCCCAGCTCCGAGCCAGGAAAAGTGGTTCTTAAGTAGCACCAAAACATTGCTGGGCTAGAACAAGGTAGAAGTAAGAACCGATTACGTCAGGTGCTGGGGGCGGGGTCAACAAGACCAACACAAACTTGAGATCCGCCATTGTTGAAATAGCAGCTAATGGAGCTAAGTCAGTAGATCAAGGATCAAGTCAGTTAGAAATACCAAGGGTTCACTCAAAGCAAGGAGAGTCTGCTTTTAGCTATTATGCCAGCCGTAGCTGGAACCAGCTTCCTGAACAGATCAGATGTGCTCCAACAGTAGCCACTTTCAAATCCAGACTCAAAACACATCTGTTTAGCTGTGCATTTACTGAATGAGCACTGTGCCACTGTACGTGCTTTGTCCGAACTGCTTGCATTTTAATTTATATGTTTCAATTTAACCCTGTTTTTATTTTTATTTTTAATTATACTCTTTATTTTTATCTTTCAATATTTTTATTTTGTTAAGGCTATCTGGGTGGAATATGTTGAGAGACGGGGAGTGATAAATAAGTGGGGTGGATAAACCATAGGTGGATGACTGATTCTGTGGTAAATGCAACGTGATTGAAATTTTTTGAATTTTGAGATATCACGTGGGCGAGGAGGCCGTGCTGTGAGCCGGTTAAAAGCCACAGAAGCAGACAGCCAATATGGGGAAGTCCCAAAGTAAACCTGACTCTCCATTTTCTTCCACCACAGATAGGGGTTTTCATCTTTATTTTTTATTTATTTTCATTCCTGTTATAACTGTTTAAATTCACTTACGAATATTTTTATTTCATTTATGTGTAAAGCACTTCGAATTGCCACTGTGTATGAAATGTGCTATACAAATAAACTTGCCTTGCCTTGCCTTGATGAAGTAGCCCAATTCCGCGGGAAAACCGCAGACTTGGCAACACTGCCGCTGCCTCGCTAGCATTGCTGAGAAAGATGAGTGTATACAGTAAGACCTGGCTCTGTTGTGGCTCTCAGCATGTGGAAAAGCAAACGGTTCTTAGAAGCTCCTCAGTCGAACCAACTATGAACTGGGACTAGCACTGGCTCTGAACTAGCACCCGGTTCATTCTGGTGGAAAAGGGGTACATGTAATCGACTCCTCGACTCCATTTACTTTACATCAAAACAGGGTCAGAAATTAGTCAAAATTGCAGTTGTTACACTCTTAAATTATTTCCCCCCGAAAAATTAAAACCTTAAAAGATGAGTTAAAGGGGTCATGAACTGGCTTTTTTAAATATATATGCACTGAAGACTAGCCCATGGCTAGGATTGGATAAGCATATTTAATGAGCTTCGGCTCCCCTGTGAGTACATGTGGGAATGGTTTTGAAGGCGTGTGGGGAAACGCTCACAGGGCTCGAAAAATATCTTTATCAAACAAACACACACACACAATGATTCATCTCTCATCCACCAGCGATTGATTGGAATGTTTGTTTTTATTACTTGGCCGGCCCGATCGGTGAATATAACTGCGAACCGTATACACACACTCTCGCGCACAAGAAAGGAATGTTATTTCACTATTTAAGTGGGTTTATTACGTTTATTACGTTTTGGTAGCCCATCTGAAAAACACACATCCCCGGGACGTTGGGCTTTGCGAGCCCTGGCCCATAACATTACAAGTCCGAGTCTGATCACGAATGAACCAATAACACCTCAAATAAAGGATTCTCCAGCCTGTGACAGCGTGCTAAGGTATGTTCAGTTAGACACGTACACATAATCAACACGATCTGTAACAATGCAATACTATCACAATTAAAAAACATGTTTTACTCACATTAGTGTGTTGCACCGTTCCTGTTGGATCCAATATAGAAGGCACAGCATTGTGTTTTAATCTCAATATGTCTGCAAATCCAGTCTCGACCTGTGTCTTGTTTACAAACGATTCGGCGGTGAAATGAAACACGCAATGTCTTACGCACTTGAGCTGGAACCGGCATGTTTATTGCTCGGTAGCGCGACCCGTTTAGCTCCACAAGTCGGTGGGCGGGGCAAAGGAAAGTTGATTTCTCAATTCATCACCCCTTTAAAGATACTAAATACTAAAATACATACAATAATGTACACTTATTTCGGTGTGTTTCTTCTTGATGTGAGTATTGGTATGATTTATGGTTAGTTTAATGATTACGAACACAAGGTTAACCATGGAAAACCAAATCTATATTTATTGTATTAATACACCATTAGTTGAACTAAAGCTAGCATGGACGAAGCCTATGTATAATTACAAACTAAAGTCGCTGTGACTGTTTTATATTTCTAAAGCAAGCACTCACATACATTTTCTGGGACAGCTCTCTGACGCGGTGTATTACGTCAGTGTCTGAATTCCTTGCTTCATTTCATTCACTGCTTGCTTATAGTCCCCTTTATTTCTATAGCACTTTTCACAACACATATGCTTCAAAGCTTGATGCTTTTACAGTGATGATAGGAAATAAATTTTGTTTTAGATGAAAGCTAAAGTAAGTTTTTGATTGATTAATTTATGTTAGAAAATCTGATTTCAAAATGTAAAAACGCAGTTAAAAAAAATATTGCACAAAGTGAAAACAATAATGTAAATATTATTATTATAAGTGTGAATGAAATATTAAAAGTGCATTTAAAAAAAATAACAAGCATGATTTCATCTCTTAAATGTCTTTGTGTGTGTTTTGGTCATAATTTAGACTTTTTAAAATCTAATTTCTTTTTCTCTCCTAATTAGGACTTTTATTCATAATTTAGATTGTCATAATTTTGACTTTAAATCCAAAATTTTCTAAAAAATGTCTTTAAATCCTAACCCTAACCCTAAGTCCTAATTTCAACTACTCATCTCACAATGACTTAGCATGTCGTATTTTCGACTTTTTATCTCACTATTATGACTTTTAAAATCATATTTTTGACTTTTTATCTAATAATTAGGACATTTAAAATCATATTTTCAACATTTTGTCTCTTAATTATGACCTGATGATAATTCAAATGAGCTGATCAGTAATATAGTTGAATATGTAGTGTGCCCAACTGAGCAAGCCAAAAGCCAGAGGCGACGGTGGCAAGGAACCAAAACTCCATCAGGTGACAGAATGGAGAAAAAACCTTGGGAGAAACCAGGCTCAGTGCACGTATATTGCACTCAACCGCCATGCACTTTATAGGCAATTAGAAAATAAGTAAACAAGTGAGCGATTTCATGCACAGCAACAAAGTCGACACCGAGAGTTGATTCCTGTGCTGGAGTCGACCCCGACTCTGGGGCTATTCAGAGTCTAGGAATTGACTCTTTTGGAGTCGACCCCCCTTCACTAGTTACTGCCGCTTCAGAAGGCCTTTATTAAAGGGATAATTCACCCAAAAATGAAAATTCTGTCATCATTTACTCACCCTAAAGTTTTTCCAAACCTGTATGAGTTTCTTTGTTCTGCTGAACACAAAAGAAGATATTTTGAAGAATGTTCGTAACCAAGCAGAGAGAGCAACCATTGACTACCATAGTAGAGAAAAAAATACTATGGTAGTCAATGGTTGCTCTCTCTGCTTGGTTACGAACATTCTTCAAAATATCTAATATCTAAAATATAACGTTAGGTTACAGTCAATTGAAAGCAAATCTGCAAATGCATCCTCTTGTTTGTCAGCGATGTGCATCTTTATTGGTTGAACATCTGTGAATGCTGTCTGTGGACGAGCTACATTCAATTTCAATTCATTCAGGTAGTACATTTTACAACCAAACATATTATCAGTGGTTCCTGGTGTGTTTTAAAGTCCCATGATGTTGATTTTTTTATTATTTTATAATGTTTCCTGAGGTGTAGTTATAATGTTAGTATGATTTTTACATCATAAAATGTCATAATTTAGAAATGAAAGGCATTTTGACTTGAATGCTATGTTTGAAGGGGCGTGTCTGCAGAGAGACCTCATTGTAAACGCCCAGTGCTGTGATTGCATCGCATTATGAAACTATTCTTTTTGACATCTTGGAGTGAAAACATAGACTGAACTTGAGGCCACGGGTGATCTGCCTCCCGTAGCTCACACACATCTTCCTCTGCTTCGGCCATCATCTTCCGACTAAACGCGCGCTAATATAAGCAGGTGATGCGTAGCAACCTCTCGCAAAACAGCCTCTCCAACGTTTCACGAGACTTGCGAAAGTCATATTAACTTATTTTTAAATATATAATATAATTATTACCATTTGACAGTAACGGAGGAACGCCACCGAATGTAACTAAGTAAAAGTACAGTTTTTTCACAAGAAATTTACTTGAGTAAGAGTAAAAGTACCCATCTTTAAATATACTCTAAAAGTACAAGTTACCCAAAAAATTTACTCAAGTAAATGTAACGAAGTAAATGTAATTCGTTACTACCCACCTCTGCATATAACTAAATATTAACATGTTGTTGTATTTTTCTTATATAGGCTCAATATGATTTAAAGTAACTAGCTACTTGGATACTTTTTTACTCCAACTCAAGTAACTATTCAAATTAGTACTTTTTCTTTTACTTTGAGTAAATGTTTCTAGAAGTACTTTTACTTGAGTACAGTTTTTGGATACTCTACCCACATCTGCTTATGGCTTCTACAGAAGAATATCCCATCATTGAATAGTAGGTCTGTCCTGAAAGGTTTACATGTGATTTATTTTATTGAGAAAATGAACCGGATTCTTACTTTCAGAGCTGTACTCTGTTGGTATGTAGCCGTGGCCAAAAGGTATTTTGTTTTCTGCTTCAGTAATTGTAGATTTTTCAATGGTATACTAAGTTTTAAAGGATTTTATTGGCATAAACGTTCAATATATGCAAAGAGTCAATATTTTCAGTGTTGACCCTTCTTCTTCATAACCTCTGCAGTTCACTCTGCCATGCTGGATATCAGCTGCTTTACCAAATCCTGACTGATGGCGATCCATTCTTTCCTTAATAGTACTCGGAGTCGATCACAATTTGAAGACTTATGCTTGTCCACTCACCTTTTGTGGATTGACCACATGTTCTCTATGGGACCAAATCTGGGGAGTCAGATCCAAAATTTCAATGTAATCCCAGAGGCACTTCATTACCACTCTTGCCTTTTGACATGGTGCTCTATCATGCCGGGAAAATACACAAATCATCACCAAATTGCTCTTGCTGGGAGAAGTTGACATTTGGATACTGTTCTTTATTCATGGCAGTGACATTGGGCAGAATTGTGAGAGAGCTCACCGCCTTGGATGAAAAGCAATCCCACACATGGATGGTCTCAGGATGTTTCACTGTTGGCACGACAGTGGACTCAAGGTAGCGTTCACCTTTTCTTCTCAGGACAATTGAATTTCCAGATGGCCCAAATAGTTTGAAGAGGGCTTCATCAGAGAAAATAACTTTGCACCAGTCTTTTGCTGTCCAATCCTGCTGAATTTCACTCTGTTCTTGATTTATTTTATTTTTTTCCTGGAGAGAAGTGGCTTCTATGCTGCCCTTCCTTGACACATCTTGGCCTCACCTGCTGCCAATATTGATCAAGATCTGCACTGGTGGACACGATTCTGTAGCCGACTCCTCAGGAAGAGATGTTCTGGCACTTGCTTTCTTCACTGCAGTTGAACCTCTTGTCTTGAAGTTCTTGGTCAACTTTTATTTCCTGCTGCGGCTACATTTTGTAAGAGGTCACACTGGTGCCTCCACCATGTTGCCCAACTGATAAGAGCCATTTCAGTCAGTTCTTGAGTCTGTTTTTGCTGCCCTTCTTGACACCAGGGCCGTTGTCCAAAAGTCTTGGCCTCACCTGCAGCCAATATTGATCAAGATCTGCACTGGTGGACA